>NW_019168505.1:0-339234 GCF_000001635.26 Mus musculus | reverse complement strand
GAATTCTTTAAATTCCCCGGGAAAACTATGAACTCCTAATCATCTGACCTGTAGTTCCCAAGTGCTGGAATTACAGGCCTGTGTCATCACACTCAGTTAATATCCTTGGTGAATGGTAACCACTTTCTAGTCCTTACAAGTTAAGAGACATGATTGTCATTCCCTTCCATACTAGTTCTGTGAGAGCCAAAGTTATGTTGTAAGTTTTACTATGCCTAAGAGGTCTGTCTTAGGGTTTTACTGCTATGAACAGACACTATGTATGGCCAATGTAAGTCTTAAAAGGACAATATTTAATTGGGGCTGGCTTACAGGTTCAGAGGTTCAGTCCATTATCATCAAGACCTGAGCATGGCAGCATCCAGGCAGGCGTGGTGCAGGCAGAGCTGAGAGTTCTACATCTTCATCTGAAGGCTTCCAGGCAGTTAGGATGAGGGTCTTATTTCCCACACCCACAGTGACACACCTACTCCAACAGGGCCATGCCTTCTAATAGTGCCACTCCCTGGGCCAAGCATATATAAATCATCACAAGAGTCATGAAATAAAATACCTCTTATCCTGCAAATCCTTTGCCCAAGGACAGATAATTCCTGAAATACTGGTGGGTATTGTTTATGGGAGATAACAACCTGTATGTTTTAACACCCCTAAACAAGTCTGTTTGACCCAGCTATACCAGATATGCTTGATCAAATGTAGACAGGAGGTAGAAAATACATCAGGTTGTATGCCTGCCTCCTTATTGACTGGATGGGAAATATGATAGACTTATGGGTTGCCTTTTTAAGTCTCTGCAAAATGTGACTTGTCATTTTCGGGGCACCCAGGAATAGACCTGATCAGAGTCCATCCTCCTGGCTAGTATTTAATTAAAGGTTGCTTCATATTTGGCTTTAAAAATGTGTAGTGGTTTTATTCTCGCCTGGTGGAATTAACAGTTCCTTCATCGACAAGAAGCTGCCAGCCAGCAGTGTTCCAGGCTTTCACTAATCCTACCAATTATGGGATCTTTTTACTGCTACCTGCATACTGCCATCACCCTTCCATCATTCTGCCACTGCCAGTCTTCTCTGCCTCCACTAAGGCCCATGCCATACTGTGAGGATTACATGAGATAAATATAACATGTAGCAGGCATATTAAATTACTGGAGATTACCCCTTAATGTAATGGGAATTAAAATCTAGAGAACATAAGTTAGTCTCTTGAGAAAATGTTCTTTAAGAGTAAAACCTGGCCAGGGTGGTAATGGTGCACGCCTTTAATCCCAGCACTGGGGAGGCAGAGGCAGGCAGATCTCTGTGTTAGAGGCCATCCTGGTCTACAGAGTGAGTTCCAGAACAGCCAGGACCACACAGAGAAACTGTTTCAAAACAACAAAGACAGTCTTACTGTTTAGCTAAAGCTGACCTTAAACTTGAAATTTTCATTTCTTTTTTTGTTTGTTTGTTTGTTTTTTCGAGACAGGGTTTCTCTGTTTAGCCCTGGCTGTCCTGGAACTCACTTTGTAGACCAGGCTGGCCTCGAACTCAGAAATCCGCCTGCCTCTGCCTCTGCCTCCCGAGTGCTGGGATTAAAGGCGTGCGCCACCACGCCCGGCTGAAATTTTCATTTCTACTTGAGAATATAAGGCACAAAACAACTCTTCAAGCTTAGGTAGCTTTCAGTACAGCAGTCTTACTGAAATAGGAATTTAGTATCTCAAAAGCTTATGTGTCTGGGCTAAGAACTTCCAGTCTGTAACAGCAGAGCTAGAATTGATTGCTTTCTCTCTACCTTCCCATACTATTTGGTGTCTTTCTATCCCTCTGTCAAGTTTTTGAGACAGGGTTTCATGTAACCCTTGATGTCTTTGAACTACTGGTCCTCCCACCTCCACATCTGTGATGGTTTATATATGCTTGGCCCAGGGAGTGACACTGTTAGGAGGTGTGGCCTTATTGGAGTAGATGTGTAACTGTAGGTGTGGGTTTTAAGACACTTGACCTAGCTGCCTGGAAGCCAGCCTTCAGATGAAGATGTAGAACTCTCAGCTCCTCTTGCACTATGCTTGCCTGGATGCTGCTGCCATGTTCCCGTCTTGATAATAATGGTCAGAAATTCTGAACCTGGCAGCCAGCTCCAATTAAATGTTGTCCTTCTAAGAGTTGCCTTGGTCATGGTGCTCACTGCTTTTGCAGAGGATTAGAACTTGGTTCCCTGCATCTAGCAGATAGCTCCCAACTACCTGGACACTACGTTCTGACCTCCACTGGCATCTTCACTTAGATGCACATACACACATACAGACAGACACACATAAAATAAATCTTTAAAAATAATAACATAAGGCTGGAGAGAAAGTTCAGCACTTAAGAACACTTGTTCTTGCCGAGGACCTGGGTTTATTTTCCAGCACACACACGGTGGTTTACACCTATCTGTAACTCCAGTTCCAAGGTATCTATCTGATTCTTTCTTCTGACCTCTTTGGGCACCAGGCACAAATGTGGTGCACATATATCCATACAGGCAAAATACCTATACACATGAAAAAATATCTAAATTAAAAAAACTTTCAATAATACAATGGTAATATTTAATCTTTAAAAAATATTCTAATAAAATAAATAAAATCAAAAGAGAGAAAAGTAGACCCTTTTCTCTTTTCCCGTTCTGAAGAAACAAATTTTATTTTTTAAGTTTATGTATATGGGTCTCTTACCTTCATGTATGTATGTGTACATGTATGTATGTGTACATGTATGTATGTGCGTTATGTTCCCACAGAGGGCATCAGATTCCCTGGAACAGGAATTATGAATGGTTGTGAGCCACTATGTGGATTCTGGGAATTGAACCTGGGTCCTCTATAAGAGCAAGTACTCTTACCTTCTGAAGCATCTCTCCAGCCTAAAGGAACAAGTATTATTGTTTTGATACAGGTTCTTCTTGTATATCCCAGGCTGGCCTCAAATTGGTGAACCTCCTGTCTCATCTCTCAGTGTTGACATTACACGCAGGTGCCACTACACTCACCCACCATTTCAGACTCTCTGATAGCCTAATCTAGCTTCCTATTAATTTCCCTATAGAGAAGTATGCATGAGTGAAATCTAGAGTTGAATCCATTTTTACATTTAAATTAATTCATTTTATTTATCATTGTGGGTGTGTGAAAGAAACATGTTTATGGGTATGCATGTGTCATACTACATGTGTAGATTCATGGACAACTTGAAGGGTCAGCTCTCTCCGTCTACCTTTATATGAACTCCAGAGATTAAAGTCAAGTAGTCAGGCTTGCATGACAAGCATGGTTACCTGCTGAGCGTATTGGTGGCCCTTCCATGCTTGTTTGTGACACTTTGATCACACATTAGGTAGCTGTAGCTGTGCAGATTTCTGGGTCTTCTATTCTATTGGCCTATGTGTTTTTGTGAAATACTTTGCTGTTTTTGTTACTATCACTGTAGCATATCCTGAAGTGAGACGATGAGGTCTTACAGTATTGCTCTTTTTGTCAACAATTACTTTGGGTCCTGGGGGTGTTTTGTGAGTCCATATGAATTTTAGGATATTTTTTTCCTAATTCTGCTCAAGACATCATTGGAATTTTGTTAGGAATTACATCAAATCTGTAGCTTGTAGATGATTTATTTTTATTTCCTTAATTAGGTTTCTTCTTAGGTTTCATTTTTTTAAATGAAAATATGAGGAAGCTATATTCTGGTTTCATTCTCAGAAATTTCATTATTTATGAACAGAAAGGCTTTCCATTTAACGTGTGTGTGTGTGTGTGTGTGTGTGTGTGTGTGTGTGCATGAGTATGTTTGCATGCACAGGTGAAAAGAGGATGTCAAGTCTTTTATCACACTGTGAGTTTCCCACTGAAGAACCTGCTGGTGTCCAGCAAGCCCCAAAGAATCCGTCTCTTCCCCTTCCAGTGCTAGAATTACAAGTATATGCTCTGCCACATTCAGCTTGTAACATGGTTGTTGGCATAGTAACCCCAGTCCTTGTGATTGCACAGAAGCATTCTAAGCCATTGAGCCATCTCTCTAGCCCTTGAATGTAATTTTTGGTATGTAATGAAATGTGCTAACATTAGAAAGATCTGCTGCGCTGGAGAGATGGTTCATTGGTTAAGAGCACTGACTGCTCTTCCAGAGGTCCTGAGTTCAAATCCCAGCAACCACATGGTGGCTCACAACCATCCGTAACAAGATCTGGCGCCCTCTTCTGAAGTGTCTGAAGACAGCTATAGTGTACTTACATATAATAAATAAATAAATCTTAAAAAAAAAAAAAAAAGAAAAATTTGCTATAACCCTGGAACCTACAAAGTCATTGACAGGAAAATAAAGGAAAGGCTTATGGCTTTTTTTCTGATGTAAATATTTTTGCCTTTATTATATTAATTAATTAACTAATTAATTGATTAGTAGTGGTGGGATCAAACTTAGAACCTCACAAATGTTACCACTCTACCACTGAACTCCATCTCTAGCCCAACTGTTTTTATTATTGAATGGCCCTTGAGTGGGAGTAGCTGTATTACTGGATAGCTGCTTCCATCCCAAGGAGATGATACAGAGTAGTGTAAAGGTGTGTGACAGGGTTACCTGGCTTGGGCACTGGCATACTATGGCCCTGGCCAAATCCCGTCCACACTCTACAGCATAAACTAAGACTAGCTTCTTTGATCCCCACCTCCACTCCATTGGTGGGTACTGAACCCAGGCCTTGAACATGCTAGAAAAGCACTCTAAAGATGAAAAGAGGGTTATTTTATGGCATGTGAAAAATCATATGAAGTTCAAATTCCAGTTTTTCCTTTAAAAAAAAGATTTAAAAAAACTCTTATTTTTATGTGCACTGGCCTTTTCTCTGCATATGCATGTGTGTGAGGATGCCAGATACCTTGAAACTGGAGTTAGTTACAGACAGTTGTGAACTCCATATGGGTGTTGAGAATTGAACCTGGGTTCTCTGGAAGAACAGCAGTGTTCTTAGCCTCTCAGACATCTCTCCAGCTCTCAGTCCCTTAAGTATAACACTGCTGGAACACAGCCATGTGTACTCACTTCTGTTTTCTATGGTTGCTTAATAATGCACTAATTCTGTAGTCACAATAAAACCGTGTGTGATACCGTCATCACTTTATGTTATGACAAGTATGGAGAACAATCAAGTGGAATTTTATAAACATACTACAAAGGGTCCAATATGTTCCAGACATTTGGAAAGCAGAAGCAGGAGATCTCTGAGTAGAGGCTAACCTGGTCTATATATTGCTATCTATATACCAAGCTCCAGGCCAGGCAGAGCTACATAGAAAAATGAAATCATTTACTTAGGTATGGATTATCATCAGATTATCAGGCAGTACATATCTTTGCAGACATTCTCTGAGCAAAATTATGCAAGATATCCTGGTGGAACAGCCTTGATACATGAATATTTGCAAAAGATTTTGATGATAGGGAACAAAACTTTGAACCCCAAGTAAATAAGTTATCTCCTTTGGAAAAAAAATTCTACTCTCAGTTCAGCATAGTGCACACCCTCCCTTTAGTTCCAATGTTATGGAGGCAGAGGCAGAGAGGCAGAGAGGCAGAGAGGCAGAGAGGCAGAGAGGCAGAGAGGCAGAGAGGCAGAGAGGCAGAGAGGCAGAGAGGCAGAGAGGCAGAGAGGCAGAGAGGCAGAGAGGCAGAGAGGCAGAGAGGCAGAGAGGCAGAGAGGCAGAGGCAGAGGCAGAGGCAGAGGCAGAGGCAGAGGCAGAGGCAGCTGCAGGTGGATCTATGAGTTCAGGGCCAGTCTGATTTACATAGTGAGTTCCAGATCAGATAGGGCTACCTAGTGAAACCTTGTCTCAAAAAGAAATTATTGATTTTTTGAGACAGTTTCTCTGTGTAGTACTAACTCTCTTGAGTTGACTCTGCACACCAGGCTGGAGTACAACTCAGAGATCCACCTGCCTCTGCTTTCTGAGATAAAGGCATGTACACGCATGCAGATGCATGTACACATCCATGGTCCATATGCGGAGTCAGCCGAGCTGACCGTGAACTATAGGTCCTCCTGCCTCAACCACTCCAGTGTTGGCATTACAGATCTGAGCAACCACATCGCCTTCCAAACCATTCCTTGGCAGCCTTTGTCCAGGATCCCATTCCTCCCAGCCAAAGGGAATTCTTGGCCTGCTGACACCTTGAGGTTTTGTTTGCAATATGTTTACTATCTCTAATGTAATCACATCCGAGTTAAACACCGAGAATCACGTGTCAGGATGACTGTTCTCCTGAGATCACATGGTGCAAAGCGGGCTCTGAAGAGATAGTGATATTGTGTTAGAGCCTTCCTTCCTTATTTCTTCCTTACCATATGAGTACAATATCTAAGGGCAAACAAAATTGGCTCAAATTCAGACACATGAATCAAATAAAACATGCTTCTGGTAGTTGGAATGATACCTCTTTACAAAACAAAACAAAACAAAAAAAACAAACCACAAAGCAAATACTTTCTAAAATAGATTTTTATTAGGAAATATAAAATTTGGCAAATATTTTAAAAATTGTTATATTGTTAATATTTTAATAGAGAAAGCACCACATTAAAATACATTGATAAAATGATATACTTACAACATTGGTAAATTATGAAGTCTAACTACAGAACTACTTCTTCAGGGTCTTTAGGGCTGAGTCGTAAATATAGAGTAGTAGCTACATATAAGAATGCCCACTCTTATGTACACCAAATAAAATTGGGTCAAACTGGCCCATGGTGAGCTCCTTGCAACTCTGCTCTGAATGAATCTGTAGTATTTCATAGACCTAATCCACAAAGTGACAGGAAAATGGCATAGAGGACTTCTTTGAGAATACATTAATTTCTCAAAGACTATATACAACTTGTGTGTGTGTGTGTGTGTGTGTGTGTGTGTGTGTGTGTATGTGTGTGTGTGTGTGTATGTTGGGGGCAGCAAAGTTCAGAGAGTTCAATATAGGAGGCGGGGTGTGGAAACCAAGTAGGGATGGCGGGAGAACCTTGTGGCCAGATTCAATTTGATATGTTAGATAAGCATTTCAGCCATTTGTCCCAAGGGTTTGAGACTTTATAGTACTTAAGCTACTATTTTGCAGAGTGGATTTGAAGAAATGTGAGTAAAGGCATTTTCTTCTCTGAATTAATAAGTTTAGGTAGTTTTGCGAATGCTGTCTTGAAACAGCCACTTAAAAGATGAAAATAAACTTATATGTGACAGGTAGCCCTAGTTGATCTGGAATATATTATGTAGACTATTCTGGCCTGAACCTTGTGGTTGACTGATGCTCTGCCTCCCAAGTGCAGGAATTTCAGGGATGTACCTCCAGTAATACCCAGTGTAGCCCTGGTTGTCCTGGAACTCCTCTGAAGACAAGGCTGACCCTGAACTCTGCCTCCCAGTGCAGGAGGAAGAGGGTGCCACCACTCATGGTCCTACACCCAGTTCTTTTGCTTTTTTGTTTGTTTTGTGGTTTTGTTTTGTTTTCAAGACAGGGTTTCTCTGTGTAGCCCAGAGGCTGGCCTCCAACTCAGAGAGTACCTGACTTTGCTGGAATTAAAGGCATGCACCACCACAACCATGACCAGGTTTTCTTGTATTTGTATTCAAGCCTGAAAGTACAAAATTGCTGTAGCTCTAACAGCTCTACTGTAATGTTACTTGAAAATAGTGTCCAAGGGGCTGAGAGATAGCTCAGTGGTCAAGAGCACTGACTGCTCTTCCAGAGGTCCTGAGTTCAGTTCCCAGCACCCACATGGTAGATCACAACCATCTGTAATAGGATCTGATGCCCTCTTCCGATATGTCTGATGACAGTGACAGTGTACTTATATACATAAAATTAATAAACCTTAAAAAGTAATGTCCAAGAAGCTACTTCTTTGCTATCAATGATTTCACAGTAAAGATGTTTAAATAGCTGGTAGAAATTTTAGTGGCAAAGACATTGGAGTGCGATAGCATCTTTTTAAAAAGCTGCAGAAGGTATGTTACAATCCACATATCCTCACTAGACCTGCAAGACCTAATTTAAATTTAAGGGCAATACAGATTTCAAAGTAAACACATTTGCCTTTTAAACATTTTAGCTCAGAGCAGTTTAACATTAGCACCAAATATCTATCCATATAATTTCCATTTAAAAAGCTAGCAGTGTGTAAAACCTCGTGTTTTTCTGTACAATGGTTTAATTTAATATGTAGCTTTTAAATTCTGAAATTAAAAGGTCAAAGTTGTTAACTCAGTCTGTAAGCAACTGAAGAACAGGTGTATAAGAAATGTCTGACAGAACCCACCATCTAGTACAATGTTCTTTTATTATTTCCATTTTCGACATAAAACTCTCTTAAGTAGAGAAAACATGTATAACCCCCATTTCCCAAATACCTCCAGCTTTTCTTTTCATTTGGCAGTGCTGGGGACTGGCCTCAGAGTCTAGGTAGGCTGGGCAAGCATGGTCCCAGCCTTGGCACTTCAAGAGATCTGCTTGGCTCTGTCTCCTACCCGCTAAGATTAAAGTCATGAGCTACCATGCCAGGCAATTGTTTGAGACAGGGTCTCATACAGCTCAGGCTGGCCTCAAATTTTGCTATGAAAAACAGAATGGCTGGACTCCTGACACTCCTGTCTCCACTTCCCAAGTGCTGGGACTACAAGTGCACTACCACAGAGGGTGCAGCTCAGCACTCAGGATGTTTTCATAATTCAAAGCTAACACTGATTTTATATCTTAGGTATTTCTATGGCAATAAATCACCTAAAGTTGAAAACCAAATTATAAACCCACTACACACACAAAAAGGATAGACACGAGTTTTTAAAATCAAGTTAATAGCAAAACTGCCATAGAACAATATACAGTACATGTGATGTTACAATTTTAGTTTCAACAATTCTATTAAAAAACCAATAGTTTCTATTTATTCTGAATCAATAAATTATTCACAATTAAAATGTTTTCATAAATAGTAACAACAGATGTTGTATAAGGTATATGAGATTTTTTAAAGAGTTACAAATACTTCAGGATTGTATTTTTCAAGTAGTTTTTTCATTACTGAAATGTATCCACAGTTTGTAACTGACCCGTAACACTGGCAACACAGACTAATTTGGCAACAATCAAGTATGTAGTGCTGTTTGCTTGTTTTTCACATCATCATTGGGTAAACTCTTTTTGTAGGAAATAGGATGTTATACAATACATCAATCCAATTAGTTAGCATATTTATGAAGGAAACGTTCAAAGGCATCGTAGATGGCTTGTCTAAAATGAAATGTAAAGAATTAGTCATTAACAAATATGGGAAAGGGCAGACAACTATTATATTTCTAAAATTATCTCTGATTCCAACTATCTGATAAAATGTGCTTCTGATATCCTACATCCTTCATTCTCTAGAGGACAAAATAGGACAGTACATGAAGAAACAGCTCAGTGTACAATATAAAATAGTATGTATCTTTGTTTTATGTTCTAGTCCACTTACTTCCTTGCTGGCCTTCATATATTTCTTAAGGCAAAAAATATCCCCCAATCAAGCAACAAATAAATACCTGGTGAGACAATTCATCTTACCTGAAGAGTCCTTGTTTAAAGAGATAAGCACTGATATGACCCCCTTCTAGATACCGGATTTCACAACCAGGCCAAATTTCTTGCAAGCTTCGAACTCCTGTTCGTGGAATATAGGCATCCTCTTTGGCTTGTACCACTATAATGAGGCTTGGATCAACTGGAACTAAGTATAGGATTTTGATACATTAAAAAGTTGTTTGAGTTTTGAATAAATACCTAAAATCATATTCTCAAAGAAAACGCACCATACCTGAGTCTGTAATCCTAGCTACTTGGGAGGCTACAAGTTCAAGACCAATCTGAACAACTTAGACCCTGCCTCAGACCCTGGCTTAGTTAATAAAGTGCTTGCAACACAAGCATAGACACACGAACTTAGATTCCCAGAACCCATGTTAAAAAGCTGAGCATAGGGCTTCATTATATTCTCAGCTCTGGGGAAGCATAGACACTGGCCAAGCCAGTCTAGTGGAATTATTAAGCTCTGCCAGGGTGGAGAGTGATTGTGGAAGACACTTGTGTTGACTTCTGGTTTCCATACGTATATGTACATACAAATCAACACACACAAAGAAAAAACAATATACAATGGTACCACAATATTCATCTAGTAAAATGATTTTTTTAAACATTTTCATATAGTCTAGACTGGCCTCAAATTCACTTTGTAGCCAAGAGGATAGCCTTTACCTCTTGTGTGCTAATGCTAAGATTACAGGCATGTACCACCATTCCCAGTTGATGCACTGCTGGGGATTGAACCCAGACACTGTGCAAGCTATATCTCTAGTCCCAAAGTGAATATCCTAAAGATTCATACAGAAACAAGAACAAAAACAAACACAAGATTAGAGGAGAGAGGGCTCAAATGGTTGAGAGCACTGGCTGTTATTCCTGAGGACCTGTGTTCAATTCCCAGCACCCACAGAGTGACTAGCAATCATTTGTAACTCCAGTTTCAGGGAGATCTGACACCCTCTTCTGGCCTCCATGGCACCAGGAATATTTGTGATGTATACACATGTATGAAGGCAAAACACCCATCCACACATGAAGTGTATATAACGAATATTTGTACGTTAATAACAAATGTTCCAGATGTTCCCAGTTTCTTAGGCAATTAGTACCTGAGAAGTTTGCTACGTGAGTACATTCATCCATGACTCCTTTCATGAATATTAAAGATTCTTTTTGACGATTGCTTCTTCTTTGTTCTCTATTGAGCAGGTGAAATGACTGAGGGTTGTAACTTGCAAACCAACTTTTGTTAGTCGAGAGCGTTTGATTCAAGCATTCCATCTTAGCTGTATCTTGCAACAGCTGTCCATTTGAAGGAGCACTGATAGATGTTTTACCAGACTTATGGCACTTGGCATCCTTTGGGGATACAACTTGGTCTGTCATATCTAAATTTAAAGTTCTGGAAACCAGATTCAGGTTAGTCAGCTTGTCTGCATTGCTAGGCAAGTGATTCATGAACTCGTGTCCCATTTTGAAAGAATCTGTCTGAATAGATGATAAGAAAAACCATATAGTATATATTAGAATGTTATGAAACATTTTAAAAACAGAAAAGGTAAAAAGTATCAGTAAGTAAAATATGGCACAGCCTACATAAAATGGCCTAGTCTCAGAAGTTCATGATCAGCCAGGGGCAGTGACACACAACTATAATTACAGCACTTAGGCTGAGGCAAGAGAATGGTGTGTTCTAGGCTAGCCTGGGGCTACCTAGTGAGAACTTGTTACAGAAAACCATCCCTGTCACCACACACACAGAGTAATACAAGTCTTTTTTGCTCTCCTTTGTTCTGGAGAACATAGGGTCCTTCTACATAGGCTCCCTCTCGTTCTTGATGCTCCTGCTTAAGCTTCCCAGGTGCTGAGAATACAGGCACAGGCCACCACTTCTAGCTCTAAAGTTCTTCTAAAGGCACACGGACGAACACTGCCATATGAATAAACTGCATACAAAAGGGGAAATGTGTATCCTGCTTATTATAAAAGGTTTCTCATAGTCACATTTAAAGATGGAAACAAATTGGTGGTGGTGAAGTGGTTGCATGAAAGTGGAAGTGGTAATTATTGTTCAATGGGTAGCGTTTTAATCTGGGGAGATGGGAAAGATTTTGAGATGGATGGTGGTGATGGTTCACAGCTGTGAGTGTGCTGTCAATGAACTGGACCATCAAAATGCTTAAAATAGCATCTTTTAAATGATAAATTTCATGTAGGAATATTTACTATCATCCTTACAGGGCCAAAGGAAAACCAGATGACAACATTTGAAGATGAAGATTAACGGGACATTTCTGTTGAATGTTTCCTAATAAAGTCAAAGTTGCCAGGTGGTGCACGCCTTTAATCCCAGCACTCGGGAGGCAGAGGCAGGCAGATCTCTGAGTCTGAGGCCAGCCTGGTCTACAGAGTTCTAGGACAGCCAGAGCTACACAGAGAGATGCTATCTCAAAGACGCAAAATCAAACAGAGTAAAGTTACCTGCATCAGGTTTCACTGCCAAAAACTCCAAAACATAGCTATAATCTGTTTTAATTCCAGACATTCTAAAAATTTGATGGGCATGTCTGTACTACAATGTACATTTAGGTACAAGAAATAACTAAAAAATAATAAAATAAATCCTTTCTTTGGGATAGACTAACAATTAAAAAATACAAAAGAAAAAATATTACCTATGAAAGTTACAAAAATGGATTCAAAATGTATTGACTTATAAATACAACATAATTTAAATGAAAATACTATATACATAAAGAAAAATCAAAAGACCAAATGACATCCTTGCAAGATAGCCTTGTAACTTAAGACAAATGGCCAATCAATTTTAAAATTTTATTTATTTTGGAGACATACCCTTGCTGGTCTAAAGCTTACTATGTAGAGAAAGCTAGCTTCAAATAGATCTACCTGACTCTGCCTCCCAAGTGTTGGGATTAAAGATGTACACTACCATGATGCCTGGCTCAAATAATTTTTATTGAGAGCTAGAATGAAATAATTTTTAAAAGTATAATAGAAAAAATGAGCTGAAAAGAAAATGTGGTATATAGTATATTATTAAATTTTATCTATCTGTAAATGGTTATGTTTATAGGAAAATGGAAGAAACTGGAGATGATTATGCAGAATTAGCCAGGCTCAGGGAGACAAATACTGCATATATACACATACGAAAACAAAGAAAAACCAAAAGCAACAAAGAAACATGAAAAGGGAAGAGGTAGAGATAGGCAAGGCAGGGGAGCAAACAGCAACACAAAGCATTATAACATGTATGAAAATATCACAATGAAATCCACTTATTTGCATAGTAATAAAACTACTATTTTTGGTTGTTAGAGACAGTGTTTCTCTATAAAGCCCTGGCTGTACTGGATTCATTGTGTAGACTGGTCTGCTCTCAAACTCAGTGATCCGCCTGCCGTTTCCTCCCAATTGCTGGGATTAAAGGTGTATGCTACTACACTTGGCTCACACACACACACACACACACACACACACACACACAAAATTAAAAAAAAAATCCAAGATGGGCAAAGGCCACACACACACACACACACACACACACACACACACACACACATACAGTTACAGAAATATAAAACACATCGTCTTAGACTTATAAACATATGGTCAATATAACCAATAATGAAATAAAGCTATTCCAATTTACTATCAGATGAGTTTAACAAACTCCCAAACCTCAGCACACCTAACACCATGTTAGAGGCACCATTTTTACCATAAAACCCAGCACAAAGGGCCAAATACCTGCCAAAATGAACTGATAGGACACTTGGAGTTCAAGGTCAATAAGCTAAGTACCACTGGAAGCTGCTACACAGAAAAAAATGTTATTTTATTTATATAACTAAATATGCAATCAACTTTTACTTCAGTGTTACATGAACATTAAAATACTCCAGCTGGGCATAGTGGCTCACACCTTTAATCTCAGCATTTGGGAGGGAGAGGCAGGTATATCTCAAAAAACCAAAAAGCAAACCAATCCAAACCAAAACTTACCCCACAGTATTCAAGCATATGAATAATTTCTTCTTCATAAACTGTCTGTGTATAATACTGCTTTTCGAGCTCCCGCCAATTAATTGATTTACTCAATACACCCTGAAATAAAGTAAGAAAAAATCATTACATAGCTTGTTCAGTACTTTATTATTATTATTATTATTGTTGTTGTTGTTGTTGTTACTAATTACTGTATAAGAGTTAGTGCAACTGGGCTTGAGATTACTCATCTTTTGGAAGGCCCATCTATATCCTGAATGAGTCTGGGAGTTTGATCAATAAGCAGCTTTCACACTAATGTGGAACTTTCCCCAAATGATAAGAGTGGGCCATCACAGTCATACTGTTTGTACCGTCTGTGCTCTGCTTAACACTGCAGTTCCCTCTGACTTCTAGTACACTGGAGACAGGGCATCTAACTCACTGGCTGCAGACTCTTAGCTCTACCAGGCTCAGTGAAGAACAGCATTTCCTTATCTGTTACAACTGACTGCATGGATTATTGAGAATAAACCATGAGATTCAGCTGAGCAAGGACCATTGGAGCCTACATCAGGTTTGCCTCATGTGCCTTTTCCTTTTATTGATTTTTCTGTCATTTCCTTTTGCTAAAGTTAGGCTGTGTGTGTATGTGTGTGTGTGTGTATGTTCTGTTATTCCTTCTTGAAGTCACTAAATCTAGGGGTGACTTTGGGGACCCCTACTATAATATATTTAAGTACATGCTATCAAGTATCAACTGCAATCAATTACCGTAGTGAAGACCCCAGATGCTGTGGACCAAGACAGGCATGGAATCAACGGCATGGGCTTGGGCCAGTTGGACACTGCTAAGGAGGCCATCTGTTAATTAGAAAACTGCAACTTTACAGAGTTCTGTTCTTTAATATGAAAAATACGAAATACTGAAAAGTACTTTTGTAAGGTAAGAAGTGGGTAAGACATGAACACTAGGGCTGTAACATTTAGAGAATGTCTCTAAATTATAGACTCAACAACATATAACGTTCCTTTTAGAAAGCAAGAAACTACCCAGGCTTTATTTAGAATTGTTGAGGTGGCTTTGCTGTGCTCACAGGCTGCTGCTGCTGCTTCACATGGATGCTGTCTCTTCCTCAGTTTCTCAAGTTCTGGGATTACAAGCACGCACCTGCCACACCTGGCTTCCAGTAACATTTGGATTTAAGTTTTTATAACTCAAATGATCATCTATAGCAAACTTCACATACATTTTAAGTCCATAAATCACACATACACACACAATGCTAATGACAAATAAATGTTACACAATCAATCAAAGCACACTTCAGGTACTAACTTCACTAAGTGCTTCATGGAGAACACAGTGGGGCAAGCAATTAGGATACAGTACCATGGAAATGGACTGAAAGTCAAGCACAATTACAAGGAAATTTTGGTAAGCAGCAGTAAGGAAATTTTAGTAAAAAGTCAAATGGGCTTTGTTAGGGAGCTGTAAAGCTGTCTTCTCACACAGGTGATGCACTAGAGAACACTAGTGCCTGACATAGCTAGAGCCCCGTGAAACAAGCTAGTGCATTTTGAGCAGGAGAAAGCAAAGATGAGACTTAGAGCATTCAAGCAAAAACAGAGAGGAAAATTTAAAAGAAATCAGGCTAGGACTCAGATCAGTGCCTCACTTAGCTGTTGCAGGAAGCGGGTGCAGCCTCATGGGCCTAGATGGCGCCCTGGCCCATTGCCAGGCCCATGAACCCCACTTGTTTACTGCCTTGCCGGAATATGCACAGTGAAAAAGCATGTGTGAGCTGCCTGCCAGGCTGGACTTTTCCTCGCGATCCGGACCTGTCAGCCTATTGGTGACTGACCTGAGCTCATGCCTGGAGCGTGTGTGAATTCTGATTGGATGAGGTGGGGTGGAGCTAGATGAGGTCAGTCGGTGCAAGTATAGGAGGTTTTATTGTTTAGCCCTTGCCTTAAGTAGAAGCTAGTTGTAGTAAGAGAAGCTGTTGTAAGGGGGGTTGTTGTAAGAAAAGCTGCAAGAAGGAGAACAAGTAAAGAAGCTGTTGCATGAACCCAACTTGGTGTCCGTGTCATTCGTGGAGTGGAGATGACCAGAACAAGTGGTGGCCCGTACAGGGAACTCATTGCATCAGTCGGCAATGGTAAGTAAAGAAAGTACAGGCCTAAGGAAACTTTAGTAAACAGCAGTAAGGATTTATTGAAGCAGCGGTAAGGAAATTTTGGTAAGCAGTGGTAAGGAAATTTAGGTAAGTGGCCAGTGAGTGGAAATGGGTAAAGGATGTAGGTAGACAAGTCACCAAACCCAGCAAGGAATTATAATTAAATCACCAGAAGGTGGTTGAAAAAGTAAACTTATTCTGCTAGAGAGAGCAACACCTTGGTGGAAGGTTGGTGTATCTAAGCTCAGTTTCTTTTTGGAGAGGTTTGAAGTGATTGTTTCTCTTCATGAAGGAGAAAATCAGTAAGATTCCTGGGAAAAAAGGGGACGGACGGAGCACTAAGGATCTCAGATATAGAGACGGAGGTAATTTCAGCAAAATGGGTTCAACTGCGACTAAAATTAAAGTAAAATAAGAAAGAGAAGAAAGGAATCTAGCTCTGCAGGGTCTACTAGTGACAGCAACGGGACTGACAGACAGTGACGTCTGTAGTTGGATGTCCCGCTGGAGGTTGAGGCACGGAAGGCCGCCTGAACCATCAGCCCCTCCATTGCCTTCCCATCCCCCTGATAAAGATGAGGGAGACAAAAGGGGAAAGCGTAGTCTTCATGTAAAAGTCTGGAAAAATGTGCCCGCCATTGTGGGGGCCTTTCCAGTCTTTCAGGACCAATAGGGGCAACAGTATCATGAATCCCTGGATTGGAAGGTTGTACAAAGATTGAAGGAGTCAGTTTCAACTTATGGGGTCCAGGCTGTCTTTATAAAATCCCGAACACGAGTTTAAACTCTGATAAAGGCAGTAAGAGTTAAGGTTATGTACTTTTTGAGCAATTTTCTCAAAGATAAAACATTGCTACCTGCAGGAAAGCTCCTGAAGACTCAGTAGTAGAAACATGAGCCATTAAAGGAGAATGCTTTAAATGAAAGAAAAAGAGAAAAGATGGTCTTATATAGTGGATGGGAGGACTAGCCAATAGTATTAGAAGGAAAACAACACTATGAAAGGGACCATTGTTTTGTGTAAGATAAAAACACTTAAAGTTCTTAGGTATGCATATGTATGCTCTATGTAAATATGTTACAAATTTATGTCTATAAAATCTGTATTTCAGTAAGCATTGAAAAGATATGGAAAAGACATTTAGTGAACAGGCAGGGAACAGAAGGCAGTGTGGTATGGGGGTATAGAACAGAATATAGCCAAGTTTGAATAAAAGGTTTTTCTTTATGTACTTCTGTGTTTTGAAAGTAATAAGGTATTCACAAAAATAAGATCATGGTTTCCTCCCCCAGAGGGGTGTCTCCCTTCAAGGGGACTGAAAAGAGGAAATCGGGGCTTCGGCTCCATTGGAATACAAATTTGAAAGCTGGTATCCTTATGGTTAACCAAAGAGTGGATTGTTTGCAGGAACAGATGAATATTTTGGAGCAGTTAGTATTTGCTTCCTGCATTACTCATATGTCAGGAATGTGTGTAACCTCTGTTCAGTATCAGAATTTTTCCAGAGCTGCAAATCTGTCGCGTGCAATTGGTGCGATGCTGCTAGGAAATTGGAGTCACGACCTCGACATAAAGAGGAAGGAATTGTGAGCATCAATTGTTGCCCTGAACAACACTGGTGTGGAAATTGCAACTGCAAAGCAATGGCTGGAGATCATCCAGGGAACTGTGGGAGTCTTAAAAAATTGGGGAGGGATGGCCTTTTGGGCACTCCTGATGACTGTTGTGTGTGGAGGAATGCTTTGCTGGATGGCACGTATGCGAAGGCAGCACAGTACTGTTAAACGAGCCTTAGTGCAGGCTATGGCAGCCTTAGAAACAGGAACATCCCCCCAATGTTGGCTCAACATGCTGGATCAGTAATCAATGACGGGTAAGACCCTCATGTGTGCATACCAACCTAAGACAGGATGGTGAAAGTGAGTTAGTCACTCCCATGACGGGTAAGGATGTGGCACGGATGGGGGCAACCTAAGACAGATGCTGATCCCAGAGCTGCTAATAAAACAAAAAGGGGAAGATGCAGGAAGGGGGTGCAGCCGCATGGGCCTAGATGGTGCCCTGGCCCATTGCCAGGCTCGTGAACCCTACTTGTTTACTGCCTTGTCTGAGCATGCACAGTGAAAAAGCATGCGTGGGCTGCCTGCCAGGCTGGACTTTTCCTCGCAATCCGGACCTGTCAGCCTATTGGTGACTGACCTCAGCTCGTGCCTGGAGCGTGTGTGAATTCTGATTGGATGAGGTGGGGTGGAGCTAGATGAGGTCAGTTCTAGCGAGTATAGGAGGTTTTGTTGTTTAGCCCTTGCCCTAAGTAGAAGCTAGTTGTAGTAAGAGAAGCTGTTGTAAGGAGAGTTGTTGTAAGAAAAGCTGCAAGGAGAACAAGTAAAGAAGCTGTTGTGTGAATCCGACTTGGTGTCCATGTCTTTCGTGTCTCGGTCAGCTTGAAGGACCTGTAACAAGCTGTCATCAGGGAGGCTTCTTGAAATAGTTGAGAACAGAGCCCCACAACTGGACAATGGGAGTTGGAGGGGCATGGATCTCTGAGTCCAAGGC
This sequence comes from Mus musculus, assembly GCF_000001635.26. NCBI lineage: Eukaryota > Metazoa > Chordata > Mammalia > Rodentia > Muridae > Mus > Mus musculus. The sequence continues at coordinate 320,857 of NW_019168505.1, read as the reverse complement.
CAGCTGATCTACAGACTGAGTTCCACTATAGGTAGGGCTACAGAGCAACCCTGTCTCAGGGTGGGGGGGGGGGCGGGAGCGGGTTGGAGCACTTAGCCTTACATGGCATGTTTTCATTTACCCTCTCCTCAGCACGCAGGAGCCTGTACAGAGGAAGAAGAAGCAAAGAGGGGTGGAAAGATGAAGAGCCAGAGGTAGTTGATGGCTAAGTAAACTGTCTTAGACAATAGACTGATAACATGATCTTGCAGAGACAGGAACCAAGAACAGGTTCTAACCAGACTGGCTGCCACCCCTAAGAGGGAGAGTCTGACAACCCTAACCAAAGGCTGTCTGTAATTGGTACTCACTTGAAAAGGAAACAATGGAGTATTCTCCAACTGAGTCTCACGAGCATATTAACCACAATTCAGATAGGTCTCATGCCAGGCATAGATAGCCAACACAAAAAAAATTCAATGGCATCTTTGTAGACTTATTGGCCATAAGACAATTGGTCCTTGGTTTCCAATTTTGTAGGGGTTTTTGGGGGATGGGGGAGTGTATATTTCTTGTTTTATTTGTATGTTTTTGTTTGGTTTTGTTTGTTTATTTGAGACAGGGATTCCTCTGTGTAGCCTTGGCTGTCCTGTCCTGGACCTCACTCTGTAGACCAGGCAGGCTATGAACTCAGAGATTCACCTGCCTCTGCCTCCTGGACTGCTGGTACCAAAGGTGTGTGTGTGCCACTACTGCTGGCTATCACCTGGTTTTCTTGTTTTTCAGAGAAAGATAAATGGTATACACTGGATGGGTATGAAGGTAGTAGGGATCTGGGAGGAAATGGAAGAGGGAAAAAATATAATCAGAATATATTGTATAAAAAATTCTTTTTTCAATAATAAAAAAATGAAAGAAAGAAAAGACTTGGCACAGAGAAACCAATTAAGAGTCTGTTCAAAGCCAGGCAGTGGTGGTGCATGCCTTTAATCCCAGCACTTGGGAGGCAGAGGCAGGCGAATTTCTGAGTTTGAGGCCAGCCTGGTCTACAGAGTGAGTTCAAGGACAGCCAGGGCTAACCAGAGAAACCCTGTCTCGAAAACAAACAAACAAACAAAAAGAGTCTGTTCAATGTATCCTAACAGACAAAGCATACATTCGTGGTATTGGGGATGGAGAAAGGTAATAAATAAAGTGAACATTATCACATTATCAAATTACATTCTATGCATAATGAAATGTCACAAAATATCTTGGACAGCTAATATGCACTAAAAAAAGATAAAAGTATCTTCCAGTTCATTTTTCTTCTAACCGATAGCAAAAGCAAGGATATACTTTCCAAGATATAAGATACAATTTCCTAAACACATGAAACTCAAGAAAAATGAAGACTGAAGTGTGGACACTATGCCCCTCCTTAGAAGTGGGAACAAAACACCCTTGGAAGGAGTTACAGAGACAAAGTTTGGAGCTGAGATGAAAGGATGGTCCATGTAGAGACTTCCATATCCAGGGATCCACCCCATAATCAGCATCCAAACGCTGACACCATTGCATACACTAGCAAGATTTTATCGAAAGGACCCAGATGTAGCTGTCTCTTGTGAGACTATGCCAGGGCCTAGCAAACACAGAAGTGGATGCTCACAGTCAGCTAATGGATGGATCACAGGGCTCCCAATGGAGGAGCTAGAGAAAGTACCCAAGGAGCTAAAGGGATCTGCAACCCTATAGGCGGAACAACATTATGAACTAACCAGTACCCCGGAGCTCTTGACTCTAGCTGCATATGTATCAAAAGATGGCCTAGTCGGCCATCACTGGAAAGAGAGGCCCATTGGACACGCAAACTTTATATGCCCCAGTACAGGGGAACGCCAGGGCCAAAAAGGGGGAGTGGGTGGGTAGGGGATAGGGGGTGGGTGGGTATGGGGGACTTTTGGTATAGCATTGGAAATGTAAATGAGCTAAATACCTAATAAAAAATGGAAAAAATAAATAAATAAATAAATAAAATGAAAAAAAAAAAGAAAAGTTATATATTTGTAATCAACTTTTCTTTTTTTCCTGAGAAGGTTCCTCTGTGTATGGCACCTATCCTAGAACTTGCCCTGTAGCTCACAATAGCCTGAAGTCACAGAGATCTGCCAGCCTTTGCCTCCAAAGGGCTGGGATTAAGTCAGGCAAAGTCTCTCCATTTCTTGGAATTCACTCTGGAGGCCAGGCTGAACTTGAACTCAAAGATCTGCCTTCCTCTGCCTCCCAAATGCTGAGATTAAAGGTGTGCACCACTGCCCAGCTGTAATCAATTTAAAAAAATTTTTTTTAAATTATTTTCTTTATTTACGTTTCAAATGTTATCCCCTTTTCTAGTTTCCCCTCTGAAAGCCCCCTATCCCCTCCCCCCTCCCCCTGCTCACCAACCCACCCACTCCCACTTCATGGCACTGGCATTCCCCTATACTAGGGCATAGAGCCTTCACAGGACCAAGGGCCTCTCCTCCCATTGATGATGTAATCGACTTTTAATAAAACATGAAATCCAAAATCTGAGCTACACCTGAAGTTGTACAATATATGTTTGTCTATATAAATTACACAAAGTTACGTTACTTCCTATTGGAACTGTCTACTTCCTACTTTGACTGACATTAAATTCATGCTTCAAGTACAATTGAAATTACTCCTATTTATAAACATGATGGTAGTGAAATAAAAGCTTTAGAAACTCACATGTCCTCCCATGGATATTCCAGTCATCCCAAGAGGTCCATAACCTTCCCTCTCCAGCCAGTGCAAGAGAGCTGCAGACTCAAGAATAAGAGCGCCTCCCATCACAAATAGGTCTGACACATTTTTTAAGCTGGATCTTCTAGCCTCGCAAAATAAAATAGAAAATGATTTCTTTCATGCATTTACATTTTTAAAAAATTCATTTATTTATTGAAAGATCTATTTTATTTATGAGGGCTCTATCTGCACATACAGCTGCATATCAGAAGAGGGCATCAGAATTCATTATCAATAATTATAATCTACCATGTGGTTGCTTGGAATTGAACTCAGGACCTCTGGAAGAGCAGCCAGTGCCCTTTACCGCTTGAGCCATCTCTCTATCCAAATATTTTTTATTTTATGTGCATTGGTGCTTTCTCTGCATGTATACCTGTGTGAACATGTCAGACCTTGGAGTTACAGTTATAAGCTGCCATGTAGGTGCAGGGATTTGAACCTGGGTTCTCTGGAAGAGTACTTAGTGCTCTTAATTGCTGAGTCATCTCTCCAACCCCTAAAGTGTATTGATTTTTCTTTTTTAGACAGGGTTTCTCTGTGTAGCCCCAGCTGTCCTAGAACTCACTTTGTAGACCAGACTGGCCTGGAACTTAGAGATCTGTCAGCCACTGCCTCCTAAATGCTGGGATTAGAGGCATAAAACACTATGGCTGGCTAACATTTATATTTTTAATAAAGCTGGGCTATACCTTTAATCCCAGCATTTGGGAGGTGGAGGCTGAGGCAGGCCAGCCTCTGAGTTTGAGGCCAGCCTGGTCTACAAAGTGAATTCCAGAACAGCCAGGGCTATACAGGGAAACCCTGTCTCGAACCACTAACATCCCTCCTGTTTTGTTTTTAACAAGTTTAGCCATTTTCACTGGCACACAATTACACTTTATTTTTTCTCCTGAGAGGAATGTAGCTTGAGCTAGCAGAGAACTCATATGTATCCCTGAAATCTGAGATCTTCCTGCCTCTGCCTCCTACGTGCTGAAATTTCATTTATGTGCTACTGTGCCTGACTACAAAAGCATGTTTTAATCCATTATTTTTGAGACTGGGCCTTGCCATGTATACCAGACTGACCTCAAATTCTAGATCTACCTGCCTTAGTCTTAGTGCTGGGATTACAGGTATGTGGCATGAAACCTGACTAAATTAATTTAAATAGAAAGCAACATACCTGAAATTTTCTATTATAAATTTTTGTTTGTTTGTTTTTCGATACAGGGTTTCTCTGTGTAGCCCTGGCTACAGAAATCTGCCTGGCTCTGGCTCTGCCTCCCAGTGCTGCGATTAAACGTGAGCACCATCACTGCTCAGCCTATTATTAATTTTTGATACAGGGTCTATTATAGCTCAGGATGTCTGAATTTCTGACCCACTAACCTTTGCTTCACAGGTGCTGGCATTACAGAAGGGCCACTGTGCCCTGCCTCAGGGGAATTCTCCTAAAGAGAAGCCTGGTCTCTGCAACCAGAGGCTTGGTAGATAGCAGGTGTTAAACTGTAGGTTGGCTGAGGTTCTGATTCCAAACTGCTATCTCCTCACAGAACTAATGTAAGAGGCATCAACTAAATAATCATTACGTGCATTTGTGAGCATTTTGACAAGATTTCATTGGACCGCTGAAGCAGGAGCAGGGTTCCCGCCAGGCTGGGCTCCACAGTGAAGCCCTGTTTCAATAATGTTAACAAGAACAAACCGTATGCTCTCCTCCATCAAAATTGATCACAGTCCATTTGAAAAGACCCCACTTTCTTTGTTTTCTGTTCTTAAGTTAGTTTTCTATCTCTCAGTACAAAATTTATTTTGGCCTTGCATGGAAATGACAAATTCTGAGGTTCTGCTTCCTGTTACCGCCCGGTTCTCTTAGTAGAATACACTAGTGTGTGAGGCTCTGAGACAAGGGTATTTAGGGTGGACCTGGTCCATCTATTTTCTTTTGTAGTCTTTGTTTACTTACTTTGGATGTAAACAGATTTAAGATGAGTTTTTAAAGGAGAGAAGCAGGACAAGACAATCCATGGCTGTAATCCCATCACGTGGGAGGTTCAAGTAGGCCAGTGTGGACTCCTGAGTGAGGCATCTCATTCAGTTCCCACCTCCCTGACCATAACCAAAGCAAGCAAGAGCAGTAAACTGATTAAAAGATTTAAACTGCAAGCTGTTTGTACTCCTGCTGAATACTCTAAAACAAACAAACAAACAAACTGGACTACTGGTTTTCAGGACTATGGATCAAGTGTGGGGTTGGGGGGGGGATGGGGAGAGGGGGTAGGAGGCTCGCTTGTCTACACTGACTGCAGCTCCACTCCAACCACCACATTTCTTGAGTGAATAATATATAAGAAACAATGTTTTCTGTTTGATTGTTTTTGACACAAAGTTTCTCTGTGTAACCTTGGCTGCCCCTGAACTCAGATATCCACCTGCCTCTGTCTCCTGAGTTCTGGGATTAAAGGCATGTTTCAGCACACTCAACAGGATGAATGTTTTTTTTTATCTCTGCTCTATGAAGGAGGTATGCAGAACTAAAGAGGGCAGGTTATGTAATCAGTAAATGACAAGTTATCATCCCAACCTCAGACTGTCTTTTACTAACTCAGATTGCTGCTTTTTAGTCCAAATAAACTCTTTTCTTTTTATTCCAGAGAGGAAGGGCTTTTGTTTTTGTTTTTGTTTTGTTTTTTTTTTTTGTTTTGTTTTTTGTTTTTTTAAATATAGCTTTTGCTGTCCTGGAGCTTGTTCTGTAGACCAGGCTGGCCACAGAGATCTGCCTGCCTCTGCTTCCTGAGAGATGGGATTAAAGGAGTGAGCCACCACTCCCTGGAAAACTCTTTGTTTTTTAAGTAATTTATGGATAAGCAAAAAATAGCACCTATATTTGATTTCAGGGTTTGGCTCCAGACTGAAATTTTTTTTTTTTTCTTTTCTTTCGAGACAGAGTTTCTCCGTGTAGCCCTGGCTGTCCTGGAACTCACTCTATAGACCAGGCTGGCCTCGAACTCAGAAATTCGCCTGCCTCTGCCTCCCAAGTGCTGGGATTATAGGTGTGTGCCACAATACCCGGCAGACTGAAAATTCTAGAACTATTTAGCTTGAATTTTAGCTTTCACATAGTTTCACAGAGTTCATCCTAATCTAGTCCTCACAGTAAATAAGGAACACTGGGTGCTGATTCAAAGCATATACTTCCCTCTGGAAAACCTGCCCAACCCTCTTGTAATGTTCTTCAAAAGGCCATTCCACTGTTCTATCAAGCCAGGAACACAGTAAGATGAGTGTGTTCCATGATCATGGGCCGCCCCACTGTCACACTATGAAGTGAGTTCCTTGCAGATGCAATGCTGTGTGGAATACCATGACTGGATAAGGCATTGTTTAAGGAATAGATGGTAGTTATGTGCCCCAATATGGCACCATTGTTCTTGGTGACCTGCCAAAAACCTGTTGGTAGATTGACTTCATTGGTTTTCCTTCATGAAAAGGGCAAGGCTTTGTCCTTATTTGAATACTGTTGGGATCAAACAAATGAGACTTATCTTAAAAACTGCCATTTTGTTTTCAGACTCTATTTTGATCATAAGGTAAAATTAAGTTCAAGGTCCCAGGCTGTAGGGGAGCTTTCCAGATAGGTAGCTAACTTCCTCCTTATTCTTCTTTGTTGCCAAAAACAAGATGACTGTTCCTGACTGTGAAAGAACAATACATGGATGTTGAGCTTGAAAACTCTGTAACATTCTGGCTGGGGGGTTGCAGTTCAGTTCCAAGTCTTTTCTGCTGCCCTGATGATCAGTAAGAATTAAAGTCAGTGGTCATATAGGCCTTTAATCCCAGCACTTGGGAAGCAGAGGCAGACAGATCTGTCAGTAAGAGGCCACCTGGTCTGCAGCCAGGACAACCGGGGGTGGGGGTGGTGTGGGGTAGGGAGGGCTTCACAGAGAAATCCTGTCTCAGAAAAAAAAAAAACAAATAAAAATAATTAAGCCTATATTCTTAATAAGTTTTATAAGTCAACTAAGAAAATGGTTAACTGAAGACAACCAAACATTTGTCCTAAAGACTGCAAAAATGAAGACAATGAAGGTGATATATACTTACACTTGGTCCTTGGGCTTCCTGCAGCCATTTAAGAAGATGGGTCAAAGAGAAAGTTTTAAAATAATTAAATATACTCATCTCAAACATATTATTTAAGCAAAACAGTTAAATTTGAATACAATCCCAAGTAACTACTCCCTAGTTACTTCAAAAGTTGCTTACAAGTCCTTATATTTTTCAATTTAACTATTTTTTAAAATTTACGTAGCTTTACTGAGATATAATCATAAACCAAATAATTCACTTATTTGAAATGTATAAATAAATATACTCGGTATACTTTCAAGGTTGTACAATCTTTCTTTCTTGCTTTCTTTCTTTCTTTCTTTCTTTCTTTCTTTTTTTTTTTTTTTTTTTGAGACAGGGTTTCTTTGTGTAGCCCTGGATGTCTTGGAACTCACTTTGTAGACCAGGCTGGCCTAGAACTCAGAAATCCACCTGCCTATGCCTCCAGAGTGCTAGGATTAAAGGCGTGTGCCACCATGCCAGGCCAATCTTTCTATATAGACATAGATACTAACATTTTAAAAAATTATCCCGTATGGTTCCTTTTTAGTTTTTCTTTTTCCATTCCCCGTGTTTGTGTTTGTTTCTATCTTGCTTTCTGGGGATTTACCTTCTGCATTTGATCTACCACTGAGACAACATGGTTTAATGTCCCATTTTTACATCATAAATGCTTTCATACATGATTATAAACTTTTATTTAAACCAAAAAATGGTTAATAATTGTCCTGAGTATTTAATATTCTGTATAACCTAAGAATTTATTCCCACCTGAAAGTGAGAAATCAGATATAAGAAGGTAAGTGGCAGGTATAGGTCACAAGTGCAGAAGCAACAAACAGCACAAGCAACAGTGCCCTCCAGTTTCATAAGCCAGGCTATATATAAGGACACTGTTGCTGTCTTTAGACACACCACAGGAGGGCATCAGATCCCATTACAGATGGTTGTGAGCCATCATGTCGTTGCTGGGAATTGAACTCAGGACCTGTGGAAGAGCAGTCAGTGCTCTTAATCACTGAGCCATCTCTCCAGTCCTGTATATTCCTCTTACTAGCAGAAATGTGCATCAGTTTCTTTTTTGTGTTTGAATAATCTGACATCAACTTGAAAACTAATTATTTTTCTAAACGTTTGCCTTTACTATAAATGCATTTCATTACTTTAATAGCAAACATTTAACTTACTAAGTCCAACATAAGTACCTTAAGAAACAGAAGTAAATTTATCATTATTATAAATAGGATTAAAATATTTATGTTAGCTGGAATATCCCACAAAGGGGAGGGAGAACTTTTCAAGACCATATCTAGAGGTTTATCTAGAGGTTAGGCATGGTCCCCCAGATAAGGAATGGGGCTACTCACCCATCTCCAAAATTTTAACCCACAATTGCTCCTATCTAAAGGAAATACAGGGACAAAGAGTGGAGCAGAGACTGAAGGAAAGGCCATCCAGAGACTGCCCCAACTGGGGATCCATCCCACATGCAGACACCAAACCCAGACACTATTGCAGATACCAAGAAGTGCTTGCTCACACCAGCCTAATACAGCTGCCTCCTAAGAGGCTCTACCAGATCCTGACCAATACAGATGCTGGATGCTCCAAGCCAACCATCAGACTGAGCACAGGGACCCCAGTGGAGGAGTTAGGGTAAGGGCTGAAGGAGCTGAAGGGCCCTTATCTGGCATCAATGGGATGGGAGGCCCTTGGTCCTATGAAGGCTTGATGCCCCAGTGTAGAGGAATGCTAGGGTGGTGAGGCAGGAGTGGTTGGGGTAAGGGGGAACGAAATTGGGGATTTGCAGAGGGGAAACTGGGAAAGGGGATAACATTTGAAATTTAAATAAATAAAATATCCAATTAAAAAATGTGTACATTAGTCTCATTATACATCTAATGCTGGCTGCACCTCACAACCTTTCTGCTTCAAACTTCTGAGCTCATTACAGGAATTTACCACCATACATGGCACACTCTTTACGTTTTTGTTTTTTGTTTTTGTTTTTAATATAGAGTAGTTGTGGCTGTCTTGGAAATTGCTATGCCTCAAATTCACAGAAAACCTCCTGGGATAAAAGGCATGCACCACTATATCTGGCCTTTACTCTTTGTTGTTGGTTTTTGTTTTTTGTTTTTTTGAGCCAGAATTTTTTGCAGCTGAGGTTGGCCTCAAACTTACTATGCATCCAAAGCTTGCCTTGAACTCTGCTTTGCATTACATTTCTTTTTAAAAGGGCATAAACAGTATTTTCTTCTTTTTCATTCTTGCTTTTTAATAATTTTCTGAAGTGATAAATGAATTTAACTAGTTTTGAAAAGTTAGTTACCATGGGGGCTGGAGAGATGGCTCAGTGGTTGAGAGCACAGGATGTTCTTCTTTTGAAGAGTAAGTACATAAACAGAGAGAAAGAAATGTTTTGAGTATCACAAAAGGATATAATAAGGGTTTTCTAACAACAATGAAGCCATCCTGGCCTCCTTAATCATAGGACGAGCCATGAGTGTTCTGCGCCTCCAGTAATGCTATGGAAAGAAGAGATGACACATTAAGAATACAATAATAGGCAAGTGCTGAGGAGAAGTGCTAAGATCTTTCTAGATTTGAAGTCCTATGATATCACAAGCCTTACATGGTCTCCTGTTCCAGCCAGATGAATGCACACAGGTCGGTACCTGCTGTTCCATTCCTTAGGCACGATAAACTGGAATCTATAAAAAAATGAGATTTTTTTTTATAAATGAAAATTAACCATAAACTATACACACACATATCCATGTATGTTTTTGATTATTTATGTTTAATTAATTCATGGAGAAGGTCTTGTCATTATATAATTTAGGCTGGCCTGAACTTATTATGTAGGTTAGGCTGGCCTCAATCTTGTGGTCCACCTGCCTTAAACCTCTGAGTGCTGGGATTGCAGGTGTGTATCATCATGCCCAGTTCTAAACAAACAAGCTAAAAAGTATCATAATTCAGCTCTTTCTCTCTCTCTCTCTCTCTCTCTCTCTCTCTCAAAGGATGGGGCAGAGGATTTACATTTACTAACATGTATTTGTATGTGTGGGGATGGGTGTGCCCTGGTGCAGGTCAAAGGTCAGAGATGACTTGCAGGAGTTCATTTCCTCCACCACAGGAGTCCTAGGAATTGAACTCTGTCAGTCTTAACAGGGTGTCTCTAACCACTCAGCTATCTGACTGGCCTATACTTTAACTAACCTGAAGTAAGTACTTAGAATTTTGACATTCAATTTGTAACTATGTGTCCAAAAGCTAGAATATTATAAGCCTAATATTTGTTAAGAGGAAAAAAACATGAAAGCAGGAAAAAGACTTTCTTAGAAAGATTAGGGATTTGGTGGGATGGAGGAGGGAATGAGAATACTGGGAATAGAATGTTGCAAAGAATACTATGTTTATGAATGAAACTGTAAAGAATTAAAACAATTAAAAAAGGAAATTACCTATGATGCCACTTATGGGGAGGAAACAACAAATAAGCTGCAGGCATGCCAAACTTCTAGCACATTTTGGACATGGACTTATTTAATGTGGCATGGTGTTACTGTCAGATGAAACTAGATGACTATTCTCTATAGAAATTGAGCAGTGAGGCTGGGGATACAGTTAAGGAAGTACATAAGTAGGGCTGGAGAGACGGCTCAGTGGTTAAGAGCACTGACTGCTCTTCCAGAGGTCCTGAGTTCAACTCCCAGCAACCACATGGTGGCTCAAAACCATCTATAATGAGATCTGATGCCCTCCCTTTTCTGGTGTGTCTGAAGACAACTATATATATTTACATACCTAAAATAAATAAATAAATCCCTGTTGGGAGGCAGAGGCAGGTGAATTTCTAAGTTCGAGGCTAGCCTGGTCTACAAAGTGAGTTCCAGGACAGCCCAGCCAGGGCTACAGAGAAACCTTGTCTCAAAAACAAAAACAAAAAAGAAAGTACATAAGCTAAGCTAAGCACCTGCTTACCATGAGCAAGATCTAGGTTCAATCTCAAGTCTCACAAAAATGTATATTTACATATATATATATACATACATATATATATATATATATATATATATATATATATATATATATATATATATATACATATATATATATATTTGTATATACACACATACATACACACAAAGGGTTTCTCTACATATCCCTAACTGTCCTGGAACTCTGTTTAGACCAGACTAGCCTTGAACTCAATAAGCTACACTTGCCTCTGCCTCCCAAGTTCTGGGATTAAAGGAATGCACCACAACCAGCCAACAAAATGATTTTAAAAATTCCATTAAGATAGTTGTATGACTTGGAAGTTACAATGATTATTAAATTATATACTTAAAATGAGTAGCTCATATATACATAATGAAATGTATCCATATCTTTTTATATATACACACCCACATATATAGCTTCAATCATGATAATTAAGATATACAAATTCTCCTATTTTTTTATCCCTATAACAAAACAAAACCCAGAAAATTCCCTAATGTATAAGCATTTCTAAGGGAAAAAGATAAACAAAAGGGGTTGATCAATGGCTCAGCTAGCAATGTGAGACTTCCAAGTGTTATTGTAGTAGCCAAGTAGACAAGAGAGGTAAGCAAGCACTATGACCTTATTTTTAACCACGTAAAGATCTGGGATGTAGCTTAGTTGGTGGAGACTTACCTCATGTGCAAAAGGCCCTGGGTTCAATCCCCAGCAAAACATAAAATTGGCCTTAGTACAATCCTGTAATCTCGGCACTTAGGAGTTAGAGGCAGAAGGATTAGAAGACCAAAGTAGGGACTGGAGAGATGGCTCAGCCTTTAAGAGCACTGACTGCTCTTCTGAAGGTCCTGAGTTCAAATCCAAGCCACCACATGGTGGCTCACAACCTTCCATAATGAGATCTGATGCCCTCTTCTGGGGCATCTGAAGACAGCTACAGTGTACTTACATATAATAATATATAAATCGTTAAAAACAAAAGGACTCCAAAGTCACCCTCAGCTATACAGCAAGTTTGAGGCCAGCCTGGAATAGGTGAAACTATCCAAAAACAAAAAACAAAACAACAACAACAACAAAACCTAAAAAAAAAAACCAAAGCCAGGTTTGGTATTCACTTGTGATCCTAATGCTAGGGAAGGATTGGCTTGCTGCTCAGCTAGTCTAGTCTAATCTGTAAGCTCCAGGTCCCTTGAGACACTACTTTAAGGAAAAGGTGGATAATTCCTGTAAAACAACATAGAGGTTGACCTACAGCCACTATCCACCTTCATGTGAATCCACATACATGAACTCTGACCAAAACACACACACACACACACACACACACACACACAAGAAAGAAGAGTTAAGTTGAAACATTGTAATGTCCTAGAAGTTTGGTGAGATGGCCTCAGCAGATGAGGTGCTTGCTGCCAAGCCAGATGGGTGCACTTGAGTTCTGCATCCCACACTGTAGGAGAGAACCAACATCTTCAAGTTGTCATTTCACCCCCACATGTATGCACATCCACACACAAATAGTTTTTTTTTAAGAGTCCTAAAAAATAGGATAGAAAGCTTTTTATTTGTTCTACTCTTTTTAAATGTAAAACATGCTTTGGATTATGTTCGGTTCCATTGATTTGTTTGCTTGTTTAAAGTCTGGTCTCATTATGTAGCCTAGGTTGGACTGGAGCTTATCATCCTCCTTCCTCTAAATCCTGAGTTTGGGGATTTAAGTCAGTGCAGTAGTGCATGCCTATAACCCTAGTTCTTAAAAGAGACAGGAGGATGACAAGGTCAAAGCTAGCCTGGTCCACAGAGTAATCTTCAGGCCAGTTAAGGGCTACATAGTGAGAGACATGATGTCAACACAGAAACAAAAATAAACTATGCAAACAAGTGCTGGGATTGCAGGCATACATTACCATGTCCAGCAAACTGGATATGTTTTATTTTATTTCTTCTTTTAAGAAATTATTATTTTAGTGTATATATATACGTGACTGCTTGTCTGTTCATGTATCAGACATAGTGTGCCCAAAGAGGTGCTGGGCACACTGTATATATCAGGAGAAATGATTCCCTGAAAAGAAAAAAAATTTTACTACCAACTCATTTAGTATGTAGCATTACTTTCTTACTATACAGATGAGGAGAGTGAGATACAGAAAAATTAAGTGACTTGTGTAAGGTCTGAAATCTAGAAATGGTATAGCTGGAATTCTAAGTTCTGAGCTCTTAAATACTAAGTTATATGGCCTTTTGCAGTTATATAATAGAATGTAACACAGTAACTTTCCAAATTCTAAGTTTTAGAAGTGTATGAGGAGAGATAGGTGGAAGACGGGCAGTAGCAGTGAAATGTGTGGTCAGGTAATTTGTGTAATTAGAACATTGCATCTGTAGCCTCACAGAAGGACTCTTTTATCTCTTTCTTTTCTGATTTTTGTTGTTGTTTTGTTTTGTTTTTCCCCATGAGATAAAGTCTCCATATATAGCTCAGGCTAGACTTGAACTCCTGATCTTCCAGCCCGAGCTTTCTATATTATGGGATTCCAGACTCAGTAGCACAGTGCCCGTCTCCACCATGTCTTACTACAACTTCCTTTTACTTGACTTACTTGACATGACTGCCCTTGGACTCATGTCCGTTTTCCCAGTTCCTCTCTGTAAATGCCATTATAATTAACACACATACACTCACATGCGCACACACCCCCCTAGTTAAGAGCAAGACACTTTATGCCAGTAACCTGTGAATATTGCCTTTAAACCTCAGGGAGTAGTTTGACCTTAACATTGCTGCCCATAGGTCACTGCTTTTCTTACTGACTACTTAAAAATGCTGAAAGTAGTACTTTTGAGTTTCAAACTATAGACTTCAAAGGCAAACACTGCTGACTTCTTGATTGTTGTTTGTTTTTGAAACAGGGCCTTTCTGTAACTTTGGCTAGCCTGGAAGTCACTATATAGACCAGGCTGGCCTTTCCTCCTGAGTACTATAAAGGCTTGAGCCACCACATCTGGACCCAGTGGAGTTTTGGAAGCTAACAGGAAAGCTTAGCAGGGAAGCCCTATCTTCTGTCACATGAACTGAGTAGCATTTTCTTCCTTTTCCTTAAAACTTTTTCGGATTTTGCATGGTCCTTTGGAAAGTCAAGCTTTAAGTCTGTCTTTTATAGTCAGTGAAGACAATTTTCATTCCTTGTATCACTCAGCCCCTTTAACAACCATGTGGGATGAAGTGTTGTCATCTCGATTTTACAATACGTGGTTCAGAGAAATAACTGGCCCTAAGGTCACTGGTTTAATAAGTAGTGGAGTCAGGGTTCAGTCCAGATCTGTTTAATGCCAAAGTCCTTGGTTTTTGTTCTATACAACATTGCTTGCATTTTATTTTGATTTTATTAAAAGAAAAAAAATCAAACTAAAACCAGATACTAAAAACCAACCAACCAACCAACCAAATCTGGGAAAACAGATCAGTAGTTCAGAACACTGGCTGTTCTTTTTTTCTTTTTTTTTTTTTTTAAGATTTATTTATTTATTTTATGTATATGAGTACACTGTAGCTGTATAGATGGTTGTGAGCCATCATTTAGTTGCTGGGAATTGAACTCAGGACCTCTGCTTTCTCCCGCCCTGCTCATCACTCTTGCCCAAAGATTTATTTATTATTATATGTAATACACTATAGCTGTCTTCAACACCCCAGAAGAGGGCATCAGATTTTATTACAGATGGTTGTGAGTTACCATATAGTTGCTGGGATTTGAACTCGGGACCTCTGGAAGAGCAGTTAGTGCTCTTACCTGCTGAGCCACCTCTCTAACACCCTGGTTGGTCTTCTAAAGGACCCAAGTCCAATTTCCAGAACACACATGGTGAGACACAACTATCTATAACTCAAGTCTCAGATCTAGCACATTCTTTGGGCCTCCTGGGTACCAGCACATACATGATGCAGACATATATGCAGGAAAACACATATAAAAATAAATAAATAAATGAATAAAATTTAAAATAATAATATTCTTAGAGCAAAGAAAACTACTGCCTACCACAAGCAAATACATGTTATGTTGGTTCTGTTTTGTTCTGTTTTTCTTTTTTTGGCTTTGAGACAGAGTTTTTCTGTGTATCCCCAGCCATCCTAGAGCCCTATCATCATATACGTTTTTTATTTTTTATTGTTTTGGTTTTTTTTGAGACAGGCTTTCTCTGTATAGCCCTGGCTGTCCTAGAACTCACTCTGTAGACCAGGCTGGCCTCAAACTCAGAAATCTGCCTGCCTCTGCTTCCCAAGTGCTGGGATTAAAGGTGTGCGCCACCACTGCCCAGCATAGAAATTTAAAAATGAAATGTTTTTAATTTTGTGTGTGTGGGGCGGGCACACATGTGGAAATCAGAGGACAACTTGTGGGAATTCTCTCCTTCGACCATTCGAGTCCTGGGAATTGCCATCAGACATGCTTAGTTGTTCTTACCTGGTAAACTGTCTCACTACTAAAAGTGAAAATTTAAAAGGCAAACTCTACTTAGAAATGAGCAGAGCTGGTATATGACTACAATCATTTGGAAATATTTCTATGGGACTGTGCATGTCTGAATTTTTACAAAAATGGTGTTGACTTCTTAAGCTTTCACCTCACCTTGATATCACTAACTATGCATGGAGGGCAATTAATCTCCTAGTGTGAATGTTGAGGGCATTATCCACACTCTGTAAGCATAAGCAGTACTTACATGCACTGCTAGACACAACTCACTCATCTTACTTGCCAAACAGATCCTTACCTTGCAACAACAGATTCAATTGGCATGATACCAGGCACATAGTGGGCCATGGGAGAAACAAAGTGTCCATCTAGGATCTTACAATCTGACTGTTCTTCAACCTAAAGGAAAAGAAAATGGAGGTGTATACAAAGTAGACTAAGATAGAGGGCTATCATGGACTTTTTTTCTGATAAAAATAAAATCTATTCAACTAATCACTAACATTCTCTTAGTTCTTGCACATGAGCATCATTTTTACCTACAACAACTAAGCAACATCCTCAGAACCAAAACTTTTTCATTGCTTACTTTTTTCTTTTTTGACCCATTTTTTAACCAAAATATATATTTTTATTTAAGACTATCTACAGTTTCATATTTATTTAGTAACTAAGTAACTGATATGTTCTGAAATATTTCATGCTTCGTCTTTCAAACGCCTTCATTTATATTTACCTAGCAGGGAATTATCCATTGTGTCCTTTTTTTTTTTTTTTTAAGATTTATTTTATTATAGAGTACACTTTCATTGTCTTCAGACACACCGGGAGAGGGAGGGTATCAGATCCTATTATAGATGGTTGTGAGCCACCATGTGGTTGCGGGGAATTGAACTCAGGACCTGTGGAAGAACAGCCAGTGCTCTTAACCACTAAGCCAATTCTCCAGCCCCATTGTGCCTTTTTACAGACACTTTCATAAATATTTGTTTTCCTTCTATGCTGGAGTATAGTTGGAAAATAATAGATTTAATTCACACACTGGCAGGCAATTTTCAAAATAAAATACAAGTTAAAGGAATTCAGTACCATTCAACAGGGCTAGGAGTACAGCTTAGTACAGAGCATGTGGCAAGTAGGGAGATCCTGTATTCAACTCTAGGTACCACAAAAACAAAAACAATCAAAATCATTCAACTATATAAAAGCAATCAAAAGTACAATTAGGAAGCAGCAGTAACTTGGTGCCATCTAAGCTACTATCAAGCATTCAGAGTGGTTTGATATCACATTTCACTATGTGATATGCTGGTGCATTATGTAAGGACAAAGGGGGATTTTTTTTCCGTAGTAAAAACAATTCGTAGGTACCTATAGTAACACATGTTTAAAATCAATTCAATTTTGAAGCTGAGGCAGGAGGCCCATGAGTTCAAAGCTAGCTTGGGTTGCATAGCAAGACATGTCTCAACAACAACAACAACAAAAAACCCCAAAACAAACAACAATAAAAAAGGCAATTTGCTAACATTCAATACCTGAGCTTACTTCTCAAGAAGTTACTTTTTAGTGTAAAAAATCCTATTTCAAGTCAAAGGTTAAAATTAAAGTAGCAGGAAGGTATCACATATTTTCACTATAATAAAACAAAAAACAAGCAGAGA
Organism: Mus musculus; assembly: GCF_000001635.26. Taxonomy (NCBI): domain Eukaryota; kingdom Metazoa; phylum Chordata; class Mammalia; order Rodentia; family Muridae; genus Mus; species Mus musculus. The sequence continues at coordinate 303,828 of NW_019168505.1, read as the reverse complement.
AAACAAAACAAAACAAAAATCTATGTCAGTGGCTGCAGTTGTTCAGATTCAGTATTTTTACCTGTGAATTAAGATTAGTAAACTGTTCTTCTTCCATATAGCAGGTATTCTACCAATGATCTATATTCCTTGGCCCCATCATTAAAAAGACAAAACTAGAGGCCTGGAGAGATGGCCCAGTGGTTAAAAAAGCACATACTGCTCTTCCTGAGGTCCTGCATTTGAGTCCCAGCACCCACAGAAGGTGACTTACAACTGCCTGTAACCCCAGCTCCAGGGGACTCTCATCCCTCTGAGCTCTGTGGGCACTTGCATTCATGTGCACAAACAACCCCCCCCCACACACACACAATTAAATATAATAAAAATAAATCTAAAAAAAAATCCCAAAACATGCTGGGTGTTTTGGGGCATGCTTTAATCTCAGCACTTACAGGTGGATCTCTGAGATTGAAGCCAACCTGCTCTACAGAGTGAGTTCCAGGACAGCCAGGGCTATATAGAGAAACTCTTGACAAAAAACAAAAAATCAAAAACAAACCCAAACCAAACCATCCAAACCACCCCCCCCCAAAAAAAAAATCCTACCAGGAGCTGGAGAGGTTCACGAGTTAAATGCACTAGCTGCTCTTCCAGAGGACCCAGTTTCAAGTCCTAGCACCCACATAGGCACTCACAACTGTCTGTAATCCAGTTCCATGTGATTTCATACCCTCTCATAGATATGCATGCAGGCAAAACACCAGTGCAATAAAGAAAACAAAACACCTCACCCAGAAAACCCCAACCACCCAACCAACCAACACCATCAAACCCAAAACAAACCACAAACCCCTAAATAGTAGAAGCAACCCAAATGTCTACGAATTTAAGACTAGATAAGAAATTATAAGTCACTGAAAAGATTACTGATGCATGGTAAAACATGGACAAGTCTTATAAACATACCAAGAGGGGCAAGAGAGGACAAATGCACTTGTGGTGCCAGATTGACAACCCGAGCTCAAGTCCCAGAACTCACTTAAAGGATAGAATCAGGTCTACAAAGTTGTTCTCTAATCTATGAATTGACATGTGTGAGATGGCTTGTGTGCCTACCCACACAGACCATGTACACAACATAATAATGAAAATTAATAAACCCAAGAATACTTTCTAAGCCAAATAGCAAAGATTGCATACTGCATAATTCCATTTCTAAGAAGTACCCTAAATATGAGACTCCATAGATACAGAAAGCAAATTAGTAACTGCCAGCAAGTGGGGACAGAAGCTGTGGGAAATCATAGCTAGAGTGATAGTGTGTCTTTGGGGGTCAATGAAAATGTTATGGAATAAAATAGTTTAAAAAAAGTGATAGCTAATGGATATATACTTAGGCAACAATTCTAAAGCATTCCATTGTATAATTTATATAATTAAAAAATTTAAAGCCTGAGGGTGGGCGTGTGTTCTCAAGTTGTTAACAGTATCTTCTGTGGCTGTGCAGAAACAGGATCAGGAGGTGGAGACTAGCAGAGATGAAAGGAGACTTGATCTGTACTTGGCACACTCTGCTTATTTAAAAGTCTCTATTCTTGGTATGTTTACATGTGTATATATTTCTATTGCATATGTGTGTTTGGATGTTTGTCCACCTAACTATGTGGGCATGTTTACCCATGTATCTGTGGTGGCCAGAAGTCATAACAGGTTGTCTTCCTCTATTGATCTTCACTTTGTTTTCTGTATTTGTTTTTTTGAGACAGGGTCTTTCTACAAGTTTTCCTAAACTTGTTATGCAGACTGGCTGGCTCTGAAGTCACAGAGATCTGCCTGTTTCTGACTCCTTACTGTTGAGATTAAAGGCAGTTTCTCCCACGCCAGGATGCTCTATTTTTTGCAATGAAGTCTCTCACTGAACCTGAAGCTTGCAGTCTCTACTAGATCAGCAGGCCCCAAAATTCCTCTGTCCTTGTTTCTCCAGTGCTAATGTTAAAGGTACCCACTTTCGTGGTTGGCTTGTATGTGGATACTGGGTCCTCATGCTTGTGCAATGAGCAAGTACACACTGGACCATCTCCTCAGCATATAAAAGCCTACTCCAGTTTTTCTTTTTTTTTGTTTTTTGTTTTTTTGTTTGTTTTTGAGATAGGATCTCTCTGTTATAGCCTTAGCTGCCCTCACAGAGATCCTATTCTGCCTTCCAGGAGACATACCTAACTAAAAGCATATGTGTGTGCATATATATATATATATATATATGTATGTATATATGTATAAGTATGTATGTATATATATATATATACACATACATATACACACATATACACATGTACATATATATGTATTTGTGTGAATATATATATATATAAAACATTCTTTTTTGTTGTTGTTGTTTCTTGAGGCAATGTTTCTCACAGAGATCTGCCTGCATCTGCCTCTTGAATGCTGGGATTAAATGCATGTGCTATTACCACCTGGCCCAAAGACCTATAATTTTAAAAATACAAGAAAAAAAAGGCCATCTTTTTATAAACATAATATTTTATAAAGAGAAAAATATTCACCAAAATTTGAATCATAAAGAAATTCTTAAAATCTAGACCAAATGTAACATTCTAGCTGTGAAAAAGGCTTCAGGGTTTCTTTTGGGAGGGGTGGAGTGAGGGGTGAGGGGAGGAACTTTTGATGACGGGAATCTAAATATATCCAGTATATCCAATATGTAAAGGATGCAAGTTATACTTACTTCAGCTGAAGGTCAGAAAGAGATTGTGAAACCCACCCATCTATTTCCCTTCTAGATTATTTTAAAGTACTCAATTATACAAACTTAAATTTTACCTAAAAGCAGCTGATTGCTTATGAAACAAAACAATATAAAACATATTCTTCCCTCTCTAAGTTCAGAGCACCTTCCAGTCTTCTCTGAGCTCTGTATTCCCATTATAGCTCCCTGGTACTTCCTAACAGCTGCTTTTGCAAATATGCCTAATGTGCTCATCCTACAAGCAGATTGCTTTCTTTTAATACTTACTAATCTTCTTTATTATTCTTCTTTAATGTTGAATAATTGAACCCTCAGGAGCCTAAGGATACAAAATGAAACTCAGAAAAATGCAGCCTAAATACTATGTATTCAGGCAAATGGTAAACATATGTTCCCCACTACTTATGAATAAAACTAAAATGTGGTTGCGACAGAATAGCACTCTTGAAATATGCATACATGTGCCACTGCACTGTCTCAGGGTGACTGACTGCTACAGGACTTCAATCCTCGGTTTGTTCTTGCATACCTTATCGATGTGTACCGGGTAGTCACTTGAAACCAGGTTCTGGCACCTTTCTCGATTTCCAATCATCTTTCTGAATTCAAAGAGTCTGTTAGGAAACATTTTTTTTTAAATAAAAAGATAAACCTTTTATGTTAACTATTAGACCTACTATGTTATGAGTGATGAACAGTGATTAAAATTAGAAAATTCAATTAAGAGGTCTTGTGTAATTTAGCTTTCATCATTAATAGAAAAGGGTACTTTTTCTTCTCTCTTTTAGGAATGGGAAACTTCTCTCAAGAAATATGAGAAACAAAATTGTTCAGAATTAAAACATTTAAGATTCAGAATGAACGGAGTCAATCCTGAAAATAATTTTTCTCAGGATCAGGTTTTGTCATGAGGTCCAGCATATTCCAGTTTCACAGTCACTGAAAATTGAAGTTACCCAAGAAAATCAGAGCCTGGAAACCACACACGACTTCACACAGGATAGTAAAGAGTGATGCTAAAAAACTAGTTTGTACCCAAGTCATGATGCTATATGCTAAAGTGTACAAATATAAGAAAGAGGATAAAAGCAAAACTTTTTATGAAGCTCAATATTTAATTTCATCAATAAGCTACTTTAGATTTGAAGCTACAATATATTATAACTAAAATAAAATGTTAAATGTGTATTAAAAAAGAAATTTAAAAATAAGCATTCAAGGCTGGAGAGATGGTTTAGTAACTCAGAGCACTTGTGGCTCTTGCAGAATACCCAGGTTGGTTCTCAGGACCCATGTGGTAATTCATGATCATGCACAACTCCAGTTCCTGGGGATCCTGTTACCACTCTAATCTCCACAAGCACAAGGCACACAGGTGGTACACAAACACTTAAACATGCAGGCAGGTACTCATACACATAAATAAACAGTCAAGCATTCATGAAACATACACACGCACACACACACACACACACACACACACACACACTACCTCTTGAGGTCTTCTGGCCTTCCCCATCCTCTGATGAAAAGTTTTGTGAGAAGAAGTCTCCGGTATAGAATATCTAACTTGCTTACACCCATGAGTGCCAAACAGCATCTAGAAGTAAAATTTAAAATTACTTTAAAATACTTTTACTTGCCCACAAGGCAGCAATTTTCTAACCACTTATTTGAATATCAGGCAAAATTAAAGACTGACGAGTAAATCTTTGTAAAAATATAGGAGATTTAGAAGAACTGGGATGGAAAGTAGAGAAATGAAGAGCCTAAAGCCTTACCAAACAATGACTTCTTCATCTTAAGTACAGGGACTGACTTAAGTACCAAATGTGTTGGAAAGCAAGATTAAGGAATGATAGCCACATAGTTCTGTAGTATTAGCTAGACACTATTTAATTTACAACACAACTACATGTTCTAATTTAAGCTATACAAGGACCCTTGAAAAAGGATTACCTGAGTTATACAGAGGAAACTGAGGCACAGAGAAAAGAGTTATTTATCCTAGGCCAAATTGCTAGCACAGGAGAGAACCAAACTTCAACATACTCTTTTTAACAGTGAACACACAGTACTAGTGCTTCTTATTAAATACTATTCACTTCTCAAATATTCCTTTTTCTTTCCTTTTTTTTTCTTTCCTTTTTATTTCTTTTTTTTTTTTTTTATAAAGACAGGATTTCTCTATGCAGCCCTGGCTGTCCTGGAACTCCCTCTGCAGACTGGGCTGGCCTCAAATTCAAAGATCCAACTACTTTTGTCTCCTAAGTACTGAGATTAAAGGTGTTTAATTGTCCAGTTTATTTCTCAAATATTTCTAAGAAAATTTTTTTTATCTAGCTCAACCTTTCCCAATTAAGAGGTGTAGTTCTGGGCTTGAAATGTAGCTGAGGCAAAGTTTTTGCTTAACAGGCATGAAATCCCAGGTTCAATTCCCAATTTTATGAAAATGAAAGATACAGTTCAGATATATATGGATAAAACATGATTTAGATTAAAGTTGGTTTTGGGTTTTTTTTTTTTTTTTTTTTTTTTTTTTGGTTGTTGTTGTTGTTTGAGACAGGGTTTCTCTGTATAGCCCTGGTTGTCCTGGAACTCAGAAATCCGTCTGCCTCTGACTCCCAAGTGCTGGGATTAAAGGCATGTGTCACCACTGTCCGGTTCAGATTAAAGTTTAACCGTACAGATATATGAAACATGAAAATTGTCAACTCACTATGTAACTGAGGCTATCCCTGCACTCCTGATCCTCTATCTCTGCCTCCCAAGCTCTAGGTTATAGGTAAGAACTAAACCCAGCTTTGCTTTGTTCTGCTCTTTTTGAGATAATATCTAGCTCTGTGATCCAAGACTGTTGGTAGCGTGAGATTGGCCTCAAATTTTTGGCATTCCTTTTGTTTCAGCTCTCCAAATATTAGAATTTCAGGTGTGCAACATTCCTGGATGCCTTCAAGTTTTTCTTTGTAGTATACAGTGTAACCCACAATCAACTGAACTGGTACTTTCCTTTCTTCTTAGAACTGGACCAGCAAAGCAAGTCTTCACAGTGTTTCACAGTTCTCAGAACCGGGAATCTTTACTAGATACTGTTACTCCTTAGGCTACCACAAAAATCTTGTCAAGCCCACAGCTTTGCACTAAGCCTCCTTCTACCCACACTTTCCAGTCATAGACAGCCCTAGGTGTATAGTTGCAGTGTCTGAACCACACACAATCTTACAATCAGAATTACTTTTGTGAAGACCTTGTTCTCCAAACAAATATTACACTGCTGGCAGCTAGCTGCTGTAACCAATGAATTTTTGTTTCAAAACAACCTATCTGTACTTCCTTTGGCCTTAAAAGTTTTCATTTGTAACTTGATATGCCATGTTTGGTTGTTGGGAAGTCTGCCCTTTTCTGAAGAGAAAAGAAGTAGATAGGGCTGGGGGAAGGAAGCATGGCCCCTGACAGAGAGGCTGCATTCGGGATACAATAAACGAGAGACAAATAAATAAAAAAAAAATGTTTTCACTTGTCTCAGTCTCCTTAGATGTATCTATCACAGTACATACATCCCGGATTGTAATCACCTGCATAATCCCAAGTAAATTTATATCTTTAAAGAGTGTCTCTGTTGTGAAATGGAAAGAAGCAACACTTCTAATGTGAAATCGGTCATTTAAATTTCCTATAAAATGCATCCAGCCTAAATGTATAAAACAAACTTCATGGTAATACCTTGAACTTCACTTCTGAAAATATGGGTTGTATTTAACAAATCTCTTGTTTAAGTATTCAGTTGACATCCATTTTCTTTTGCAAAATCCACCATTTCTTCCAACCACTATTTATAATATATTTTGCTTTCCCAGTATTACACACAAAGACTGCTGGGTCAATTTTAGCCTGCCTAGGACACTCAAGTACTTGATAAAGGCCAAGGTGGCTTTGTGACGCAGTTAGAGCTAGGGGAAAGCTGAGGCGCGCGCTCTACCAGCCCTCTTCCACCGCGGCCGTGGGAATGGACACATCTTTTTCCCACGTGCGAAAAGCCAGCCGGCCATGACAACGAACACATCCACCACCACAACCGCAACTGTGGCACGCTCTATCTCCTCCTTTACGGACCCTCATCATTTCCCCTCTCACAACCACATTATAAGGATGGCCTCGGCCAGTCAAGGGCATTTTGATGCTTACGAGGCACTGGATCTTACAGAATTTGCCAAAAAACAGCCTTGGTGGCGCAAGCTTTTCGGGCAGGAGAGTCGGTCTGCAGGTGAGAAGTACAGTGTGGCAACCCAGCTCCTTATTGGAGGTGTCACTGGCTGGTGCACTGGCTTCATATTCCAGAAAGTTGGAAAGCTGGCTGCCACAGCAGTGGGAGGGGGCTTTTTTCTCCTCCAGCTTGCAAACCACACTGGCTACATCAAAGTTGACTGGAGTCGAGTAGAGAAGGACATGAAAAAGGCCAAGGAGCAGCTGACAATTCGGAAGAGCGCCCAAATACCAACTGAAGTCAAGAGCAAAGCTGAGGAGGTGGTGTGCTTTGTGAAGAAGAATGTTTTAGTAACTGGAGGATTTTTTGGAGGCTTTCTGCTCGGTATGGCATCCTAAGGGTATCGCTTCACTTCCACTGTTCACCAGCCTCAACACTCCATCGTAGGAAACTCCAGACTCTTCTTCCTCTTCAGGCCCTCCTCTCTGTTGTAAATCTGAACCGATTCCATAGGCATCTTGCCCATGCAAATTTACACAGGCTCTCCCATGGCCTTGACAAGCAAAGTGGGAAGCATGTTTTCCATCTGGAGGCCAACAAGAATGGTCCTTTTCCCGTATGTAAAATCTGTCCTAAAACATGTTTTAAGATCGGTCCCTTACAGTTGAGCTCGAAGAGGGATGCACAATTACCTTACTATGCTCTTCATGGGAAGGAACTGAATATATCTGTCTTTGAGCACGGGAAGAAAGAAAACCCAGTTTTGGGAGTACCATGCACTAGCCAGCTATTTTAGGGGGACAGTCTCCTTACAGAATTTTACAAGTAAACTGATTGATGCCTTCTTTTCTTCTTGACAGCTATCCCAGTAATATAATGATAGTAGTTATCTTAGTTAAGAACTCAGAAGTATGTCACTTCAAAAACGGCCATAACATAAATACTACGACCTATTTCTTGGGTCCCTTTTTAGGGGGGTGGTTGGGGTGCGCCTAGGGCCTTGCTCATACTAGGCAACGGCTACTCCAAAGCTATACTCTTAGCTTTTTGGGTTCTTTATATTTTGAGAGAAGATCCTACTAAATTGCTCAGGCTGGCCTAGTACTGACATCCTCCTGTATCAGCTTCCTGAAGAGGTGGGATTACAGGCCCAAGCCACCAGGAACAACTGCCCCAGGACCTTAAAAAATAACTGAAGAACACATCGCTGAGTCTACTTTGCCCCTTCTCAACATTCTCATTTGCCTTTTCCTTCAGGAATAAGTTGCAAGAACCTACATAGTTTGGTTTCCTGCATCAGGACCTCATCTTCTTCAATCAAATATCAGCTGGGTGAAATTTTCTTCTAGAAGCTTCAGTGGAGAAGAATCTGCTTTCGGGCTCATAGGTTTGGGGTACAATTTATATACATGCAACTACAGGAGTTATTCATATTTGGTCCTTTGTCAGCAAAGGACAAGCTCAGCACTGGGATGCTATCCGAAGTTCTTCATTTCACACTGACTGTGCTCTCCATATAAGTAAAAAAACTACAGACTTCTTTTCTTCATGGCCAGGTGGAGAGAGAGAGAAAGAGAAAGAGAAAAAGACTACCCCCTGGGAGTCCAACACCTCTGCAGAAAGGGCAAGTGGGTAAATGTAATCAATGTTTCCATTTTATGTTGATTAGAAAGAAAAATCATGGCGCCTGCCCAAACTCAACACTGTCAGCGCCAGAACACAATGACACTAAGAACAACCTTGGAAGCTATATACTACATGGGAAGAAGAAACTAACTGTACTTCTCAGCCTTTGAGTATAGATTTACACTTTATTACCAGGTATAAATCTTCATATTTCCACCAGTAGGGGAAAAAAGGACCCACACAAATTCAAAATAACAAAAAACCATACTAAAACCACAGACTTCATAGACCTAAGGAACCACTTATTTATAAGCCAACTGGCTCTTTGCAGTTTGTTTAAATCATATATATATTCTTCCAATTCACTTAAAACTGTTACTTAAAACTAACACTTCCCTGCAGAGTAAATTTGTCAATTAGCACTTTGTATTTCAGTTATTAAAGAAATGGTAAACGGAAATTGGCTTTTATGGTTTTCTTTTTGAAACAGGATCTCGTAATTACGGCTGACCATAAACTTCCAATCATTACCTCTACTCATGCAACTGGAAGATCTTTTTAAAATGTTCTCATCTCCATATCTCCACTATATACATTTTCTACTGAAACAATTATTTTTCTTTTTCCTTTTAGATAGGGTCTTACCATCTAGCCCTAGGTGGCCTGGGAACTCACAGTAATCTGCCCCCTGAGTGCTGGGATTAATGATATATTAATGTATACAAAATTGAACTTTTAAAAACATTTTAATTTTTTATTACATATTTTCTTCATTTACATTTCAAATGCCATCCCAAAAGTTCCCTATACCCTCCCCCCACCCTGCTCTCCTACCTACCCTCTCCCACTTCTTCGCCCTGGCATTCCCCCGTATTGGGGCATATAAAGTTTGCAAGACCAAGGGGGCTCTCTTCCCAATGATGGCCGACTAGGACATCTTCTGCTACATATGCAGCTAGAGACACGAGCTCTGGGGGTACTGGATAGTTCATATTGTTGTTCCACCTATAGGGTTGCAGACCCCTTCAGCTCCTTGGGTACTTTCTCTAGCTCCTCCACTGGGGGCCCTGTGATCCATCCAATAGCTGATTGTGAGCATCCACTTCTGTATTTGCCAGGCACTGGCATAGCCTCACATGAGACAGCTATATCAGGGCCCTTTCAGCAAAATCTTGCTGGCATATGCAATAGTGTCTGGGTTTGGTGGCTGACTATGGGATGGATCCCCAGAATCACTTAACTCAGTGTATCCTTTACCCTGTTAACAGAAATCTACGGCTGGTGAGAAGGCTCAGTAATTAAAAGTATTGGCACCATGACTGATACTTCTTTGATCCCTAGGACATACATGTTTGGAAGGAGAGAACTGACTTCTGTAAATTGTCTTTTGGCCTCCACTTGCACACCACAACATGTGTTTATATACAAAAACACACAAGTTAAAAATGTTTCATACTCCCAAATGAGCTCGGGTCTTTGGATATATGGGGTAGGATGGAGATACATTTTACAGAAATACAATTCTAAATGACGAACAGTTATGGTTTGGATCTGAAATGTTCTCTGAGTATTCTAAAGATTTGCTGCTCAGTGTACAGGGAAGTGGTACAACCTTATGAAATGGTTTAGTTCCTGGGTATGTGTGCTTGAGGTATATCAAGAGCCTGGGTCCCTTTCTACTCTGTCTTTTTATCTCTCTCCTTCCCAGTCCATGACTGGAAAGGAGGCTCTCTGCCATAAGTTCCATGTCATGATGTTCTTCCTTGCTACAGGTCTAACAGCAAAGCCATCAAATGAACACTAACTCGGAAACAATGAGCTCAGATAACCTTTTCCTGGTAGTTTGAATGAGAATGGCCCAATAGGCTCATATATTTGAATACTTGGTTCATAGTTGGTAGAACTATTGGGAAGATTAGGGGCATGCATAGCCTTGTTGGAGGTGTCACTGGGGGTGGGCTGTGGGGTTCCAAACACCATCCCCAGTTAGTTTTCTTTGACTCATAATTGTTGATCAGAATGTGAGCTCTTAGGTACTGCCCCAGCACCATACCTACCTGCTGCCACATTCTCACCACAATGGTCACTGACTCACCTTCTGAAACTAGACCCTCCAAATAAACTTCTAGAAGTTGCCTTGGTCATGGTGTTTCTATTACAATAGAAAAGTGTTTAATGTGTTTTTCAGTTTAGGTTGTTTTTTGAGGTATTTTGTCACAGAGACAGGAAGCTAACATTGATTTAAATTATTTTACTACTTAGATCTTTCTGTGATGGTTCATAAACTTATTACTCATATTTTTGTATGTATTTACTTATTAAATTGCAGAGCAGTTGCATACTATAATAAAGGTCTTGTCTTCCTCAAGTATACTAGGATCTACATTCACCTTTGGAATATCACGTATCATGACACTAAGTCAATTATATGTAAGAAAACAAACAAAACCCAAATAATCTTCAACAAGAAACAGTGTACTAGTCAAGAGCTATTGCAAGCTATTTTCTTTTTTGGTTCTTCAGGCAAATATTTCTACATAGCCCTGGCTGTCCTGGAACTCACTATGTAGACCATTCTGCACTGAAACTCGCAGAGATCTATCTTTGGCCCATGTGTGCTAGGATTAAAGGCAAATGCCAACATGCCCAGAGCACTTTTTAAAAAGTATATTAATTTCTGCATGTGTAATAAAGTACCTAATGACAATGAAATTTCAATTATTTTGCAATGAACAATATTCATTACATACCAAATTGTCCACTCCTTTGTTATTTAACCCAGCACTGCAAAATTTCCCACATCACTTTGCTTTTCTATGTAATAGACCACTTCAAGCCTAGAGGTAGCATATTTCCTTGCTATATTTACCTACTATCAAGTATCTCACAGGTAAAAAACAGAGATAACAAATCAAACACATATAGGGCTTATTATGTATTTGGTTTTGAAATTTGGTATTATACAGATATGCTAAAATCCAATTTCAGTCTCAGAGCAGTATAAAATGATTTCTGAATGTCTAAATGATATAGTTCTTTCTTTTTATAGTGTATTTGTGTATGTGTGTATGCTGCATGTATGTAGGTTTACATGACAGTTATATACATCACTCGCATGGTAGTAGGGTCATAGACACAAGTATCAGTGACCAGTCTTTTTACAAAAGTGTTGGTTCCTTCGACTCAGATCCTCCTGCTTGTATAAAAAGTGCTCTTACTTATTGAGCCATTTCCACATCCTCTAAAAAAAAGTCTTTCTAGGCAGAGCTGGCTATGATCAGGATATCCAGAACTATGAATCTTCTGAGTTGGGATAAAGACATCAGTTTACATTAAAGTGCCATCTGGAGCTATTCCAGGCACTAAAAGCCCTCAGGTCAAGCAAGACACCAGTGAGATCCTGCAGAAATACCAGCCCCTTTTGAAGTACCAATGGATACAACGGCCATCTGTGTTTTTAAATAGCAAGTGTGCAGAGAAGAAACAAAGTGGAACAAAAATAGAAGTGCCATCACAGTGCCAAGGAATAGAATGTCTTTCCTAGAAATGAGTTTTATTGCTAGCATGGCACTCACAATCTACTAATATTACTCCATCTAGTACTTTTTAATCTCCTATTACTTTGATATCTAAGTATTTAAACAAACATTACTTTTTCTTGCTAGACTTTTGTTTGTTTGTTTGTTTGTTTTTGAGACTGGGATTCTCTGTGTAGTCCTGGCTTGCCTTCAAGTCATAGAGAGTAGCCTACCTCTGCTTCGCAAGTGTGCCACCACTGCCTGGCTCTTCCTAGACTTTTATGTATGTGATCTCAAAGGCATAAGTAAATTTCAAAATTGTCATTGTGGTGAGAAACCCATTTCTGCAATCTGTCCTCTGACCTCCTCGTATCCTCTGTAGCGTATGTGTACTGCAAAATAGATTGTAAAAATGTAATATTTTTTAATCTACCATGTGTGCCAACTTCCCTCTTGCCCCCGCAAGAGACATAATTTTCATTTTTTAAATGTATATTTGCCTGCGTGTATGTATGCATGCATGTTCCTAGTGCTTATTGAGGTCTAAAGAGGGCATTAGATTCCTCAGAATTAGATGACGAGTTACCATATGGAAATTGAATTTTGATCCTCTGCAAGAGCCATAAGTGCTTTTAAGGTCTGGATCATCTTCTCCAGCCCATGTCACACATTAAAATCTCTCTAGCACTCTCTCTCTCTCTCTCTCTCTCCCTGTTTCTTTCTCTCTCACACATACACACACACACACACCAGCTATCCTTAGGCTACTGATTTAATTGCTTTTATACTGAAGAAGAGTAGGAAAATAAGTAGGAAATATGTAACTATTCTAAAAAATCATTGACGAAAACCCAACATGGGGTTGGATGTATAGCTCAGTTGATAACTTTCCTGTTAAGCACTTGAAAGGCTTAGTTGAATCCCTAGCATTACCAAAAGAGAAAAGGGGGTAGAGTGGGGGGACAAATAGCCAACAAGTCCCCAATTTTTGGGTAATACATTTGGAAAGGTTTAATCTCTTCAACTTTGGCTCTTTTTTCTTGGTGTACTATTTAAAAACAAACAAAAATATAAAACAAAACAAAACAAACAAAAACCACTGTTGTCCTCCCCCATGTTGCTTTGATTGCTACCTTTGATATGTTTCTGAATTTATTTAGACTTTAGGACTTGTCTGTGTACTCACCAAATATGTTTTTGTTGTCTGAAGTCATCACTTGGAGACAGTAATGGAAAGACCCGAGTTTCCCCACTTAGCTGTGTGACCTTGAGTGAGCCACCTCAACTGGAAAGTAGAAAACTATACTTGGCCTAATACAGAGCAACAAATTATTTCATTTAAATAAACACTAAATACTTGCTTTGCTTTTCATATTAGGAAATATGAGAAGATATTCTTGATATTCTGTTTACAGGAAACCTGGTGGTAAACAGCACAGGTTTTGTTGTCAGAGGAGTCCTGTTTCTTGAATTCAAGCTACTGTTGGTTAGCTCTGTAGCCCTCCGCCATCTTCCTATTCTCTCTGCCTTTCACTTCTTTGTCTACTTGAGTCAATCTCTCTCCTCTTTAGAAAACCATTGTAGGGATGAAAGAGGGCCTGAATAAGAATAAGATTTCTTTCAACATACACCACATTCTACTTGATGGAATGCTAGTTAAAATTTTCTTCCTCTATTATATAAGAGTCTCAAATTGTGTCACTGTCCAGGGATTAGAAATGACAACCATAACATAGGAAGAATATCGAGGTTAAAAAAAGGACTTTATTTTCTACCCATCTTTAGTCTTGGAACCAATAACGAGAATCTCCTTGTTTCTGTTACTATAGATATATGTGCAGGACTGAATACAATGAAGTATCTAATAATCAGGATTGGATTCAAAGATAATTAACAGAAGACATTTCAAGTTTAACAGTTCTCTAGTAGAATATGCCTGATTGGCTGCACATGAGATGATCACAAATGAAAGATCAAAGGAGAGCAGATGGGAATACCACACAACAGAGAGCTCCTGAGGCAGGACAAATGCTAAGCGCTCAAGGAGTTCAAGAATTGAGACTGGGTCCCAACTCTGAGAGATTCCAGGTAACTTATCTCGACCTCAGGTCTTGATCAGATAGATAAGTATCTGCTTTACCCGTGTCCTAGGAGAGATGTGATCCAATGAAATCACATGACAATCTTATCTAGAGTTAAGAAAACATTACTTTAGGAGACACACGATGACTTCTAGCAGCAATTAGCTGACAAGTCCAATGGCAGGGACAGAGACTAGGAAGTCAACAGTATCTGAGTCTGTTGAGTGTTTATGTTCCTGGTGCTGAAAGCAGCGGGTTGGAGCTAAGCAGGCTTTGCCTAGGGGCTGGCTTTTTGCAAAGTTAAGGTTCTGGGGCCCGGAACCAGCGAGGTTGTAGCCTCCTCAGACCCGACCTTCAGTCCCCTCAAGTGAGGAGCCGGTGGGGGCATCAGTGTCTGGCTGCCATCAGCCGCGACCCCCAAGTCTCTTAGGAGCGGAGTCAGGGGTATAACAGCGGCTGCCTACCATCAGCCTCATCCTCAGTCCCTTTCAGGTGAGGCGCTGATGGCCAGCAGGGTTGGGCCACAGGGGTCCCCAACGCCCTCCCTCGAACCAGGGAACCGCTGCCTTCCTGTCGCCTTGCACGTACGCAGACGACAGAGGCTGTTACTTACAGGCCGCTCGCCGAGGCACACCTGAAGGGGAACTCGCCAAGCCTCTGGCCACCACCGCTCTCCACGCTTAAGGCACCGGACTTTCGCCTCAGCTCGGACAGCAGAGAGCTGAATCTGCTCAGGTACAAAACAGCAGGCGAGCTGCCAGCCAGCCTGACAGGGAGGACGTCCTCGGGGCGGGGCGTGGCGTCCGCGGGACACGCCCCCAGAGGCCGGCTCTGGCCTTGCTCCACCTCTTCCGGCCTGCTCTCTGTTTGCCACCACCGCCTCCTGCAGGGCCCACACGCTTCACACTTCCCTTAGGCTGCCGGTCCGCTTCCGGCCTCGCGGCGCGCACGCGCACTCATAGGAGTGTTTTGACAGCTCCGGGCCTGGAGAAGGAGCAGGTGTCGCGAGAGTGGGCAGCGCGCCGCCTAGCGAGAGCTGGAATTATGGCGAACCTGGGAAGTGAGGCTGAGCGGGAGCCCCTCTTGGGCCCGGGATCACCGGAAAGCAGGTGAGCAGGCGGGTGGGACTAGCTGGGAACAGTGAGTCCACTGTCCGGACCCGAAACCCGGCTGCACATGCGCATGCCCAGCAACGCCTTCGGAGCTGCTTAGGACAGGCTCCGGGATAATCGCGTGTACTTGGGAATAGAGGAGAATCTTGGTGCTTGGAGAACTTGTGTACCTAACAAAGCTGGGCAGGGGGATGCTTCACAAAGGTCACAGCAGTTTCACATTGTAGCCCTTGTGCTGTGTGTCTTAAGCATCTGCCTGAATCCTGTTATGGTAATTCCTTCCTCCTTGAGAATTTCTTTTTCTTCACTATTTTTCCTGTTTTGTATGAAAAAACCTAAGCTGCCTCTTTTACAGCAGACACTGCATTCTGTTGACCCTGTGTAGCTGTCCACTGTCACAAAAGCCCCAAATGGTGGTTTTAACCGACACTCAAGAGCTAAACTTGAGTTAGACTTTTCCTAACCTAATAACTTCTTCATATTTTGCAAATAAACCCACTTAAAATGACTCACACTTTGCTCAGTATCACAGGTCCAAAATAAACACACCTTTAAGCGTTTCATTAGTATTTTCATCCTTGTAATTCTCATTTTGATCCTTATTCATGAGCACTAATTTAGAAAAGTTGGGCTTGTCTTACTGTAGCAATATGTATTTTTACCTTTACGAAGCAGTAAGTATTATTTCATCGAGTCTTTTGTTTGAAGCGCAGTGTGTGTTTTATTAGGTTCATCTTTTGAGGGGGAACAGGTGGCACATGCATCATGGTTTGTACAGAGGCCAGAGGATGGATTACAATTTTATGTTTCTTGATTTTATCTTGAGGTGATTAAAATGAGTAGCAGTGTTGACATTTGTTTTAAAAGAGCTGCATCCCCCAGGCCTGTTGAGACCTTCGAAGCTGTTGGCTTCTGCCCTGCTTTTTGCTGTGCAGCCATCCTTTTGGAGTTCTTAAGCTCTGTAGTTGTCCTGCCTATTCCACGCCTAGAAGAGACCATCCCTCTTCTCCCTTTTGAAATCTGTCAGCAACCCTCATTTATGTTACCTGCAACTCCTGCCAACAACTTTTTTTCTTCCAGGCTTGTTATTTGCCGGGACCCTGAAGTTATTTTTACTTACTGTAATTTTGTGCTTCTGATGTACAGGCTCTGCCAGGCTAGAGCTCCCTGTTAGTCACATGCATAGGGCTGTGGCATTTCCATTTCCTAGCCTTCTTTGTGCTGCTTGCTTTTCTTCTGTTGTATTTCATGTCAGGCCTGTGTTTTCCAGAAAGAGCGTGGGATCCTTGAGTCATAGATGTACAGCTAACCATAGAAATATGATTTTGATTGAAATAAGCTTAAACACATTTTCTCTTACTTTTCTCTCCCTTTTAAATAAGTGATTGTGTTAGGCTTCATCTATAGGTGAAGATGGACAGATGTTCCTGTCCATGAAGAGTTCATTAGATTGAACTCTATGTTCTGTGTTTAGCATTTTAAAAATTAAAAGGAAACATTTTCAGAACAATTCAACAAGTATTCTGTTTTTAAAATCATAAGTTGATTCCCTAGTTATGACTAACTGCAGGGTTTGCTCACTTGTACTTTACTGTACAAAGTTCAGTATAGTAAGCCAGCAGCCCTTATCAAACAAGATTGACTAATCAGGATTTATTGATGTAATTGGCTTAGATCCTTCTTTTCTTGAGTGTCTAGTGCTCTCAACTGACTTCCTTTATGAATTTTATTTAATAGAGCAGAGGCCGACACTTTTTCTGTAATAGACCCATTGGTGTATAGTTTAGGTTTGTTGGTTCAGGCCCAAAGGCAAAGTCATGGATAGCATAGATACTTAGAAGAGAAAATCTGCAGATCATACTAAATGAGTGCATTGTTTAGTCAGTAGGTTGGTCTATTGAGGAGAAACTTGGTCTTTGAAGTTAGTCTTTTGTCATCTGGTAACAACTATTCACCTGTAAACCAGTTTTATCTATCAAGCTAAAGACTGGTGGTGTCTGGATTTGACCTAAAGATTATAGATTGCTAGCCTTACCTTAGGTTTTTTTGAAATACTACAGACACTTCAAATTCTTATTTCAGTATTTGTCAATAAAAGAAATATTACTGCACCCTCTGTCCTTACATGTCTGCACTACCTCCCTCCTCTCTTCCCTCACTCCCTTCCTTTCTTCCTTCCTTTCAAGTAAGTTCTCACTTTGGAGCCCAGGCTGGCTCACAGCTCAGTCTGGTAGAGGCTGGCCTTGAACTTAGGGTCTTCCTGCTTTCCCTCCTTCGTAGTGCAATAACAGTAATAGGCAGGTGCTAGTATGCTTGTCTTACAGTGCAGACCTTTTATTTCTGTCATATGTCTGCAGTTATATTCAGTACTGCTCTCTCCAGATGCTCACCCTTCTTGCTCTCCAGTTCTGAGTCTGACTGTTCTGCCTTTCTGTAGTGAGACCAGAGCGAATTTTGAAAGTGCAGTGCTGCTCTGCCCCAGACTCTGTACAAAAACACACACTGAATCATATTGTTTTACCCAGGTGTTCAGTTCATGCCAGTGTATTATGTATTTTTCTTGGATTTTAAGTCATATATTTGTTAAACATTCTGCCATCTGGAGCTGTGGTTATCAAAATATTAGAACACCATGGTTTTACTTGAGAGAGAATTCCATCAGGAAAATGAATGCCAGGATACAGCAGAACTAGTAGATAGAAGGTAAACGTTAAACAAATCCCCTTGGAAAGATGTACAGCATTTTTTGTTTGTTTGTTTGTTTGTTTGCTTGCTTGTTTAGACAGGGTCTCACTATGTGTGTGGAGCCGCACTCACATTTGCCATTACAAGATGGCGCTGACAGCTGTGTTCTAAGTAGTAAATAATCTGCACATGTGCAGGGGCAGTTTTCCTGCCATGTGCTCTGCCTTTCTCGTGACGACAACTGGGCCGATGGGCTGCAGCCAATCAGGGAGTGACACGTCCTAGGAGGAGGATAATTCTCCTTAAAAGGGACAGGGTTCTGGCACTCCCTCTCTTCGCTTCTTCGCCTCTTCTTCTCTTCGCCTCTTCGTCTCTTTCTCTTCATCTTTTCCTCTGCTCTCTCTCTCTTCCTCTCTGCCTCTCTCTGCCGCGCTCTTCCTCTCTTGCTCCTGAGTAAGCAATAAAGCTTTGCCTCGTCTTTCCTGGCCGGTCGCAAACGCGTGCAAGAACTATGTATCCCTGGCTGGCCTGGAGCTACTATGTACCTTCAAACTTACAGAGATCCTGCTGTCTCTGCCACCTAAGTGCTGGGATGAAAGGCATGCGCCATGACACCCAGGTTCAGTTTTTCTTCTTACACCCCTGTAAAGCAGAAGTCTGTAAAGCTCAGCCTCAGCCATCTAACATGTGTGTCATCAAAATAAAAAATGTATGCTAATTCAGTAAATCAACATCCATATTCTGTTATTCCTTCTAAATTAAAAAAAACATAATAAAAATTTATTACTTTAAAAGATTTCAAATACATACAAAGATTGAAATAATCTACCTAATGCTAATATCTTTCCAATTAGTTTTTCCCCAGAAGTCAGATGTCTTTATACACACACACATCTATTGCTAAAGTAAAGTAAGTTTCAGATATTACGAATATGTTATTGCAGTCTGCCTTTTCCAAGAACAAATACTTCCCTTACACAACTCCACCAATATAATTAGAAACAACAATTAAGGAGTATTATACAATTTATACTCTGTATCCACTCTAATAATGCAATGAACACACATACATACTCATACAAGCCAGTTACCGTTCCTGTGTTGGTTCCATCCTGTTTTGAACTCTAGTTTAGAACTGTCCCAGCACTTGGGAGGCAGAGGCAGGCAAATCTTTGTAAGTCTGAGGTCAACCTGGTCAACATATCGATTCCCAGGACAGCAGGACTACCTAGAGAGGTCCCGTATCACAAAACAAAGCAAACTTTTACTGGTCCTATGTTTGCTCATGTAAGAGTTGACTACTAGGTCTGGGTCAGTATACCTAAGGGCTATCTCACAATCTAGCTCCATGGACTGTTTCTTAGTCACAGGACTGTCACATAACTAATACTGAGAAATGCTAATATATTCCCTGAGAAGTGCAGGCTGCCAGGTCCCCATGATGGAGAATGTCAGACTGAATGTCGTGCACAGATACACATGAAGGCAAAACACTCATGCACATAAAAGTAAATTTAAAAACAAAAACAAACAAAAAAAAAAACCTAGAGGCAAAGTCTTGCTGTCTGTTCATCCCAGGCTGGTGAGGAGCTTGCCATCTTCTTAGCATCTTGACCGTTTTTTTTTTTTCTCCCCAGAGTGTCTTGGATCCCAGGCTTACCTTGAAGTTCCTATATAGCCCGAGAGATGACCTTTAATTCCTGACCCCTTGTCTAATGTTGAGACACCTGTTATGCCTCAGTTACTTAAGTGCTAGGATTATGGGTTTGGCAAGAAAAGCTTGTTTTTGTTTCTTTTGTGAGACAAGTTCTCACTTTATAGTCCCGGGTATCCTGAATCCACTACATACCACTGAACATGTAACTGCCTTTTGGCCAGGAAAGATTTTTTTCTTTTAACTAGGGTCTCACTATGTAGCTGTGGCTGTCCTGAAACTCCCTGAAGCCCAGAGCTCCACCTGCCTCTGTTTCCTGAGTGCTAGTGCCACTACTACCCTGATCCTTCTTATAGAGTGATTATGTGTTTCATTTCTAATCATCAGAGATTAATAATGGGTCTCTAAAAGTATAATACTAGCAAAGTATTAAATTGATACAAGAATCTATATTCTGAGATTCAATGATGCATGCTTTTCCCAGTATGTAATTAACTGCAATGGTATACATTAAATTCAAGTATGTTGATTTTGTAATACATGTTTATCTTTTTCAGATATTTTATATCACGATTAAAAGGTCTGTGTGTAGGTCACTATATTATATCTTCAGTGCTTTAAGTACTCAGAATGTATCAGTAATGGGGGCTGGAAAGATGGCTTAGTGGTTGTAGGAGATTGCTCCTCAGCTTGATGACCTTAACTTTGATTCTTGGATCTACTGGGTAGAGAAAACTGACTCTCAGTTTATCCTTTGACCTCCACATACATGCTACAGCACTCAAACACAAATGTAAAAAATAAAACATGAGTAAATATAATAAAAACGAAACACACAAATATCAGTAATGAAATATCCTTGGCAAATAGTACATCTAAACATGTTTCTTCTTCCCTGCCATTTCTTGGTGGTTTGTTTGAGATAGGGTTTGTCTGTGTAGCCCTGGCTGCTCTGGAACTTGATCTAGGCTGCCCTACAACTCACAGAGAATCACGTGCCTCTGCCTCTCGAGTGCTGGGATCAAAAGGCATGTGCTACTACCAGCCTCCTTCTGACAATTCTAAGTCGTTACATTTGAAAAAAGAAAGCTTTTCAATGATGATTAAATTTGACAACATCACAGTCTATTTTATAAAATATTCTGGGACCACAGACATCATGATAACAGAACTTTACTGAGGGAAGAGGATTTAGACTCCAGCCTGGCATAGAACCATTTCTTAACAAATAATAGTGGTAACAGAAACAAATCAACCAATCCCTTTCTCCAAAAATCAACCAATCCCTTTCTCCAAAAGAAAATCCTCCCAAATGCTGAGATTACAGAGTTGGGCCAGTATTCCCAGAAATAAAGCTAAACATTTAAGAGTAGGCCTTCCATAATTTCTGACTAGATTTGCCTAACATTTAGAATGGACAATAGTGCTGGGCTGTAACTGGGTGGTAGAGTACTTACCTAGAATTTGAGGTTCCCCTATCACTACAGAAAAGTAAAACAAACAAACAAAAAAGGGCAACATTGACAAATAGTGTAAGAGTTTTTCCATTATAGTATTGAGTGGGGAAACCTATCAGAAATCAGGACTTTGCCTCTGAAGTATGGCATCCTCAAGTAAGTTAGTTCATATTACTTCCCTTGAGATGGTGTTCCAGCTCCCTCGCTTCCTTGCAGTGAAGTGCTCTTTCAAACAGTACAGACAATTTCCCTCTGACAAAGTGGCCTTTCTTGCACTCATGTGTGCTGTGAGAGGACAGAGACAAATTCTTTGCCCTTGCTAGATCAAGCATAGTCAGGGACTATAATTACCTCGTTGTTTCTATTTTGTTATTAGAATTTATTATTATTCCGATAACTAACATTTTACTGCTTGATAAAATAAGCATTGTGTATATAAATTGTCAGGTTTAGAATATCTTAAAAAAATCTTTGCTGTATTTCCAAAAGCTATGGCTCCAATAGTGATTACATCGTTATAATGCAAGTAAACATGTCTGCCTCTTTGCAGGTTTTTCTATTGTGATAATGTCCATCTGGCCATATCTTCAAAAGGTTTGTGCACTTCACTCTGTTTTTGAACTAATAGTAGAGGTAACTCTAATATTATTGAGCGTTGTCTAAAGAGTGTCTTTAGTATTTTGTAGTTTGATCTGTTTAGAATAACTTAGAGTAATAATTACTCAATGGCAGTATAAGTTGGTCATATGCTTTATTGTACAGACAGAAACATTTGAAGCAGAAAGGGTGCTGGGCCAAGAAGCAGACAACTGCCTGGAGAGTAGCAGACAGAGTAAAGCTGTGGTTACCAACTTACTCAGTTGTCCCTGAGTCACTACCTTGTTGCATCCTCCCGAGGGAAGAGCAGCTCAAGAAGACAAGTGGATTCTTAAAGTGTACAGATCATATTTCTGAGGAATAGTTTCACGTTTTCCTGTGGAATTAATTTGGGTTTTCAGGAAAGCTGGTGTAAAGTATAGCCAATGTGGCTCTCTTGATATTCCTGGGAGATTGGTTTTCAGGTCCCCCAAAAGTATACCAAAATGTGTGGATGTGAAAGTCTGTTACATAAAGTGATGTAGTGTGGGAAGCCACATGTGCCGTTGCAGGGTGGCGCTGGCTACCACTGGCCACCACACGTAAGTTTGGGTAGACACCCAATGTGTACATATGCAGTAGAGTTTTTTTGCCAAGATGAGGTTTTGAGTATTAACCAATCAGATGAGAGACATGCAAATGAGGTATGTTAACCAATCAGATGTGAGACATGCAAATGAGATAGTAAGCATAACCAATCCAGGTGTGAGACACGCCTCTCCTAGGCCTATATAAGCAGCACCAGTTCTGGGCTTGGGGGTCTTTTCGCCTCTGCAATCAAGCTCTCTCAATAAATGTGTGCAGAAGGATCCTGGTGTGGCATCTGCTTTGCTGGTGAATCGGGCTTGCACAAGAAGTGGTGCCAAAACCTGGGATGAGACATCTTCAGGCACGAGCGAAGACCCCCTGCTACAGGGAGGATTCAGAACTATATCGCGGGGAAGGAGTGGCTAATGAAGTGTTCCCGCAAGACAGACTGCTCAGAAGGATTCGAATGTGTGGATTCAGAACAATTCAGCTGGGGAATGGTGGTACTGGTAAGTATAAAGAAATTAATGTGAGTCTCTGAGAGGCATGCTTTCATACGAAATAGATCCGATAATTGTCGCTGGGGTTGTGCTGCTTGCTATCTTTCTTGCCTTGATTTTATGCCATTGCCTTAATTGTCATTGCCCTGGGCACGAGTGTATCTGCTGGGAATAATTTCACGTAGATAACACTTTAGTCCAGGACGATCATGGGTACTGGCCAGTATATGCCCTTAGTAGGGCCGGTGCAAGCCTTGCTTAAAGAAAGAGGTTTAAAGATTTCGGAAAGCACAGTGAGCGGGTTTTTGAAAGAAATAGACAGACTCACTCTTTGGTTTGCCCCTATTGGGTGCTGACGCTTCTTAGTTGGGAAAAGTTGGGAAAAGATATAGCAAGAGAGGAAGCAGACGGGAAAGTAAAAGCAGGAACAAGGCCGTTATGGAAATTAATTAAGGCTTGTATCCAGGACATGAAATGTGAGCTAGCTGTTAAGGAAGCGCCGCGACTTTTATAGGAGCAACAGGAAAGTATGTCAGAAACAGAGAGATATGAAAAAGAAGGCACGCACAGAAAAATAAGTAAAGGATGAGAAATAAAAGGAGAAAAGGAAAAGAAGCCAAAATGTAAAGATACAAAACATAGTATAAAAGATAAAGAACAGAAAATTAAGTCAATTTACCCTTCTCTTGAGGACTTTGAGTTGTTAGAATTATCTAGCTCAGAGGATTCGGAATTATCAGCAGGGGAGGAGGAAGATTTGGAGGAGGCTGCTGTGGAGTATGAGGCAGAAAGATCTGGTCCAATAGGGAGGACTTTCGGTGCTCCCCCACCTCCTCCGCCTTATACAGATAAGAAAGCAATTGGCAATGGCCATCTTTTTGCACTCCTAGAGGGTTGTGAAAAATATGTCAGGCTTTTCCTGTTTTTCAGGATCAAGCTCAACAGCGATATTATGAGCCAATATCCATAAGGAAGTGAAAGAGCAGAGTCAGTAAGGACCTATGGAGTCAATGCCTCATTTACTCAGTCCCAAATTGATAGACTGGCTCACAATGCCATGACTCCTTTTGATTGGATGAGTGTGGTAAAGGCATGTCTTAAGATGGAACAGTATCTAGATTGGAAGTCTATATGGCATGATCTGTGTTTGAGTCAGGCCCGTGCTAATGCTACTGCAGGGCAACAAGCATGGAGCTTTGAAATGCTTACAGGTCAGGGTATATGGACAAACAATCAATTAGCATACCCAGTGCAGGTCTATCTATGATCAAATCAATCAGGCAGCGGTGAAAGCTTGGAAAGCATTGCCTAATTGAGGAGAGGTATCTGGTAACTTGACAAAAATTATTCAGGGAATTAATGAGCTGTTCTCTGAATTTGTGGCTCGCATGATGGAAGCGACAGGATGCATATTTGGTGATTCTGAGGCCGCAATACCATTAATTGAACAATGTACCAACGAATGCAGAAATGCTATCACGCCATGGAAAGGGAAAGGACTACGAGCATGGATGAAAGCCTGTAGAGAAATCGGAGGACCCCTTTCAAATGCAGGGCTGGCTGCCGCAGTTTTGATGGCGCAAACAGAAGAAATAACCTGCTATAATTGTGGACAAACAGGTCATAGGCAAAAGCAGTGTACAAAGAGTAGAAAGAGTAGGTTTGAAAAGAAAGTACCAGGTATTTGCCCAAAATGTGGGAAAGGAAGACATTGGGCAAATGAATGTAGATCAGTCAGAGATATAAAAGGAAGGCCAATACCTCAGTTTAAAGTGCAACAGCCATAAAACGGAGTGAGGGGCCCCTGTCCCCAGGGCCCCCAAATGTATGGGGCATTCCAGACCACAGTGTCCATGAGGCCACCCAGAGACCGAGGAGAGCCACTCCGGGTTCAGCAGGATTGGACATCTGTGCCACCTCCAGAGTAATTCTTACACCTCAAATGGGGTGCCAGCCTATTTCATCAGATTTTAGAGGTCCCTTACTGAAGGATACAGTGGGCCTACTGTTGGGTAGGTCCTCTTCTGCTTTGAAAGGATTGATGATACATCCTGGAGTTATAGACTCAGACTATGAGGGACAAGTTAAGATTATGTGTTCTGCACCCCGAGGTATTGTAGCCATTTCTCCTGGAGATCGCATTGCTCAATTACTGATTCTTCCTAGTTTGCATAACATGTTCCCTAGTAGCCAGGATTCCCGAGGAGATAAGGGACTTGGTTCTACAGGAACTAATGTGGCCTACATATCTTTAGATTTGGATAATCGTCCCACTTTACAATTACAAATAGAAGGAAAAACCTTTCAAGGTATAATGGATACAGGAGAAGATAAAAGCATTATATCCAGTAATTGGTGGCCTGCTTCTTGGCCTGTTAATCAATCGTCACATAGCTTACAAGGATTAGGATATGAGGCTACCCCAACTAGAAGTGCAAAATCCTTACAATGGAAAGATAAAGAAGGAAGGACAGGGCTTTTTCAACCTTATGTACTCCCTTTACCTGTAAACTTATGGGGAAGAGATGTGTTGTCAGCCATGAACTTTATACTGACTAATGACTATTCTCAGAAAAGCAAGGAAATGATGAAAGGAATGGGATACATACCTGGACTAGGTCTTGGAAAAAACTTACAAGATAGAATTTCACCAGTTAAAGCCACAGAAAAAGCAGACAAGAAAGGGCTGGGTTTTTTCTAGGGGCCGCTGAGGAGCCTTTGCCCATTCCATGGTGTACGGAGGACACGGTGTGGGTGCCTCAGTGGCCTTTACACTCTGAGAAGTTAAAAGCAGCTAAAGAATTAGTACAAGAACAATTAGACCTGGGGCATGTAGAACCCACGCAATCACCCTGGAACACCCCTATTTTTGTTGTAAAGAAGAAGTCAGGTAAATGGAGATTGTTACATGATCTAAGAGCCATTAATGCACAAATGCAAGTTGTGGGTCCTGTACAAAGAGG
Source organism: Mus musculus (assembly GCF_000001635.26). Lineage (NCBI taxonomy): Eukaryota > Metazoa > Chordata > Mammalia > Rodentia > Muridae > Mus > Mus musculus. The sequence goes on along the minus strand of NW_019168505.1, from coordinate 278,112 downwards.
ACTCCCCCTACTCTCAGCTCTACCTAAGGATTGGAGAATTATAGTAGTAGACATTAAAGATTGTTTCTTTTCCATTCCATTAAATAAGAAAGATAAACCTAGATTTGCATTTACCCTGCCTTCTATTAATCATATGGAGCCTGATAGAAGATATCAATGGCGGGTATTACCCCAAGGAATGGCAAATAGCCCTACCATATGTCAGTTATATGTAGGAAAAGCTTTGCAACCGGTTAGGGATGGTTTCCCCTCCTTAAAAATTTGTCATTACATGGATGATATTGTGATTTGTGGACCTGAAGAAGAAAGTATACAGCGAGCTTATGGCTTGCTTAATGAAACTTTAAAAAATACTGGCTTGATTATTGCACCAGAAAAAGTACAGCAGTCCAATGTTAGTCATTTTTTAGGAGCCACTATTACTTTACAGTGTGTCACCCCACAAAAGATTAGTATAAGAAAAGATCATCTAAAGACACTAAATGATTTTCAAAAATTATTAGGAGATATAAATTGGATTTTAGATCTTATTTAAGGATCCTACTTCAGAATTAGAACCTTTATTTCAAATTTTAGAAGAATCACATATTACCTCATTGAGACAATTAACACCTGAGGCTTCTGATGTTCTTAGGAAGGTAGAAAAAGCGATCCAAACAGCACAGTTAAATAGTATAAATGAGCAAGAACCTTTGTGCCTATGCATATTACGCACCATAAATTTGCCAACTGCTGTGTTATGGCAAGATGGTCCTTTAGTATGGATACATCCACATATATCCCTTAATAAGACTATAGAGCATTATCCCACCATGGTGGCAAATATGGCCCATAAAGGTGTAAAAACTACAATTACTCACTTTGGAAAAATGCCTGATAGCATAATTATTCCATATACTGCCGCACAAATGCAAATATTGTGTGCTACTATAGATGAATGGGCCATTCTTAGATGCAGTTATTCTGGTTTAATTGATAATCATTATCCTAAACATCCTTTATTACATTTTATGTTATTGCATCCAGTAATATTTCCAAAGGTAACGGCTAATACTCCTATAAAGGGAGCCATTGATATTTATACCGATGGATCCAAAACAGGAATTAGAAGTTACGTAATCAATGAAAAGGCTGTAAGGTTGCAATTTACACCAGGAGCCCCTCAATTAGTAGAATGTTTGGTGGTTTTAGAAGTTTTTAAAAGATTTCTTATGCCCATAAATATTATCTCTGATTCTGTCTATGTGGTTAATACTGTACTAGCGTTAGAGACTGCCGGAAATTTTAAGCAGTCTAGTCCAGTATCTCAAATTTTGATTAAAATACACAATTGTATTTTGATGTGTGAGCACCCCTTTTATATTCAACATATTAGAGCACATACATCATTACCTGGACCTATGGTGTCTTAGTCAGGGTTTCTATTCCTGCACAAACATCATGACCAAGACACAAGTTGGGGAGGAAAGGGTTTATTTGGCTTACACTTCCATGTTGCTGTTCATCACCAAAGGAAGTCAGGACTGGAACTCAAGCAAGTCAGAAAGCAGGAGCTGATGCAGAAGCCATGGAGGGATGTTCCTTACTGGCTTGCTTTTCCTGGCTTGATCAGCCTGCTCTCTTATAGAACCCAAGACTGCCAGTCCAGAGATGGTCCCACCCACAAGGGGCCTTTCCCCCTTGATCACTAATTGAGAAAATGCCTTACAGCTGTATCTCATGGAGGCATTTCCTCAACTGAAGCTCCTTTCTCTGTGGTAACTCCAGCTGTGTCAAGTTGACATAAAACTAGCCTGTACATATGGTTAAGGGAAATGCAATTGCTGATTCAGCCACCAGAGATATGGTTTTCCTATCACAAAGTTCTATAGAAAATGCAAAGAATTTTCATCAACTTTATCATGTCCCTGCTTCTACATTACGACAAAAGTTTAAGCTCACATGAACAGAAGCTCGAGATATTGTCCTACAGTGTGGTAAATGTGTAGAATTTATTAATGCACATTCCGTGGGCGTTAATCCTCGCGGATTGAGACCCCTAGATGTTTGGCAAATGGACGTCACGCATATCCCAGCTTTTGGGAAATTACAATATGTACATGTGTCCATCGATACCAGTTCTGGTGTCCTACATGCCTCTCCATTGACAGGGGAAAAGGCAGTTCATATGTCATATCCCACTGCTTAGAGGCTTGGGCTGCATGGGGCAAGCCCCTAGTGCTAAAGACAGATAATGGTCCTGCATATACTTCTTCTAAATTTAGCCAATTTTGCAAACAAATGCAAATGAAACATATTACTGGGTTGCCCTATAATCCACAGGGCCAAGGCATCATTGAAAGAGCCAATCATACTTTGAAACAATATTTGCAAAAACAAAAAGGGGGAATAGAGGCTATGACGCCAAAAATGGCTCTATCCCTTACAATATTTACTCTTAATTTTTTAAAATTGGATGATGCTGGAAGATCACCAGCTGAAAGGCACAGACAATGGCCTCAATCGCCCAATGAAATGTTCAAATGGAAAAATGTCCTTGATAATAAATGGTATGGCCCGGATCCTATATTAATCAGATCCCGGGGAGCTATTTGTGTTTTTCCGCAGGGTGAAGAAAATCCACTTTGGGTCCCAACACGACTGACAAGGACCGTGAAAGAGCAAGATGAACCTCAAGATGATCCTGCTATTCTTACTCCTGATGATTGAGACCGGGATAAGTATACCTTTGTAGGCCATAGTAAGATCATGGCCAGTACCTTTACTGGTACATTCCAATTCTTCTACCTTGCCTTTGTTTTTTGCAACGGAATGTTTTTTGGATGCGCCTTGTGCACGACAAACTCCTCAAGAGCCACGGGTGTATAATAGTACTAGTTTTCATTTAAATTATACACTATGCTTTGTGCATAATGTGGATAAACCTTTTACACCCTGTATATTTTTAAAGAAAAAGATTATCTTTAATTGGGCAGATCCCATTAGCCAAAATAAGGTGAGCTCTGGAGTATTGTTTAATGCTTTAACGCAAGTTGTTCAAGGAGCGCAATCAGGCTCAGGTGATGTTGGAAATAATGTAACTTCACCTATAAACATCACCACTATTATGATAAAGGGAAAGGTGACTATTCCCAAATGATCACGATGGTCTGTTGGCAATGCTACTGCTATACGCAGCATGCCTTGGTGTCATCCGGACCTCGCATTTCCTATAGTTTTTTTCACCCTGTCAATCAAAAATTTTTCCTCGGAAAGAAATAGCAAAGGGTTTTGTTTTGTCACCTCCATTAGATTTTGCTGTAATGAATGATAAAGGAGATGCTACAGGGAAAGAAAATATTTGGCCATATTACCAATGGATTTTAAGTAATGAGGCAGATGCTAGTACCAGTTTGTCAGCCTTTGCATTGCTGACTGGAACCTTTCATGAGATATTGAATGTCTCTGCCACACTTTTCAATACCTCTGCTCATTTAGATAATATGACAACTAATAGGGTTATCAGAAATATGACTACTTTTCCAGTAGAAGTTTGTGTCAATCCTCCATTTTTCTTTATATTGGCTGAATTTCAAAATAATACAGAATGGTTAGATTGTACAAATGCCAGTTGTTTTTTGACACAATGCTGGAATGGTACCAAATTTTTAGCCTTAGTGGTACATCTACCAACCTTTGTCCCTGTGCCTGTTGAGGCAGATCCAGAGAAGTTCCCAATAATGAGTCTTGTTCAGCAAAAGAGAGGTTTTAGAATCACAGCTGCCATTGTTACAGCCATTGTGGTGTCCGTGGCATCAGCAGTTACCGCAAGAACTGCTATGGCCCATCAAATTAATACTGCTGACACCATAAGTCAGATAGCAGAAAAATCGTCTGAGGCATTGCTTACCCTGCAAAGGGTGGATTCTCATATCACCTCAGGGTTAATGTTAGTGAATCAGAGAGTGGATATTTTACAGCATAACATGGAACAGTTGATGGATGTCATATAAATGAGTTGTGTGGCATCAACTACGCATGTGTGCATTACTCCCAATAGGTATATTAAAAATTCTTTTATTAAAAGTACAGACCTATTGAATTATCTGAAGGGGAACTGGTCGAAGGAGCTGGAAAGGTTGCAGACGAGGCTGCAGATACAGATCCTGAACCTTAATGGAACCTGAGTGGAACCAGTGACCCTTGGAGACTTTACCTCTAGGCTTATCTCTGCATTTTCTTACTTTAAGGAATGGGTAGGAGTGATTTTGTTTGGTGCTGCCATATGCTGTGGACTGGCGTTCATGCACTGGTTGGTTTGCAAATTCAGAACCCGACAAAAATGTGACAAGGTAATTATAACTCAGGCACTTTTAGCTATTGAAAACGGCGCCTCCCCTGAAGTTTGGTTATCTATGCTCAAGAATTAGTCGGCATCTGAGTTCTCTGCTCTTGCACCCCACGGATTTATGGATCCATTGAACTGGGATGAGAGAGACTCAACGATCATTGATCAGCCCTTGCACATCGCTGAGGTTTCCTCATTGCACTCAATACGGTGATCATGATTTCACCACTAATTCATTTTTAAAACTTGGCTGGCCTCTTTAGTAGAGTTCGCCCTAGGTCATCTAGTAGTTACTGTCACACAGCACTGTGGTATCCAGAAAAAGGCAACTTTCCTCATGCACAGACCAACCTAAGACACGGGCCGGTGGCAATAGGGTTACCCTATGACAGGTAAGGCTGTGACATTAGAGGAACGACCTAAAACAGGAGCCCCTGCAGATGGACATAATTGCACAGGCCTAGTCCAGTCTCATTTTATTAAAACAAAAAGGGGGAGATGTGGGAAGCCACCACGCATATGTTTGGGTAGACACCCAATGTGTACATATGCGATAAAGTTTTTTGCCAAGATGAGGTTTTGAGAAATAACCAATCAGATGAGAGACATGCAAATGAGGTATGTTAACCAATCAGTTGTGAGACATGCAAATGAGATAGTAAGCATAACAATCCGGGTGTGAGACATGCCTCTCCTAGGCCTATATAAGAAGCACCAGTTCTGGGCTCAGGGTCTTTTCGCCTCTGCAATCAAGCTCTCCCAATAAACGTGTGCAGAAGGATCCTGGTGTGGCGTCTGCTTTGCTAGCCAGTCAGGCGAGCACAAGAATGTAGTATTTGCATAAAAGGTATGCACATTCAGATGTATGCTGCAGTCATCTCTAAATTGCATACGATGTCTAGGACAATGCCAACATTATGTAGTTGCTAACTTCTCTGTCCTAGAACAGTGACAAGAAAAGTGTCTGTGTTTGGTTCAGTCTCGTTCTTCGTGTGTGAAGGTCAGAGCTTACACCGTCCTCTCCTCACCTGGAACTCTTAGCCTCTTAACGCTGATTACTTAGCTGTAAATTCTCTGTATCTCTATCAGCTCACTCTTTGCTTGCTGATTTTGCAGAGATCCATGTGTGTTAGGCTTTGGCCTATGGCAGATAAGCAGACAGCAATGTGTTTAACTTACTTCAGTGGCCCAGGCTCTGCAGGGCTGCACACAGTCATCTTAGCTCCTTACCAGCTCCTTCTCTCTCTCTCCTTCCTTCCTTCCTTCCTTCCTTCCTTCCTTCCTTCCTTCCTTCCTTCCTTCCTGTGCTTTCCTTCCTCTCTCCTCCCCTTTCTCCTTTCTACCTTTTGGCTCACCCTTCACATCTCTTCATTTCTCATGTCCTCCAGAACGCTGTCTCTGGTTGCCATTACCCAGTTTGGGCCAGAAAACGTGTGCTGTTCCTCCTCATCCTGAAGCTGTATCCAAAGGATTTAAGAAACCATGGTTTGGAAATATCTCTCCTTGAACGTACTGAGTGGCAGCTATGTTTACAGAATTTGCATTGTAGTAGGCATTATAAGTGATCAGAGATGACTTACACCCATAGAGGATGTATGGTTGGTTTGCAAACATGTTCTATGTAAAAGGCTTATGCATGCACTCATTCTGGTGTCCTGGAGTCAGTTCTGAGGATGTGAAGGGTTGACATCACTTCATCTCTGTATCATTAGTCCTCCACAGAAATACTAACCCACAACCGTTCTGGTAGGAACTCAGGTGGTTCAGCCACTCTACAATACAGCCTGGGTATTCGCCACAAGTAATTATAGTTTTACCAAGTGACCTAGCAGCCATGTTCCCAGGCACTTAGTTACTTGTTTCTGAGACTTACGTACATGTAGAAATCTGCCTTGGAATGTTTGTGACTGCCAGAAGCTAAGCCTGCTGTTGTGTAATGACTCTCAAAGCATTTACTTCTCTCTGCAGATTGATCAGACAGCTGATGCAAGTTTTTTGGGCTGGGTTATTGCTTCATATAGTCTTGGCCAAATGGTAGCTTCACCTCTATTTGGCTTATGGTCTAATTATAGGCCGAGAAAAGAACCTCTTATCGTCTCCATCTCTATTTCGGTGGCAGCCAACTGCCTATATGTGTATGTCCATGTGCCAGCTGCTCATAATAAATACTACATGTTGATTGCTCGTGGATTGGTGGGATTTGGAGCAGGTAACTGTGCATGTATGTGTGTTTGTGTATGTTAGGTCACATTCTTCCTCCTGTTCATAGCCATGTCTCCCCTGTGTCATCCTTTCCCAGTCTCACATCCCTGGTTCAGCAAATTCTGCCTCTGTCCATGATCCTTCTGTTATGTGCATGTTCACTAGTCTTCACCCTCAGGGCACACATTAAGTGCTATGTGTAGTGTGGAGCCCTCTCAGGCTTCTTGAATGCATCCTTTTCTATTTTTGGCCTTTGCTTGCCCTATTGTATTGGTTCTATCTTTCCCCACCAATTATAATAAGCTTTTTTTTTTGCATTAGAAGCAGTAAATGATATTTTAAATGTCTGTGGGTCCTAGCAGAGTCTTTTCTAAAAATAAATGCTTGATACATTTTTAAAACTTTTATTTTATTATGTATGTCTGTGAAAATTTGTAAGTGTGAGTAACCTCAGAGGCCAGTAGATGGCACTGAATTGCCCAGAGCTGGAGCTACCTTGCCTGTGAGGTGTCTGAAGTGGGTGCTAGGAACTGAGCTCAATTGTGTTACAAGAGAGCACTGTGAATGCCTAACCCCTGAGCCCTCTCCAGCCAAAAGTATTTTACTTAAATTCTTAGTGCACTTATTCAGTTTCTGTATTACATACCTATGCAGTTTGGGGCACATTTCCTTATAGCATGGCAGTCTGCCATTAATGTGCAGCTGCCTACTATTTGATAAAATCTTGGATTTGTAATGTCATTTTACATTATCTAGAACTGTGTCTTTAGTCCTGTGGGTGGCATGTTTTCTTTTGATTCTTGTTTTGTTGTTGGGGGTTGGTTTTGAGACAAGGTTTCACTATAGACCTTAGGCTGGCCTAGAACTCTGTGCAGCCCAGGCTGACCTCAGCCACCCAGTTGCTGGGATTACAGATGTGCACCCCTAGCCTAGCTACATCGTATCCAAGACAACACAGTTATGTGTTTGTTCAGTCAAAATCTTACACCTGTTGTGTGGTAGCATGGAAGGGACCATGATATTCATTAGTATTTCTTGCTCTGTGTAAAGCTGGGTAAGGTAAGCATTACAGCTGAAATTCAGGCAAAGTCTCTCCATTTCTTGGAACTCACTCTGGAGTAAGGCTGAACTTGAATTCAAAGATCTCCCCTCCTCTACCTCCCAAATCCTGAGATTTAAGGTGTACACCACTGCCTAGCTATAATCAATTAAAAAAAAATTATTATTTTCTTTATTGCCCTTTCCTAGTTTCCCCTTCGAAAACTCCCTATCCCCTCCCCCCTCCCCCTGGTCACCAACCCACCCACTCCCACTTCCTGTCCCTGGAATTCCCCTATACTAGGGCATAGAGCCTTCACAGGACCAAGGGCCTCTCCTCCCATTGATGATTTAATCGACTTTTAATAAAACATGAAATCCAAAATCTGAGCTACACCTGAAGTAGTACAATATATGTTTGTCTATATAAATTACACAAAGTTACGTTACTTCCTATTGGAACTGTCTACTTCCTACTTTCACTGACATTAAATTCATGCTTCAAGTACAATTAAAGTTACTCCTATTTATAAACATGATGGTAGTGAAATAAAAGCTTTAGAAACTCACATGTCCTCCCATGGATATTCCAGTCATCCCAAGAGGTCCATAACTTTCCCTCTCCAGCCAGTGCAAGAGAGCTGCAGACTCAAGAATAAGAGCGCCTCCCATCACAAGTAGGTCTGACACATCTTTTAAGCTGGATCTCTAGCCTCGTAAAACAAAATAGAAAATTATTTCTTTCATGCATTTACATTTTTTAAAAATTCATTTATTTATTGAAAGATCTATTTTTTTTATGAGGGCTCTATCTGCACATACAGCTGCATATCAGAAGAGGGCATCAGAATTCATTATCAATAATTATAATCTACCATGTGGTTGCTTGGAATTGAACTCAGGACCTCTGGAAGAGCAGCCAGTGCCCTTAACCGCTTGAGCCATCTCTCTATCCAAATATTTTTTATTTTATGTGCATTGGTGCTTTGTCTGCATGTATAACTGTGTGAACATGTCAGACCTTGGAGTTACAACAGTTATAAGCTGCCATGTAGGTGCGGGGATTTGAACCTGGGTTCTCTGGAAGAGTACTTAGTGCTCTTAATTGCTGAGTCATCTCTCCAACCCCTAAAGTGTATTGATTTTTCTTTTTTAGACAGGGTTTCTCTGTGTAGCCCCAGCTGTCCTAGAACTCACTTTGTAGACCAGACTGGCCTGGAACTCAGATCCATCAGTCACTGCCTCCTAAAAGCTGGGATTAAAGGCATAAAACACCATGGCTGGCTAACATTTATATTTTTAATAAAACTGGGCTATACCTTTAATCCCAGCATTTGGGAGGTGGAGGCTGAGGCAGGCTAGCCTCTGAGTTTGAGGCCAGTCTGGTCTACAATGTGAGCTCCAGGACAGCCAGGGCTATACAGAGAAACCCTGTCTCAAACCACTAACATCCCTCTTGCCACTGGGAAAAAGAAAAAAAGACAAAATAACAATTGTTTCGCTTTTTTGTTTTGTTTTTAATCAGTTGAGCCATTTTCACTGGCACACAATTACACTTTATTTTTTCTCCTGAGAGGAATGTAGCTTGAGCTAGCAGAGAACTCATATGTATCCCTGAAATCTGAGATCTTCCTGCCTCTGCCTCCTACGTGCTGAAATTTCATTTATGTGCTTCTGTGCCTGACTACAAAAGCATGTTTTAATCCATTATTTTTGAGACTAGGCCTTGCCATGTATGCCAGACTGACCTCAAATTCTATATCTACCTGCCTTAGTCTTAGTGCTGGGATTACAGGTATGTGGCATGAAACCTGACTAAATTAATTTAAATAAAAAGCAACATACCTAAAATTTTCTATTATAAATTTTTGTTTGTTTGTTTGTTTTTCGATACAGGGTTTCTCTGTGTAGCCCTGGCTACAGAAATCTGCCTGGCTCTGGCTCTGCCTCCGAAGTGCTGGGATTAAACGTGAGCACCACCACTGCTCAGCCTATTATTAATTTTTTGGTCTATTATAGCTCAGGATGTCTGAACTTCTGACCCACTAACCTTTGCTTCACAGGTGCTGGCATTACAGAAGGGCCACTGTGCCCTGCCTCAGGGGAATTCTCCTAAAGAGAAGCTTGGTCTCTGCAACCAGAGGCTTGGTAGATAGCAGGTGTTAAACTGTAGGTTGGCTGAGGTTCTGATTCCAAACTGCTATCTCCTCACAGAACTAATGTAAGAGGCATCAACTAAATAATCATTACGTGCATTTGTGAGCATTTTGACAAGATTTCATTGGACCGCTGAAGCAGGAGCAGGGTTCCCGCCAGGCTGGGCTCCACAGTGAAGCCCTGTTTCAATAATGTTAACAAGAACAAACCGTATGCTCTCCTCCATCAAAATTGATCACATTCCATTTGAAAAGACCCCACTTTCTTTGTTTTCTGTTCTTAAGTTAGTTTTCTATCTCTCAGTACAAAATTTATTTTGGCCTTGCATGGAAATGACAAATTCTGAGGTTCTGCTTCCTGTTACCGCCCAGTTCTCTTAGTAGAATACACTAGTGTGTGAGGCTCTGAGACAAGGGTATTTAGGGTGGACCTGGTCCATCTATTTTCTTTTGTAGTCTTTGTTTACTTACTTTGGATGTAAACAGACTTAAGATGAGTTTTTAAAGGAGAGAAGCACGACAAGACAATCCATGGCTGTAATCCCATCACGTGGGAGGTTCAAGTAGGCCAGTGTGGACTCCTGAGTGAGGCATCTCATTCAGTTCCCACCTCCCTGACCATAACCAAAGCAAGCAAGAGCAGTAAACTGATTAAGAGATTTAAACTGCAAGCTGTTTGTACTCCTGCTGAATACTCTAAAACAAACAAACAAACAAACTGGACTACTGGTTTTCAGGACTATGGATCAAGTGTGGGGTGTCGGAAGAGGGCTTGGGAGAGGGATGGGGGGGGTGAGGGGAGGGGACTGGCTTGTCTACACTGACTGCAGCTCCACTCCAACCACCACATTTCTTGAGTGCATAATATATAAGAAACAATGTTTTCTGTTTGTTTGTTTTTTGACACAAGGTTTCTCTGTGTAACCTTGGCTGCCCCTGAACTCAGATATCCACCTGCCTCTGTCTCCTGAGTTCTGGGATTAAAGGCATGTTTCAGCACACTCAACAGGATGAATGTTTTTTTTTATCTCTGCTCTATGAAGGAGGTAAGCAGAACTAAAGAGGGCAGGTTATATAATCAGTAAATGACAAGTTATCATCCCAACCTCAGTCTGTCTTTTACTAACTCAGATTGCTGCTTTTTAGTCCAAATAAACTCTTTTCTTTTGGTTCCAGAGAGGAAGGGGTTTTTTTGTTTTTGTTTTTGTTTTGTTTTTTTTAAATATAGCTTTTGCTGTCCTGGAGCTTGTTCTGTAGACCAGGCTGGCCACAGAGATCTGCCTGCCTCTGCTTCCTGAGAGATGGGATTAAAGGTGTGAGCCACCACTCCCTGGAAAACTCTTTGTTTTTTAAGTAATTTATGGATAAGCAAAAAATAGCACCTATATTTGATTTCAGGGTTTGGCTCCAGACTGAAAATTACTTTTTTTTTTCTTTTCTTTCGAGACAAAGTTTCTCCGTGTAGCCTAGCTGTCCTGGAACTCACTCTATAGACCAGCCTGGCCTCGAACTCAGAAATTCGCCTGCCTCTGCCTCCCAAGTGCTGGGATTATAGGTGTGTGCCACCACACCCGGCAGACTGAAAATTCTAGAACTATTTAGCTTGAATTATAGCTTTCACATAGTTTCAGAGTTCATCCTAATCTAGTCCTCACAGTAAACAAGGAACACTGGGTGCTGATTCAAAGCATATACTTCCCTCTGGAAAACCTGCCCAACCCTCTTGTAATGTTCTTCAAAAGGCCATTCCACTGTTCTATCAAGCCAGGAACACAGTAAGATGAGTGTGTTCCATGATCATGGGCCACTCCACTGTCACACTATGAAGTGAGTTTCGTGCAGATGCAATGCTGTGTGGAATACCATGACTGGATAAGGCATTGTTTAAGGAATAGATGGTAGTTATGTGCCCCAATATGGCACCATTCTCTTTGGTGACCTGCCAAGAACCTGTTGGTAGATTGACTTCATTGGTTTTCCTTCATGAAAAGGGCAAGGCTTTGTCCTTATTTGAATATTGTTGGGATCAAACAAATGAGACTTATCTAAAGTCCTGCCATTTTGTTTACAGACTCTATTTTGATCATAAGGTAAAATTAAGTTCAAGGTCCCAGGCTGTAGGGGAGCTTTCCAGATAGGTAGCTAACTTCCTCCTTATTCTTCTTTGTTGCCAAAAACAAGATGACTGTTCCTGACTGTGAAAGAACAATACATGGGTGTTGAGCTTGAAAACTCTGTAACATTCTGGCTGGGGGGTTGCAGTTCAGTTCCAAGTCTTTTCTGCTGCCCTGATGATCAGTAAGAATTAAAGTCAGTGGTCATATAGGCCTTTAATCCCAGCACTTGGGAAGCAGAGGCAGGCAGATCTGTCAGTAAGAGGCCACCTGGTCTGTAGCCAGGACAACCGGGGTTGGGGGTGGGGTGGGGTAGGGAGGGCTACACAGAGAAACCCTGTCTCAGAAAAACAAACAAACAAACAAACAAACAAGAATAATTAAGCCTATATTCTTAATAAGTTTTATAAGTCAACTAAGAAAATGGTTAACTGAAGACAACCAAACATTTGTCCTAAAGACTGCAAAAATGAAGACAATGAAGGTGATATATACTTACACTTGGTCCTTGGGCTTCCTGCAGCCATTTAAGAAGATGGGTCAAAGAGAAAGTTTTAAAATAATTAAATATACTCATCTCAAACATATTATTTAAGCAAAACAGTTAAATTTGAATATAATCCCAAGTAACTATTCCCTAGTTACTTCAAAAGTTGCTTACAAGTCCTTATATTTTTAAATTTAACTATTTTTTAAAATTTATATAGCTTTACTGAGATATAATAACTAACCAAATAATTCACTTATTTGAAATGTGCTACTGCTCTGGTGGAGTCAGCTTGACAGATGAAAGTCTGGAAGCTTTCTCTGAGGAAATAGTTTCAAGGAAACTTCCTCCTGGAGTTTTGGCCATCCCCCTAACCCATAAAATTAATTTTCCACTCCCGAATTAGTCTAGTGTATGGATCCACGTGCCCTCTATTAAGCATTACCCTATAATAAGTGCCTTTTAAGATTGTATTCTGACATAGCTAAAGCCTTTCCCAGTGTTCCAAAATTCCAGATTATAGCAAGGAGTCTAACCTATTCAGTAACTGATTAACTGTTACTATAAATCAGGGCCATTAACTCAGTATCTGCAGAAAGAGCCTGGGAATCTCACTGAGATAGAAATCTTTACTACAGGCTACATTCCACGTCAAGAGCAAGTTGATATACTATCCTTATAAATGGGGAATTCTCAAGACAAGATAAAGTTTTACAAGACCTAAGAATTTAGAACTCCATGATACCACATTATTCTTGAGGCCTGTCAAGAGTTAAAACCCCCTGGTGCTATTAACACTAAAGTGTGAAATTCGTGCTTGGCATTAGGCTGATCCTAGGCAGGGCTTGTTATCCCTAATGTAAACATTTAATTAGTTCATGCAAATTCTTTTCTGTTGTATCTGGTAAGTTTCAGTGTACCTTGTCTTATTTGTGATTTGTAGCTCCTGATAATTCACTGTAATATAATAGTCTTATTCTCGATCAGAGATTACATTCAGATCCAACACCTCTCTTGTGTGTTTGTCTTGTTTGTCAATTCCTACGCTTTGCTCATCTGCTCGAGAGAACCCGTTCCATGCAGACACAGGGGCCCAGAGGGTCTGCGGCAGAAATGTATAAATAAATATACTCAGTATACTTACAAGGTTGTACAGCCTTTCTATATAGACATAGATACTAACATTTTAAAAAATTCTCCAGTATGTTTTTTTTTTTTTTTTAGTTTTTCTTTTTCCATTCCACGTGTTTGTGTTTGTTTCTATCTTGCTTTTTGGGGATTTACCTTCTGTGGAAAGCCGTGAGCAATTGCCATCATGAGCCTCCACTGTGCCTAACTGGTAAACAAGTAATGTGCCCAGGTGCAAGAGTAAATTCGTGCCAAGTCACTGCCCATCCTGGGGCGTGGTGGTGAGGCTCTGGGAGAGCAGCCAATCGGGTGTGGACACACCACACTAAGGTATATATAGGCGGCGCCTTTTTGGTGCTTGGGGTCTTCCTCTTAATGTTGAAACTGGTGTAATAAAGTTGCTGCAGAAGGATCCAGTTCCTCACGAGTGTGTTCTTGCTGGCGAGACAATAGCGTGTGTGAGAACCTTCTGCATTTGATCTACCACTGAGACAACATGGTTTAATGTCCCATTTTTACATCATAAATGCTTTCATACATGATTATAAACTTTTATTTAAACTGAAAAATGGTTAATAATTGTACTGAGTATTTAATATTCTGTATAACCTATGAATTTATTCCCACCTGAAAGTGAGAAATCAGATATAAGAAGGTAAGTGGCAGGTATAGGTCACAAGTGCAGAAGCAACAAACAGCACAAGCAACAGTGCCCTCCAGTTTCATGAGCCAGGCTATATATAAGGACACTGTAGCTGTCTGTAGACACACCACAGGAGGGCATCAGATCCCATTACAGATGGTTGTGAGCCATCATGTGGTTGCTGGGAATTGAACTCAGGACCTGTGGAAGAGCAGTCAGTGCTCTTAATCACTGAGCCATCTCTCCAGTCCTGTATATTTCTCTTACTAGCAGAAATGTGCATCACTTTCTTTTTTGTGTGTGAATAATCTGACATCAACTTGAAAACTAATTATTTTTCTAAACGTTTACCTTTACTATAAATGCATTTCATTACTTTAATAGCAAACATTTAACTAAGTCCAACATAAGTACCTTAAGAAACAAGTAAATTTATCATTACTATAAATATAGGAGTAAAATATTTATGTTAGCTGGAATATCCCACAAAGGGGAGGGAGAACTTTTCTTTTTTTCTTTCCATTTTTTATTAGGTATTTAGCTCATTTACATTTCCAATGCTATACCAAAAGAACTTTTCAAGACCATATCTAGAGGTTTATCTAGAGGTTAGGCATGGTCCCCCAGATAAGGAATGGGGCTACTCACCCATCTCCAAAATTTTAACCCACAATTGCTCCTATCTAAAGGAAATACAGGGACAAAGAGTGGAGCAGAGACTGAAGGAAAGGCCATCCAGAGACTGCCCCAACTGGGGATCCATCCCACATGCAGACACCAAACCCAGACACTATTGCAGATACCAAGAAGTGCTTGCTCACAGCAGCCTAATACAGCTGCCTCCTAAGAGGCTCTACCAGATCCTGACCAATACAGATGCTGGATGCTCCAAGCCAACCATCAGACTGAGCACAGGGACCCCAGTGGAGGAGTTAGGGTAAGGACTGGAGGAGCTGAAGGGCCCTTATCTGGCATCAATGGGATGGGAGGCCCTTGGTCCTATGAAGGCTTGATGCCCCAGTGTAGAGGAATGCTAGGGTGGTGAGGCAGGAGTGGTTGGGGTAAGGGGGAACGAAATTGGGGATTTGCAGAGGGGAAACTGGGAAAGAGGATAACATTTGAAATTTAAATAAATAAAACATCCAATTAAAAAATGTGTACATTAGTCTCATTATACATCTAATGCTGGTTGCACCTCACAACCTTTCTGCTTCAAACTTATGAGCTCATTACAGGAATTTACCACCATACATGGCGCACTCTTTACGTTTTTGTTTTTTGTTTTTGTTTTTGTTTTTAATATAGAGTAGTTGTGGCTGTCTTGGAAATTGCTATGCCTCAAATTCACAGAAAACCTCCTGGGATAAAAGGCATGCACCACTATATCTGGCCTTTACTCTTTGTTGTTGGTTTTTGGTTTTTTGTTTTTTTGAGCCAGGATTTTTTGCAGCTGAGGTTGGCCTCAAACTTATTATGCATCCAAAGCTCGCCTTGAACTCTGCTTTCCATTACATTTCTTTTTAAAAGGGCATAAACAGTATTTTCTTCTTTTTCATTCTTTCTAATAATTTTCTGAAATGATATATGAATTTAACTAGTTTTGAAAAGTTAGTTACCATGGGGGCTGGAGAGATGGCTCAGTGGT
Organism: Mus musculus; assembly: GCF_000001635.26. Taxonomy (NCBI): domain Eukaryota; kingdom Metazoa; phylum Chordata; class Mammalia; order Rodentia; family Muridae; genus Mus; species Mus musculus. The sequence continues at coordinate 262,372 of NW_019168505.1, read as the reverse complement.
TGAGAGCACAGGATGTTCTTCTTTTGAAGAGTAAGTACATAAACAGAGAGAAAGAAATGTTTTGAGTATCACAAAAGGATATAATAAGGGTTTTCTAACAACAATGAAGCCATCCTGGCCTCCTTAATCATAGGACGAGCCATGAGTGTTCTGCGCCTCCAGTAATGCTATGGAAAGAAGAGATGATACATTAAGAATACAATAATAGGCAAGTGCTGAGGAGAAGTGCTAAGAACTTTCTAGGTTTGAAGTCCTATGATATCCCAAGCCTTACATGGTCTCCTGTTCCAGCCAGATGAATGCACACAGGTCGGTACCTGCTGTTCCATTCCTTAGGCACGATAAACTGGAATCTATAAAAAATGAGATTTTTTTTTAAAATGAAAATTAGCCATAAACTATACACACATATATCCATGTATATGTTTTTGATTACTTATGTTTAATTAATTCATGGAGAAGGTCTTGTCATTATATAATTTAGGCTGGCCTGAACTTACTATGTAGGTTAGGCTGGCCTCAATCTTGTGGTCCACCTGCCTTAACCCTCTGAGTGCTGGGATTGCAGGTGTGTATCATCATGCCCAGTTCTAAACTAACAAGCTAAAAAGTATCATAATTAAGCGCTCTCTCTCTCTCTCTCTCTCTCTCTCTCTCTCTCTCTCTCTCTCTCTCTCTCACACACACACACACACACACACACACACACACACACACACACAAAGGATGGGCCAGAGGATTTACATTTACTAATGGGTATTTGTATGTGTGGGGATGAGTGTGCCCTGGTGCAGGTCAAAGGTCAGAGAAGACTTGCAGGAGTTCTTTTCCTCCACCACAGGAGTCCTAGGAATTGAACTCTGTCAGTCTTAACAGGGTGTCTCTACCCACTAAGCTATCTGACTGGCCTATACTTTAACTAACCTGAAGTAAGTACTTAGAATTTTGACATTCAATTTGTACTTATGTGTCCAAAAGCTAGAATATTATAAACCTAATTTCTGTTAGGAGGAAAAAAACATGAAAGCAGGAAAAAGACTTAGAAAGATTAGGGATTTGGTGGGATGGAGAGGGAATGAGAATACTGGGTATAGAATGTTGTAAAGAATACTATGTTTATGAATGAAACTGTAAAGAACTAAAACAAGTACTATTGTAGGATCCCGAAATACCTCTCCTGGGCATATATCCAGAAGATGTTCCAACCAGTAAGAAGGACACATGGTCCACTATGTTCATAGCAGCCTTATTTGTAATAGCCAGAAGCTGAAAAGAACCCAGATGCCCCTCAACAGAGGAATGGATACAGAAAATGTGGTATATTTACACAATGGAGTACTACTCAGCTATTAAAAACAATGAATTTATGAAATTCCTAGGCAAATGGATGGACCTGGAGGGCATCATCCTGAGTAAGATAACCCAATCACAAAAGAACTCACATGATATGTACTCACTGATAAGTGGATATTAGCCCAGAAACTTAGAATACCCAAGATACAAGGTACAATTTGCAAAACACATGAAACTCAAGAAGAACCAAGACGAAAGTGTGGACACTTTGCTCCTTCTTAGAATTGGGAACATACACCCATGGAAGGAGTTACAGAGACAAAGTTTGGAGCTGAGATGAAAGGATGGACCATGTAGAGACTGCCATATCCAGGGATCCACCCCATAATCAGCATCCAAACGCTGACACCATTGCATACACTAGCAAGATTTTATCGAAATGACCCAGATGTAGCTGTCTCTTGTGAGACTATGCCGGGGCCTAGCAAACACAGAAGTGGATGCTCACAGTCAGCTAATGGATGGATCACAGGGCTCCCAATGGAGGAGCTAGAGAAAGTACCCAAGGAGCTAAAGGGGTCTGCAACCCTATAGGTGGAACAACAATATGAACTAACCAGTACCCCTTAGAGCTCGTGTCTCTGGCTGCATATGTATCAGAAGGTGACCTAGTCAGCCATCAGTGGAAAGAGAGGCCCATTGGTCTTGCAAAGTTTATATGCCTCAGTACAGGGGAACACCAGGGCCAAGAAGTGGGAGTGGTGGGGGGAGCGAAGTGGTGGGGGGGAGGGCTTTGGGGACTTTTGGGGTAGGATTAGAAATGTAAATGAAGAAAATACCTAATTAAAAAAATAAAAATAAATAAATAAAAAATTAAAAAGGGAAATTACCTATGATGCCACTCATGGGGAGGAAACAACAAATAAGCTGCAGGCATGCCAAACTTCTAGCAAGTTTTAGAAATGGACTTATTTAATGTGGCATGGTGTTACTGTCAGATGAAACTAGATGACTATTCTCTATAGAAATTGAGCAGTGAAGCTGGGGATACAGTTAAGTACATAAGCAGGGCTGGAGAAATGGCTCAGTGGTTAAGAGGAGCACTGACTGCTCTTCCAGAGGTCCTGAGTTCAAATCCCAGTAACCACATGGTGACTCACTACTGTCTGTAATGAGATCAGATGTCCTCTTCTGGTGTGTCTGAAGACAGCTATATATACTTACATACCTAAAATAAATAAATAAATCCCTGTTGGGAGGCAGAGGCAGGTGAATTTCTGAGTTCGAGGCCAGCCTGGTCTACAAAGTGAGTTCTAGGACAGCCCAGCCAGGGCTACAGAGAAACCTCGTCTCAAAAAACAAAAGAAAAACCCAAAAACAAAAAAGAAAGTAGTGGAGTCAGGGTTCAGTCCAGATACATTTAATGCCAAAGTCCTTGGTTTTTGTTCTATACAACATTGCTTGCATTTTATTTTGATTTTATTAAAAGAAAAAAAAATCAAACCAAAACCAGATACCAAAAACCAACCAACCAACCAACCAACCAAGTCTGGGAAAACGGGTCAGTAGTTCAGAACACTGGCTGTTCTTTTTTTAAAAAAAGATTGATTTATTTCTCTTAGGTATATGAGTACACTGTAGCTGTACAGATGGTTGTGAGCCATCATGTAGTTGCTGGGAATTGAACTCAGGACCTCTGCTTTCTCCCGTTCTGCTCACTCTTTCCCAAAGATTTATTTATTTTATATGTAGTACATACACTGTAGCTGTCTTCAGAGACCCCAGAAGAGGTCATCAGATTTTATTACGGATGGTTGTGAGCCACCATGTGGTTGCTGGGATTTGAACTCAGGACCTCTGGAAGAGTAGTTAGTGCTCTTACATGCTGAGCCATCTCTCCAGCACCCTGGATGCTCTTCTAAAGGACCCAAGTCCAATTTCCAGAACACACAGAAATCCAGTCTCAGATCTAGCACATTATTTTGGCCTCCTGGGTACCAGCACATACATGATGCAGACATATATGCAGTTAAAACACCCACACACATAAATAAATGAATAAAATTTAAAATAATAATTATCTTAGAACAAAGAAAAACTACTGCCTACCACAAACAAATACATGTTATGTTGGTTCTGTTTTGTTCTGTTTTTCTTTTTTTGGCTTTGAGACAGGGTTTTTCTGTGTATCCCCAGCCATCCTAGAGCCCTATCATCTTAGAATTTTTTTTTTTTGAGACAGGGTTTCTCTGTATAGCCCTGTGTGGGGAGCCGCCCTCACATTCGCCGTTACAAGATGGCGCTGACATCCTGTGTTATAAGTGGTAAACAAATAATCTGCGCATGTGCCAAGGGTAGTTCTCCACCCTATGTGCTCTGCCTTCCCCGTGAGGACAACTCGGCCGATGGGCTGCAGCCAATCAGGGAGTGACACGTCCTAGGCGGAGGATAATTCTCCCTAAAAGGGACGGGGTTTCACCATTCTCTCTCTTGCTCTCTTGCGCTCTTGCTCCTAAAGATGTAAGCAATAAAGCTTTTGCCGCAGAAGATTCTGGTTTGCTGCGTTCTTCCTGGCCGGTCGCGCGAACGCGTGTAAGAGTTGGTGCTGAAACCCGGGACGAGAAAACCCAGGACAAGAAATCCTGGGATGAGAAAACCCGGGACGGTTACCATCACCTGCGCAAGGAAGATCCCTCATTCCGGAACCAGAACTGCGGGTCATAAAGGTTCCCGTAAAACAGACTGTTGAGAAGGATCCAGCCTGGATTCAGAACTCCTCAGCTGGGGAACGGTGGTAATGAAGTGTTCCCGTAAAACAGACTGTTGAGAAGGATTCAACTGCGTGAATTCAGAACTCTTCAGCTGGGGAACAGGGTACCCGTAAGTATAGCTTTACAAGGTAAGTCTGGTCTTGAACTTTCTAACGAAATTCAAGACAGTCTATCAGAAGTAAAGTGGGAAATAGCTTTACAAGGTATGTTTGGCCTTGAACTTTCTCTAGTGTTAGGAGCCTTTTTGTTCCTTTTCACATGTTATCAAGCGGTTAAGGCAGGGCTGAAAATTCTGGATGAAATTCAGGGCAATCTATCAGAAGTAAAGCGGGGAGAGAGAGTAGGAGCAAAGAGGAAATATGGCGCACAAAATAAGTATACAGGCCTTTCCACGGGTCTTGAACCCGAGGAAAAGTTTAGGTCAGGTAAGAATACCTGGGGAGCGATTAGAAGGAAGGAAAAGAAAAAAGATCAATTAGCGGAGGTCTCTAGGAGAAGGAGCCTATACTCATCACTAGATGAGCTCAAGGAGCCAGCTCTTAGTAGCTCTGAATCAGATGAAGAATTCTCCTCTGAAGAAACAGACTTGGAGGAGGAAGCAGCTCATTATGAGAGAAAAGGGTACCAGCCAGATAAAATGCTAGCTAATCAGTCAAGGAAAAAGCCAAAAGCGGCTGGCGAAGGCCAGCATGCTGTTCAGCCTCCGGGCAGTCGGCTTCAAGGTCATAGTGCACTTCCGCCCTATGCGGAGCCCCCGCCCTGCGTAGTGCGTCAGTCCTGCACAGAGAGGCAATGCGCAGACTCGTTCATTCCAAAGGAGAAACAAAGGAAAATACAACAGGCATTTCCGGTCTTTGAAGGAGCCGAGGGTGGGCGTGTCCACGCTCCGGTAGAATATGTACAGATTAAAGAGCTTGCCGAGTCGGTCCGTAAATATGGAACCAATGCTAATTTTACCTTGGTGCAGTTAGACAGGCTTGCCGGCATGGCACTAACTTCTGCCGACTGGCAAATGATTGCAAAAGCCGCTCTCCCTAGTATGGGCAAATATATGGAATGGAGAGCTCTATGGCAAGAGGCTGCACAAGCGCAGGCCCGAGCAAACGCTGCTGCTTTGACTCCAGAGCAGAGAGATTGGATTTTTGACTTGTTAATGGGTCAGGGAGCTTATACTGCTGATCAAACAAACTACCACTGGGGAGCTTATGCCCAAATCTCCTCCATGGCTATTAGGGCCTGGAAGGCGCTCTCCCGAGCAGGTGAAGCCACTGGACAACTAACAAAGATCATCCAGGGACCTCAGGAGTCCTTCTCAGATTTTGTGGCCAGAATGACAGAGGCAGGCTCTTGCAGCCTACAAGGTCTTATTGTCCACCCTGGAGTTGTAGATCAGGATTATAAAGGGAAACTTCAGGTTCTCTGTTTTTGTCCTCAAGTTGTCTTTTCTATATCACAAGGAGACAGAATAGCTCAACTAATAATTTTGCCAAGCCTACGTGGCTGTTTTTCCTTCCTCTGGTATTCCTTGAGCTGCCAGAGGGATTGGTTCTACTGAAAATGATTCTGATTACTTAATAATGCCTTTAGATTGTTGTCAAATTTTATCTACTCATGTAGGGGTAAACCCTCGTGGCGTCAGGCCATTATAGGTCTGGCAAATGGATGTCACGCATATTTCCTCCTTTGAGAGAAATCAATATTTACATGTCCATTGACACATGTTCTGGCATCATGTTTGCTAAGACTGATAATGGACCAGCTTATACATCTCAAAAATTCCAGCAGTTCTGCCGTCAGATGGACGTGACCCACCTGACTGGACTTCCGTACAACCCTCAAGGACAGGGTATTGTTGAGCGTGCGCATCGCACCCCCAAATCCTATCTAATAAAACAGAAAAGGGGGGCGTTGAGGCTCTACCCCGAGTACCAAGAGTGTGTCTATGGCACTCTTTACACTCAATTTTTTAAATCTTGATGCTCATGGCCATACTGCGGCTGAACATCATTGTTCAGAGCCAGATAGGCCCAATGAGATGGTTAAATGGAAAAATGTCCTTGATAATAAATGGTATGGCCCGGATCCTATTTTGATAAGATCCAGGGGAGCTGTTTGTGTTTTTCCACAGAATGAAGACAACCCATTTTGGATACCAGAAAGACTCACCCGAAAAATCCAGACTGACCAAGGGAATACTGATGTCCCTCGTCTTGGTGATGTCCAGGGCGACAAAGTCTTTCTCAGTATATGTTACAGAATTGGATGGCTGAATTTGAACAGACCCTTCGGGAATTGAGACTTCAGATCAACTCCACGCGCTTGGACCTGTCCCTGACCAAAGGATTACCCAATTGGATCTCCTCAGCATTTTCCTTCTTTAAAGAATGGGTGGGATTGATATTATTTGGAGATATACTTTGCTGTGGATTAGTGTTGCTTCTCTGGTTGGTCTGTAAGCTTAAGGCCCAAACTAGGAGAGACAAGGTGGTTATTGCCCAGGCACTTGCAGTACTAGAACATGGTGCTTCCCCTGATATATGGTTATCTATGCTTAAGCAATAGGTCGCTGGCCATTCAGCTCTTGCACCCCACGAGGCTAGTCTCATTGCACAGGATAGAGTGAGTGTGCTTCTGCAGCCCGAGAGAGTTGCACGGCTAAGCACTGCAGTAGAAGGGCTCTGCGGCATATATGAGCCTATTCTAGGGAGACATGTCATCTTTCAAGAAGGTTGAGTGTTCAAGTGTACTTCTCCCCAGGAAAAACGACATGGGACCAGACCAGGACCCCTCTGGGTGATGAGCCTGGGAGGAGGTTATGTGTACGGCTCCTTTACCTGCACACTGGGGATTTGACCTCTATCTCCACTCTCATTAATATGGGTGGCCTATTGCTCTTATTAAAAGAAAAGGGGGATCTGTGGGGAGCCGCCCTCACATTCGCCGTTACAAGATGGTGCTGACATCCTGTGTTCTAAGTGGTAAACAAATAATCTGCGCATGTGCCAAGGGTAGTTCTCCACCCCATGTGCTCTGCCTTCCCCGTGAGGACAACTCGGCCGATGGGCTGCAGCCAATCAGGGAGTGACACGTCCTAGGCGGAGGATAATTCTCCCTAAAAGGGACGGGGTTTCACCATTCTCTCTCTTGCTCTCTTGCTCTCTTGCTTGCGCTCTTGCACTCTTGCTCCTAAAGATGTAAGCAATAGAGCTCTTGCTCTCTTGCACTCTTGCTCCTGAAGATGTAAGCAATAAAGCTTTTGCCGCAGAAGATTCTGGTTTGCTGCGTTCTTCCTGGCCGGTCGCGAGAACGCAGGTAAGAGCCCTGGCTGTCATGGAACTCACTCTGTAGACCAGGCTAGCCTCGGACTCAGAAATCTGCCTGCCTCTGCCTCCCAAATGCTGGGAGGCAGTGCCCAGCATAGAAATTTAAAAATGAAATGTTTTTATTTGTGTGGGGGGGGGCACACGTGGAAATCAGAGGACAACTTGTGGGAATTCTCTTCTTCTAACATTCGAGTCCTGGGAATTGTCATCAGGCATGCTCAGGTGTTCTTACCTGGTAAACTGTCTCACTACTTGTACTGCTTAGTTTTGTGTCAACTTGACACAGGCTGGGGTTATCATAGAGAAAGGAGCTTCAGTTGGGGAAATGCCTCCATGAGATCCAACTACAAGATCTCTCAACTAGTGATCAAGGGGGAAAGGCCCCTTGTGCGCGGGACCATCTCTGGGCTGGTAGTCTTAGTTCTATAAGAGAGCAGGCTGAGCAAGCCAGGAGAAGCAAGCCAGGGGAAGCAAGCCAGTAAGGAACATCCCTCCATGGCCTCTGCCTTAGCTCTTGCTTCCTGACCTGCTTGAGTTCCAGTCCTTACTTCCTTTGTGATGAACAGCAATATCGAAATGTAAGCTGAATAAACCCTTTCCTCCCCAACTTGTTTCTTGGTCATGATGTTTGTGCAGGAATAGAGACGCTGACTAAAACAAATTGGTACCAGCAGAGTGAGGTATTCCCGTGACAACCTGACCATGTTTTGGGGAGGACTGTGGAAGGACTTTGGAACTTTGGGCTAGAAGATCCATTCGGTGTTAAGAGCTCTGCAGGTATTGTGTAGGAGTTTGGAAGATAATATTGAAAACAGTGCAGAAGATGGAGGCCTGGCTTGTGAAATTTCAGAGGGAAAATTAAAGTTCTTTTTAGGGCCATTGTTACTTTGGTTGTGAAGATTCTGTGGTTCTGGTTAGCTGGGGTTGAAGAATCAGCTGTGATTAACAAGATACCAGAACTAGTAAAGTGAAGCTTTTGTATTACTGGGACTATTGATGCTGGTTAGCTGGAGGTAAAAATTAGTGGTGATTAAGAAGAGACCAGCATCACTGAGGTGACATCTTCTGGGAAGTGTTTTTTTGAGTCACAGAGGCTGTATTCCAGAGATAACCAAGGTTGTACCTCATGCTGCAGTGGGACTTGGTAATGTGTAAGAGAGTCACCCAGGTGATACTCGTTTTGAAGGCATGAAGGGGTCACGCAGAGCAGCCGAGGCTCGGCACTGTGAGAGGGAATGGAAGGCCATTGGTGAAGGTGCAGCCTCAGTTGCAATTGACGACCCAGGACTGAAGGGGTCATGCAGTGTTTTGGAGATGCCAGTACCATGAGATGACCACCAAGAGCAGCAGCAGTGGAGTACAGGCATCTGGAGCCTAGAGGACAACTTGTGTGCTACAAAGAGCATGGCTGGAGAAGTGACCCAAGCCCTTGGAGGAGCCCAGAAGATCGTGAGTTGGATCTCAGACATTGGACGGTTGGAGATTGATTTTTGCTTTTGATTGTGACTGTGCCCTGATATTTTCCCTCTTGAAGGAAGAATCTATTTTAGTGGAGCCCACAGTTAAGAGACTTTTAATTGTAAAAAGACTTTGGATTTTAAAAGAGATGGATCTTTTAAATAGTTTGAAATTTTAAGAATATGTAAAGACTGTGGGACATTTAAAGTTATTTAGACCTTGGGGATGAATAAAAATGTAAGGGTTGAGGCTTATTAGTAATGTGTTTGTGTGTCAGGATGACAAGGGGTCAATTGTACTGGGTACTTTTGTGTCAACTTGACACAGCTGGAGTTATCACAGAGAAAGGAGCTTCAGTTGGGGAAATACCTCCGTGAGATCCAACTATAAGGCATTTTCTCAATTAGTGATCAAGGGGGAAAGGCCCCTTGTGGGTGGGACCATTTCTGGGCTGGTAGTCTTGGTTCTATAAGAGAGCAGGCTGAGCAAGCCAGGAGAGGCAAGCCAGTAAGGAACATCCCTCCATGGCCTCTGCATCAGCTCCTGCTTCCTGACCTGCTTGCGTTCCAGTCCTGACTTCCTTGGTGATAAATAGCAGAAAGGAAGTGTAAGCCGAATAAACCCTTTCCTCCCCAACTTGTGTCTTGGTCATGATGTTTGTGCAGGAATAGAAACCCTGACTAACACTACTAAAAGTGAACATTTAAAAGGTAAACTCTACTTAGAAATGAGCAGAGCTGGTATATGACTAAGATCCTTTGGAAATATTTCTATGGGACTGTGCATGTCTGAATTTTTACAAAAATGGTGTTGACTTCTTAAGCTTTCACCTCACCTTGATATCACTAACTATGCATGGAGGGCAATTAATCTCCTAGTGTGAATGTTGAGGGCATTATCCACACTCTGTAAGCATAAGCAGTACTTACATGCACTGCTAGACACAACTCACTCATCTTACTTGCCAAACAGATGCTTACCTTGCAACAACAGATTCAATTGGCATGATACCAGGCACATAGTGGGCCATGGGAGAAACAAAGTGTCCATCTAGGATCTTACAATCTGACTGTTCTTCAACCTAAAGGAAAAGAAAATGGAGGTGTATACAAAGTAGACTAAGATAGAGGGCTATCATGTACTTTTTTTTCTGATAAAAATAAAATCTATTCAACTAATCACTAACATTCTCTTAGTTCTTGCACACGAGCATCATTTTTACTTACAACAACTAAGCTACATTCTCAGAACCAAAACTTTTTCATTGCTTACTTTTTTCTTTTTTGCCCCATTTTTTAAACCAAAATATATATTTTCATTTAAGACTATCTACAGTTTCATATTTATTTAGTAACTACGTAACTGATATGTTCTGAAATATTTCATGCTTTGTCTTTCAAACTCCTTCATTTATATTTACGTAGCAGGGAATTATCTATTGTGTCCTTTTTTTTTTTAAAGATTTATTTTATTATAGAGTACACTTTCATTGTCTTCAGACACACCGGGAGAGGGAGGGTATCAGATCCTATTATAGATGGTTGTGAGCCACCATGTGGTTGCGGGAAATTGAACTCAGGACCTCTGGAAGAACAGTCAGTGCTCTTAACCACTAAGCCAACTCTCCAGCCCCATTGTGCCTTTTTAAAGACACTTTCACAAATATTTGTTTTCCTTCTATGCTGGAGTATAGTTGGAAAATAATAGATTTAATTCACACACTGGCAGGCAATTTTCAAAATAAAGTACAAGTTAAAGGAATTCAGTACCATTCAACAGGGCTAGGAGTACAGCTTAGTACAGAGCATGTGGCAAGTAGGGAGAGCCTGTATTCAACTCTAGGTACCACAAAAACAAAAACAATCAAAATCATTCAACTATATAAAAGCAATCAAAAGTACAATTTGGAAGCAGCAGTAACTTGGTGCAATCTAAGCTACTATCAAGCATTCAGAGTGGTTTGATATCACATTTCACTATGTGATATGCTGATGCATTATGTAAGGACAAGGGGGGATTTTTTTCTGTAGTAAAAACAATTCGTAGGTACCTGTACTAACATATGTTTAAAATCAATTCAATTTTGAAGCTGAGGCAGGAGGCCCATGAGTTCAAAGCTAGCTTGGGTTGCATAGCAAGACATGTCTCAACAACAACAACAACAACAACAAAAAACCCCAAAACAAACAATAATAAAAAAGGCAATTTGCTAACATTCAATACCTGAGCTTACTTCTCAAGAATTTACTTTTTAGTATAAAAAATCCTATTTCAAGTCAAAGGTTAAAATTAAAGTAGCAGGAAGGTATCACATATTTTCACTATAATAAAAAAAAAAAAGCAGACAAAACAAAACAAAAATCTATGTCAGTGGCTGCAGTTGTTCAGATTCAGTATTTTGTACCTGTGAATTAAGATTAGTAAACTGTTTTTCTTCCTTATAGCAGGTATTCTATCAATGATCTATATTTCTTGGCCCCATCATTAAAAAGACAAAACTAGAGGCCTGGAGAGATGGCCCAGTGGTTAAAAAAGCACATACTGCTCTTCCTGAGGTCCTGCATTTGAGTCCCAGCACCCACAGTAGGTGGCTTACAACTGCCTGTAACCCCAGCTCCAGGGGACTCTCATCCCTCTGAGCTCTGTGGGCACTTGCATTCATGTGCACAAACAACCCCCCCCCACAATTAAATATAATAAAAATAAATCTAAAAAAAACCCCAAAACATGCTGGGTGTTTTGGGGCATGCTTTAATCTCAGCACTTACAGGTGGATCTCTGAGATTGAAGCCAACCTGCTCTACAGAGTGAGTTCCAGGACAGCCAGGGCTATATAGAGAAACTCTTGACAAAAAACAAAAAATTCAAAAACAAACCAAAACAACCAAACCACGCCCCCCCCCCCCAAAAAAAATCCTACCAGGAGCTGGAGAGGTTCATGAGTTAAATGCACTAGCTGCTCTTCCAGAGGACCCAGTTTCAAGTCCTAGCACCCACATAGGCACTCACAACTGTCTGTAATCCAGTTCCATGTGATTTCATACCCTCTCATAGATATGCATGCAGGCAAAACACCAGTGCAATAAAGAAAACAAAACACCTCACCCAGAAAACCCCAACCACCCAACCAACCAACACCACCAAACCCAAAACAAACCACAAACCCCTAAATAGTAGAAGCAACCCAAATGTCTACGAATTTATGACTAGATAATAATTATAAGTCACTGAAAAGATTACTGATGCATGGTAAAACATGGACAAGCCTTATAAACATACCAAGAGGGGCAAGAGGGCAAATGCACTTGTGGTGCCAGATTGACAACCCGAGCTCAAGTCCCAGAATTCACTTAAAGGATAGAATCATGTCTACAAAGTTGTCCTGTAATCTAGGAATTGACATGTGTGAGATGGCTTGTGTGCCTACCCACACAGACCATGTACACAACATAATAATGAAAATTAATAAACTCAAGAATACTTTCTAAGCCAAATAGCAAAGATCACATACTGCATAATTCCATTTCTAAGAAGTACCCTAAATATGAGACTCCATAGATACAGACACTCAAGTACTTGATAAAGGCCAAGGTGGCTTTGTGACGCAGTTAGAGCTAGGGGAAAGCTGAGGCGCGCGCTCTACCAGCCCTCTTCCACCGCGGCCGTGGGAATGGACACATCTTTTTCCCACGTGCGAAAAGCCAGCCGGCCATGACAACGAACACATCCACCACCACAACCGCAACTGTGGCACGCTCTATCTCCTCCTTTACGGACCCTCATCATTTCCCCTCTCACAACCACATTATAAGGATGGCCTCGGCCAGTCAAGGGCATTTTGATGCTTACGAGGCACTGGATCTTACAGAATTTGCCAAAAAACAGCCTTGGTGGCGCAAGCTTTTCGGGCAGGAGAGTCGGTCTGCAGGTGAGAAGTACAGTGTGGCAACCCAGCTCCTTATTGGAGGTGTCACTGGCTGGTGCACTGGCTTCATATTCCAGAAAGTTGGAAAGCTGGCTGCCACAGCAGTGGGAGGGGGCTTTTTTCTCCTCCAGCTTGCAAACCACACTGGCTACATCAAAGTTGACTGGAGTCGAGTAGAGAAGGACATGAAAAAGGCCAAGGAGCAGCTGACAATTCGGAAGAGCGCCCAAATACCAACTGAAGTCAAGAGCAAAGCTGAGGAGGTGGTGTGCTTTGTGAAGAAGAATGTTTTAGTAACTGGAGGATTTTTTGGAGGCTTTCTGCTCGGTATGGCATCCTAAGGGTATCGCTTCACTTCCACTGTTCACCAGCCTCAACACTCCATCGTAGGAAACTCCAGACTCTTCTTCCTCTTCAGGCCCTCCTCTCTGTTGTAAATCTGAACCGATTCCATAGGCATCTTGCCCATGCAAATTTACACAGGCTCTCCCATGGCCTTGACAAGCAAAGTGGGAAGCATGTTTTCCATCTGGAGGCCAACAAGAATGGTCCTTTTCCCGTATGTAAAATCTGTCCTAAAACATGTTTTAAGATCGGTCCCTAACAGTTGAGCTCGAAGAGGGATGCACAATTACCTTACTATGCTCTTCATGGGAAGGAACTGAATATATCTGTCTTTGAGCACGGGAAGAAAGAAAACCCAGTTTTGGGAGTACCATGCACTAGCCAGCTATTTTAGGGGGACAGTCTCCTTACAGAATTTTACAAGTAAACTGATTGATGCCTTCTTTTCTTCTTGACAGCTATCCCAGTAATATAATGATAGTAGTTATCTTAGTTAAGAACTCAGAAGTATGTCACTTCAAAAACGGCCATAACATAAATACTACGACCTATTTCTTGGGTCCCTTTTTAGGGGGGTGGTTGGGGTGCGCCTAGGGCCTTGCTCATACTAGGCAACGGCTACTCCACAGCTATACTCTTAGCTTTTTGGGTTCTTTATATTTTGAGAGAAGATCCTACTAAATTACTCAGGCTGGCCGAGTACTGACATCCTCCTGTATCAGCTTCCTGAAGAGGTGGGATTACAGGCCCAAGCCACCAGGAACAACTGCCCCAGGACCTTAAGAAAGAACTGAAGAACACATCGCTGAGTCTACTTTGCCCCTTCTCAACATTCTCATTTGCCTTTTCCTCCAGGAATAGGTTGCAAGAACCTACATAGTTTGGTTTCCTGCATCAGGGCCTCATCTTCTTCAATCCAATATCAGCTGGGTGAAATTTTCTTCTAGAAGCTTCAGTGGAGAAGAATCTGCTTTCGGGCTCATAGGTTTGGGGTACAATTTATATACATGCAACTACAGGAGTTATTCATATTTGGTCCTTTGTCAGCAAAGGACAAGCTCAGCACTGGGATGCTATCCGCAGTTCTTCATTTTACACTGACTGTGCTCTCCATATAAGTAAAAAACTACAGACTTCCTTTCTTCAGGGCCCGGTGGAGAGAAAAAGAAAAAGAAAAAGAGAAAGAGAAAGAGAAAGAGAAAGAGAAAGAGAAAGAGAAAGAGAAAGAGAAAGAGAAAGAGAAAGAGAAAGAGAAAGAAAGAGAAAGAGAAAGAGAAAGAGAAAGAGAAAGAGAAAGAGAAAAAGAGTACCCCCTTGGAGTCCAACACCTCTGCAGAAAGGGAAGTGTGTAAATTCAATGTTTCCATTTTATGTTGATTAGAAAGAAAAATCATGGCTCCAGCCCAAACTCAACACTGTGAGTGTCAGAACACAATGATCTTAAAGAACAACCTTGGAAGCTATATACTACATGGGAAGAAGAAACTAACTGTACTTCTCAGCCTTTGAGTATAGGTTTACCCTTTATTACCAGGTTTAAATCTTCATATTTCCACTAGTAGGGGAAAAAAGAACCCACACAAATTCAAAATAACAAAAAACCATACTAAAACCACAGACTTCATAGACCTAAGGAACCACTTATTTATAAGCCAACTGGCTCTTTGCAGTTTGTTTAAATCATGTTTATATTCTTCCATTCACTTAAAACTGTTACTTAAAATTAACACTTCCCTGCAGAGTAAATTTGTCAATTAGTACTTTGTATTTCAGTTATTAAAGAAATGGTAAACGGAAATTGGCTTTTATGGTTTTCTTTTTGAAACAGGATTTCGTAATTACGGCTGACCATAAACTTCCAATCATTACCTCCACTCATGCAACTGGAAGATCTTTTTAAAATATTCTCATCTCCATATCTCCACTATATACATTTTCTACTGAAACAATTATTATTATTTTTCTTTTTCCTTTTAGATAGGGTCTTACCATCTAGCCCTAGGTGGCCTGGGAACTCACAGTAATCTGCCCCCTGAGTGCTGGGATTAATGATATATTAATGTATACAAAATTGAACTTTTAAAAACATTTTAATTTTTTATTACATATTTTCTTCATTTACATTTCAAATGCCATCCCAAAAGTTCCCTATACCCTCCCCCCACCCTGCTCTCCTACCTACCCTCTCCCACTTCTTCGCCCTGGCATTCCCCCGTATTGGGGCATATAAAGTTTGCAAGACCAAGGGGGCTCTCTTCCCAATGATGGCCGACTAGGACATCTTCTGCTACATATGCAGCTAGAGACACGAGCTCTGGGGGTACTGGATAGTTCATATTGTTGTTCCACCTATAGGGTTGCAGACCCCTTCAGCTCCTTGGGTACTTTCTCTAGCTCCTCCACTGGGGGCCCTGTGATCCATCCAATAGCTGATTGTGAGCATCCACTTCTGTATTTGCCAGGCACTGGCATAGCCTCACATGAGACAGCTATATCAGGGCCCTTTCAGCAAACTCTTGCTGGCATATGCAATAGTGTCTGGGTTTGGTGGCTGACTATGGGATGGATCCCCAGAATCACTTAAGTCAGTGTATCCTTTACCCTGTTAACAGAAATCTACGGCTGGTGAGAAGGCTCAGTAATTAAAAGTATTGGCACCATGACTGATACTTCTTTGATCCCCAGGACATACATGTTTGGAAGGAGAGAACTGACTTCTGTAAATTGTCTTTTGGCCTCCACTTGCACACCACAACATGTGTTTATATACAAATACAAACAAGTTAAAAATGTTTCATACTCCCAAATGATCTCGGGTCTTTGGATATATGGGGTAGGATGGAGATACATTTTACAGAAATACAATTCTAAATGACGAACAGTTATGGTTTGGATCTGAAATGTTCTCTGAGTATTCTAAAGATTTGCTGCTCAGTGTACAGGGAAGTGGTACAACCTTATGAAATGGTTTAGTTCCTGGGTATGTGTGCTTGAGGTATATCAAGAGCCTGGGTCCCTTTCTACTCTGTCTTTTTATCTCTCTCCTTCCCAGTCCATGACTGGAAAGGAGGTTCTCTGCCATAAGTTCCATGTCATGATGTTCTTCCTTGCTACAGGTCTAACAGCAAAGCCATCAAATGAACACTAACTCGGAAACAATGAGCTCAGATAACCTTTTCCTGGTAGTTTGAATGAGAATGGCCCAATAGGCTCATATATTTGAATACTTGGTTCATAGTTGGTAGAACTATTTGAGAAGATTAGGGGCATGCATAGCCTTGTTGGAGGTGTCACTGGGGGTGGGCTGTGGGGTTCCAAACACCATCCCCAGTTAGTTTTCTTTGACTCATAATTGTTGATCAGAATGTGAGCTCTTAGGTACTGCCCCAGCACCATACCTACCTGCTGCCACATTCTCACCACAATGGTCACTGACTCACCTTCTGAAACTAGACCCTCCAAATAAACTTCTAGAAGTTGCCTTGGTCATGGTGTTTCTATTACAATAGAAAAGTGTTTAATGTGTTTTTCAGTTTAGGTTGTTTTTTGAGGTATTTTGTCACAGAGACAGGAAGCTAACATTGATTTAAATTATTTTACTACTTAGGTCTTTCTGTGATGGTTCATAAACTTATTACTCATATTTTTGTATGTATTTATTAAATTGCAGAGCAGTTGTATACTATAATAAAGGTCTTGTCTTCCTCAAGTATACTAGGATCTACATTCACCTTTGGAATATCACGTATCATGACACTAAATCAATTATATTTGAGAAAACAAACAAAACCCAAATAATCTTCAACAAGAAACAGTGTACTATTACAAGCTTTTTTTTTTTTTTTTATTTCTACATAGCCCTGGTTGTCCTGGAACTCACTATGTAGACCAGGCTGGACTGAAACTCGTAGAGATCTATCTTTGGCCCATGTGTGCTAGGATTAAAGGCAAATGCCAACATGCCCAGAGCACTTTTTAAAAATTATATTAATTTCTGCATGTGTAATAAAGTACCTAATGACAATGAAATTTCCATTATTTTGCAGTGAACAATATTCATTACATACCAAATTGTTCACTCCTTTGTTTTTTAACCCAGTACTGCAAAATTTCCCACATCACTTTGCTTTTCTATGTAATAGACCACTTCAAGTCTAGAGGCAGCATAGTTTCTTGCTATATTTACCTACTATCACGTATCTCACAGGTAAAAAACAGAAAACAAATCAAACACATATAGGGCTTATTATGTATTTGGTTTTGAAATTTGGTATTATACAGATATTCAAAAATCCAATTTCAGTCTCAGAGCAGTATAAAATGATTTCTGAATGTCTAAATGATATAGTTCCTTCTTTTTTTTGTGTGTATTTGTGTATGTGTGTATGCTGCATGTATGTAGGTTTACATGACAGTTATATACATCACTCGCATGGTAGTAGCGTCATAGACACAAGTATCAGTGACCAGTCTTTTACAAAATGTTGGTTCCTTCGACTCAGATCCTCCTGCTTGTATAAAAAGTGCTCTTACCTATTGAGCCATTTTCACATCCTCTAAAAAAATCTTTCTAGGCAGAGCTGGCTATGTTCAGGATATCCAGAACTATGAATCTTCTGAGTTGGGATAAAGACAACATCAGTTTACATTAAAGTGCCATCTGGAGCTATTCCAGGCACTAAAAGCCCTCAGGTCAAGCAAGACACCAGTGAGATCCTGTAGAAATAGCAATCCCTTTTGAAGTACCAATGGATACAAGGGACATCTGTGTTTTTAAATAGCAAGTGTGCAGAGAAGAAACAAAGTGGAACAAAAATAGAAGTGCCATCACAGTGCCAAGGAATAGAATGTCTTTCCTAGAAATGAGTTTTATTGCTAGCGTGGCACTCACAATCTACAAATATTACTCCATCTAGTACTTTTTAATCTCCTATTACTTTGATATCTAAGTATTTAAACAAACATTACTTTTTCTTGCTAGACTTTTGTTTGTTTGTTTGTTTGTTTTTGAGACTGGGATTCTCTGTGTAGTCCTGGCTTGCCTTCAAGTCATAGAGAGTAGCCTACCTCTGCTTCCCAAGTGTGCCACCACTGCCTGGCTCTTCCTAGACTTTTATGTATGTGATCTCAAAGGCATAAGTAAATTTCAAAATTGTCATTGTGGTGAGAAACCCATTTCTGCAATCTGTCCTCTGACCTCCTCGTATCCTCTGTAGCATATGTGTACTGCAAAATAGATTGTAAAAATGTAATATTTTTTTAATCTACCATGTGTGCCAACTTCCCTCTTGCCCCCCCAAGAGACATAATTTTCATTTTTTAAATGTTTATTTGTCTGAGTGTATGTATGCATGCATGTTCCTAGTGCTTATTGATGTCTAAAGAGGGCATCAGATTCCTCAGAATTAGATGACATGTTACCATGTGGAAATTGAATTTTGATCCTCTGCAAGAGCCATAAGTGCTTTTAAGGTCTGGATCAACTCTCCAGCCCATGTCACACATTAAAATCTCTCTAGCTCGCTCTCTCTCTGTCTCTCTGTCTCTCTGTCTCTGTCTCTGTCTCTCACACACACACACACACACACACACACACACACACCAGCTATTCTTAGGCTACTGATTTAATTGCTTTTATACTGAAGAAGAGTAGGAAAATAAGTGGGAGGGATGTAACTATTCTAAAAAATCATTGAAGAAAACCCAACAAGGGGTTGGATGTATAGCTCAGTTGATAACTTTCCCGTTAAACACTTGAAAGGTTTAGTGGAATTCCTAGCATCACCAAAAGAGAAAAGGGGGTAGAGTGGGGGGACAAATACCTAAGTCCCCAATTTTTGAGTAATACATTCAGAGAGGTTTAGTCTCTTCAACTTTGACTCTTTTTTCTTGGTGGACTATTTAAAAAATATAAAACAAAACAATACAAACAAAAACCACTGTTTGTCCTCCCCCATGTTGCTTTGATTGCTACCTTTGATATGTTTCTGAGTTTATTTAGACTTTAGGAGTTGTCTGTGTCCTCACTGAATGTGTTTTTGTTGTCTGAATTCATCACTTGGAGACAGTAATGGAAAGACCTGAGTTTCCCCACTTAGCTGTGTGACCTTGAGTGAGCCACCTCAACTGGAAAGTAGAAAACTATACTTGGCCTAATACAGAGCAACAAATTATTTCATTTAAATAAACACTAAATACTTGCTTTGCTATTAGGAAATATGAGAAAATATTCTTGATATTCTGTTTACAGGAAACCTGGTGGTAAACAGCACAGGTTTTGTTGTTAGAGGAGTCCTGTTTCTTGAATTCAAGCTACTGTTGGTTAGCTCTGTAGCCCTCTGCCATCTTCCTATTCTCTCTGCCTTTCACTTCTTTGTCTACTTGAGTCAATCTCTCTCCTCTTTAGAAAACCATTGTAGGGATGAAATGAGGACCCGAATAAGAATAAAATTTCTTTCAACATATACCAAATTGTACTTGATGGAATGCTAGTTAAATTTTTCTTCCTCTATTACATATGAGTCACAAATTGTGCAACTGTCCAGGGATTAGAAATGACAACCATAACACAGGAAGAATATTGAGGTTAAAAAAAAGGACTTTATTTTCTACCCATCTGTAGTCTTGGAACCAATAACGAGAATCTCCTTGTTTCTGTTACTATAGATAAATGTGCAGGACTGAATACAATGAAGTATCTAATAATCAGGATTGGATTCAAAGATAATTAACAGAAGACATTTCAAGTTTAACAGTTCTCTAGTAGGGTATGCCTGATTGGCTGCACATGAGATGATCACAAATGAAAGATCAAAGGAGAGGAGATGGGAATACCACACAACAGAGAGCTCCTGAGGCAGGACAAACGCTAAGCGTTCAAGGAGTTCAAGAATTGAGACTGGGCCCCAACTCTGAGAGATTCCGGGTAACTTATCTCGACCTCCGGTCTTGATCAGATAGATAAGTATCTGCTTTACCCGTGTCCTAGGAGAGATGTGATCCAATGAAATCACATGACAATCTTATCTATAGTTAAGAAAACATTACTTTAGGAGACACACGATGACTTCTAGCAGCAATTAGCTGACAAGTCCAATGGCAGGGACAGAGACTAGGAAGTCAACAGTATCTGAGTCTGTTGAGTGTTTATGTTCCTGGTGCTGAAAGCAGCGGGTTGGAGCTAAGCAGGCTTTGCCTAGGGGCTGGTTTTTTGCAAAGTTGAGGTTCTGGGGCCCGGAACCAGCGAGGTTGTAGCCTCCTCAGACCCGACCTTCAGTCCCCTCAAGTGAGGAGCCGGCGGGGGCATCAGTGTCTGGCTGCCATCAGCCGCGACTTCCAAGTCTCTCAGGAGCGGAGTCAGGGGTATAACAGCGGCTGCCTACCATCAGCCTCATCCTCAGTCCCTTTCAGGTGAGGCGCTGATGGCCAGCAGGGTTGGGTCACAGGGGTCCCCAACGCCCTCTGTCGGACAGGACACTGCTGCCTTCATGCCGCCTTGCACGTAAGCAGATGACAGAGGCTGTTACTTACAGGCCGCTCGCCGAGGCACACCTGAAGGGGAACTCGCCAAGCCTCTGGCCACCACCGCTCTCCACGCTTAAGGCACCGGACTTTCGCCTCAGCTCGGACAGCAGAGAGCTGAATCTGCTCAGGTACAAAACAGCAGGCGAGCTGCCAGCCAGCCTGACAGGGAGGACGTCCTCGGGGCGGGGCGTGGCGTCCGCGGGACACGCCCCCAGAGGCCGGCTCTGGCCTTGCTCCACCTCTTCCGGCCTTCTCTCTGTTTGCCACCACCGCCTCCTGCAGGGCCCACACACTTCACATTTCCCTTCGGCTGCCGGTCCGCTTCCGGCCTCACGGCGCGCAAGCGCACTCGTAGGAGTGTTTTGACAGCTCCGGGCCTGGAGAAGGAGCAGGTGTCGCGAGAGTGGGCAGCGCGCCGCCTAGCGAGAGCTGGAATTATGGCGAACCTGGGAAGTGAGGCCGAGCGGGAGCCCCTCTTGGGCCCGGGATCACCCGGAAGCAGGTGAGCAGGCGGGTGGGACTAGCTGGGAACAGTGAGTCCACTGTCCGGACCCGAAACCCGGCTGCACATGCGCATGCCCAGCAACGCCTTCGGAGCCGCTTAGGACAGGCTCCGGGATAATGGCGTGTACTTGGGAATAGAGGAGAATCTTGGTGCTTGGAGAACTTGTGTACCTAGAAAGCTGGGCAGGGGGATGCTTCACAAAGGTCACAGCAGTTTCACATTGTAGCCCTTGTGCTGTGTGTCTTAAGCATCTGCCTGAATCCTGTTATGGTAATTCCTTCTTGCTTGAGAGCTTCTTTTTCTTCACTATTTTTCCTTTGTTTTGTATGAAGAAACCTAAGCTGCCTCCTTTACAGCAGACACTGCATTCTGTTGACCCTGTGTAGCTGTCCACTGTCACAAAAGCCCCAAATGGTGGTTTTAACCGACACTCAAGAGCTAAACTTGAGTTAGACTTTTCCTAACCTGCCTAATAACGTCTTCATATTTTGCAAATAAACCCACTTAAAATGACTCACATTTGCTCAGTATCACATGTCCAAAATAAAGACACCTTTAAGCGTTTCATTAGTATTTTCATCCTTGTAATTCTCATTTTGATCCTAATTTATGAGCACTAATTTAGAAAAGTTGGGCTTGTCTTACTGTAGCAATATGTATTCTTACTTTTACGAAGCAATAAGTATTATTTCATCGAGTCTTTTATTTGAAGCGCAGTGTGTGTTTTATTAGGTTCATTTTTTGAGGGGGAACGGGTGGCACATGCATCATGCTTTGTACAGAGGCCAGAGGATGGATTACAATTTTATGTTTCTTGATTTTTATCTTGAGGTGATTAAAATAAGTAGCAGTGTTGACATTTGTTTTAAAAGAGCTGCATCCCCCAGGCCTGTTGAGACCTTCGAAGCTGTTGGCTTCTGCCCTGCTTTTTGCTGTGCCGCAATCCTTTTGGAGTTCTTACAGCTCTATAGTTGCCCTGCGTATTCCACGCCTAGAAGAGGCCATCCCTCTTCTCCCTTTTGAAATCTGTCAGCAACCCTCATTTATGTTACCTGCAACTCCTGCCAACAACTTTTTTTCTTCCAGGCTTGTTATTTGCCGGGACCCTGAAGTTATTTTTACTTACTGTAATTTTGTGCTTCTGATGTACAGGCTCTGCCAGGCTAGAGCTCCCTGTTAGTCACGTGCATAGGGCTGTGGCATTTCCATTTCCTAGCCTTCTTTGTGCTGCTTGCTTTTCTTTTGTTGTATTTCATGTCTGGCCTGTGTTTTCCAGAAAGAGTGTGGGATCCTTGAGTTATATATGTACAGCTAACCACAGAAATATGATTTTGATTGAAATAAGCTTAAACACATTTTCTCTTACTTTTCTCTCCCTTTTAAATAAGTGATTGTGTTAGGCTTCATCTATAGGTGAAGATGGACAGATGTTCCTGTCCATGAAGAGTTCATTAGATTGAACTCTATGTTCTGTGTTTAGCATTTTAAAAATTAAAAGGAAATATGTATGCTGTTTTTAAAATCATAAGTTGATTCCCTAGCTATGACTAACTGCAGGGTTTGCTCACTTGTACTTTACTGTACAAAGTTCAGTATAGTAAGCCAGCAACCCTTATCAAACAAGATTGACTAATCAGGATTTATTGATGTAATTGGATTAGATCCTTCTTCTTTTCTTGAGTGTCTAGTGCTCTCAACTGACTTCCTTTATGAATTCTATTTAAGAGAACAGAGGCCGACCACTTTTTCTGTAATAGTCCTATTGGTGTATAGTTTAGATTTGTTGGTTCAGGCCCAAAGGCAAAGTCATGGATAGCATAGATACTTAGAAGAGAAAATCTGCAGATCATACTAAATGAGTGCATTGTTTAGTCAGTAGGTTGGTCTATTGGCGAGAAACTTGGTCTTTGAAGTTAGTCTTTTGTCATCTGGTAACAACTATTCACCTGTAAACCAGTTTTATCTATCAAGCTAAAGACCGGTGGTGTCTGGATTTGACCTAAAGATTATAGATTGCTAGCCTTACCTTAGGTTTTTTTGAAATGCTACAGACACTTCAAATTCTTATTTCAGTGTTTGTCAATAAAAGAAATATTACTGCACCCTCTGTCCTAACATGTCTGCATTACCTCCCTCCTCTCTTCCCTCACTCCCTTCCTTTCTTCCTTCCTTTCAGGTAAGTTCTCACTTTGGAGCCCAGGCTGGCTCACAGCTCAGTCTGGTAGAGGCTGGCCTTGAACTTAGGGTCTTCCTGCTTTCCCTCCTTCGTAGTGCAATAACAGTAACAGGCAGGTACTAGTATGCTTGTCTTACAGTGCAGACCTTTTGTTTCTGTCATATGTCTGCAGTTATATCAGTATGCTCTCTCCAGATGCTCACCCTTCTTGCTCTCCAGTTCTGAGTCTGGCTGTTCTGCCTTTCTGTAGTGAGACCAGAGCGAATTTTGAAAGTGCAGTGCTGCTCTGCCCCAGACTCTGTGCAAAAACACTCACTGAATCATATTGTTTTACCCAGGTGTTCAGTTCATGCCAGTGTATTATGTATTTTTCTTGGATTTTAAGTCATATATTTGTTAAACATTCTGCCATCTGGAGCTGTGGTTATCAAAATATTAGAACACCATGGTTTTACTTGAGAGAGAATTCCATCAGGAAAATGAATGCCAGGATACAGCAGAACTAGTAGATAGAAGGTAAACGTTAAACAAATCCCCTTGGAAAGAAGTACAGCATTTTTTGCTTGTTTGTTTGTTTGTTTTAGGTTTTGTTTGTTTGTTTAGACAGGGTCTCACTATGTAGCCCTGGCTGGCCTGGAACTACTATGTACATGGCTTCTACCTTCAAACTCACAGAGATCCTGCTGTCTCTGCCCCCTAAGTGCTGGGATGAAAGGCATGCGCCATGACACCCAGGTTCAGTTTTTCTTCTTACAACCCTGTAAAGCAGAAGTCTGTAAAGCTCAGCCTCAGCCATCTAACATATGTGTCATCAAAATAAAAAACGTATGCTAATTCAGTAAATCAACATCCATATTCTGTTATTCCTTCTAAATTAAAAAAGAGCATTATGGGGGGGGGGGCTAGAGAAATGACACAACGGTTAAGAGAGCAGACTGTTCTTACAAAGGTCCTGAGTTCTAATCCCAGCAACCACACTGTGGATCTGTAATGAGATCTGATGCCCTATTCTGAAGGGTCTGAAAATGTGTACTTACATATAATAATAAATAAATAAATCTAAAAAAAGCGTAATATATACTTATTACTTTAAAAGATTTCAAATACATGGAAAGATTGAAATAATTTACCTAATACCAATTAGTTTTTCTTCCCAATTAGTTTATCTTCACCAGTCAATTGTCTTTACACACACACACATCTAATGCTAAAGTAAAGTAAGTTTCAGATATTACGAATATGTTATTGCAGTCTGCCTTTTCCAAGAACAAATACATCCCTTACAAAACTCCACCAATATAATTAGAAACACCAATTAAGGAGTATTATACAATTTATACTGTGTTCCATTGTTTCTCTAGTAGCTCTAATAATGCAATGAACACATACATACTCATACAAGCCAAGTATTGTTCATGTGTTGGTTCCATCCTGTTTTGAACTCTAGTTTAGAACTGTCCCAGCACTTGGGAGGCAGAGACAGGCAAATCTTTGTAAGTCTGAGGTCAACCTGGTCAACATATCGAATTCCAGGACAGCAGGACTACCTAGAGAGATGCCGTATCACAAAACAAAGCAAACTTTTACTGGCTGTTACTGGTCCTATCTTTGCTCATGTAAGAGTTGACTACTAGGTCTGGGTCAGTGTACCTAAGGGCTATCTCACAATCTAGTTCCATGGACTTTCTTAGTCACAAGAGTGTCACATAACTAATACTGAGAAATGCTAATATATTCCCTGAGAAGTGCAGGCTGCCAGGTCCCCATGATTGAGAATGTCAGACTGAATGTCGTGCACAGATACACATGAAGGCAAAACACTCGTGCACATAAAAGTAAATTTAAAAACAAAAACAAAAAAACTAGAGGCAAAGTCTTGCTGTCTGTCCATCCCAGGCTGGTGAGGAGCTTGCCATCTTCTTAGCATCTTGACCTTTTTTTTTTTTTTTTCTTCCCAGAGTGTCTTGGGCCCCAGGCTGACCTTGAAGTTCCTATGTAGCCTGAGAGATGACCTTTAATTCCTGACCCCTTGTCTAATGTTGAGACACCTGTTATGCCTCAGTTACTTAAGTGCTAGGATTATGGGTTTGGCAAAAAAAGTTTGTTTTTGTTTTTTTTTGTGAGACAAGTTCTCACTTTACAATCCTGGGTATCCTGGATCCACTACATACCAAGGTTGGCACTGAACATGTAACTGCCTTTTGGCCAGGAAAGATTTTTTTCTTTTAACTAGGGTCTCACTATGTAGCTGTGACTGTCCTGAAACTCCCTGAAGCCCAGAGCTCCACCTGCCTCTGCTTCCTGAGTGCTAGTGCCACTACCACCCTGATCCTTCTTATAGAGTGATCATGTGTTTCATTTTTAATCATCTGAGATTAATAATGCGTCTCTAAAAGTATAATACTAGCAAAGTATTAAATTGATACAAGAATCCATATTCTGAGATTCAATGATGCATGCTTTTCCCAGTATGTAATTAACTGCAATGGTATACATTAAATTCAAGTATGTTGATTTTGTAATACATGTTTATCTTTTTCAGATATTTTATATCACGATTAAAAGGTCTGTGTGTAGGTCACTATATTATATCTGCAGTGCTTTAAGTACTCAGAATGTATCAGTAATGGGGGCTGGAAAGATGGCTTAGTGGATATAGGAGATTGCTTCTCAGCTTGATGACCTTAACTTTGATTCTTGGATCTACTGGGTAGAGAAAACTGATTCTCAGTTTATCCTTTGACCTCGACATGCATGCTACAGCACTCAAACACAAATGTAAAAAATAAAACATGAGTAAATATAATAAAAACGAAACACACAAATATCAGTAATGAAATATCCTTGGCAAATAGTACATCTAAACATGTTTCTTCTTCCCTGCCATTTTTTGGTGGTTTGTTTGAGATAGGGTTTCTCTGTGTAGCCCAGGCTGCTCTGGAACTTGATCTAGGCTGCCCTACAACTCACAGAGAATCACGTGCCTCTGCCTTCCGAGTGCTGGGATCAAAAGGCATGTGCTACTACCAGCCTCCTTCTGACAATTCTAAGCCGTTAAATTTGAAAAAAGAAAGCTTTTCAATGATGATTAAATTTGACAGCATCACAGTCTATTTTATAAAATATTCTGGGACCACAGACATCGTGGTACCAGAACTTTACTGAGGGAAGAGGATTTAGACTCTGTGGCCAGCCTGGCATAGAACCATTTCTTAACAAATAATAGTGGTAACAGAAACAAATCAACCAATCCCTTTCTCCAAAAGAAAATACTCTTGGAACATAAGTGGGCACTTTTTCTGTTTAAGTGTTTCTGGATTTGTTGAAAGAGCAATAACCACATCAAGGTAAATTTGCCAACTCTGTTTGGTACTTATACGGTCATTTAATGAGCATAAAACTCAGGCATCACCTACAGAGGTAGGATGTCAGTTATATACTCACTTTTAGTGAGTTACAAGTTTATTCAGAAGACAAAAACCAGTCTGCTCTATCACATAAGCTCTTTGGTCCACGAGTAGAACTTATTTGGTAATTCATGTCAGAGCAAAGGGCGGTGGTCCAGGAAGCTCCAGGCTGGCACCGTCTTAGGTTCCATCATTCCAGTCAGAACAGCTCACAGCAAAAGTAATATGCTTTCATCAAGAATGAGTGCCAGCAACATGAGAGTAATTACAGAAAAGTAGATCTTTTTAAAAAAGACTTATTTATTTATTTATTTATTTAATGTATATGAGTATATCATTGCTGTCTTCAGACACACCAGAAGAGGACATCAGATCCTGGAATTGAATTCAGGACCTCTGGAAGAGCAGTCAGTGCTCTTAACAGATGAGCCATCTCTCCAGTCATTTGTGTGTGTGTGTGTGTGTGTGTGTGTAGGCACGTGTGTGCCATGTTATACATGTAGAGGTCTCTAATTCTACTGTGTGGGTTCTAGGAAGGGAATCCAGGTCATTGGGCAGGAACCTTTACCCATCTCACCATTCTCATAGTAATTAATTTTCAGTATATCCCATTTGGGGCACATCTATTTCTTGTAGCTACTTTATGTAACTTTTCTTGAGAAAGGGTGTTCATTCATCCTGTTAGGTTAATACCTTTCTCTTGCATGTAGCAATAGAAAAGGGGAGCTGGGGACATGGCTCAGTGGTTAAAATGCTTGCTGTGCAAGCGAGAGGACTAGAGTTTGGATCCCTAGAAATTCATGTAAATGCCATGTGGTTATGATGGCCCACCTGTAATTCCAGCATCGAAGGAAAGAGCCAGGGGTCCCAGAGCAACCTGGCTAGCCAGACTGTCCATATCTTCCATCAGGCCACCATATGCACACTCACACCATATAAACACTAAAACTTGAAAGCGAAAAAAAATAGTGAAATAATTGCTTTGAAAAATGTTTTACTTTTAAAAGGTATCTTGTATCTTCTAAATAACTGTGTCTAGTGGTGCATTAATACAGTCCTAGAATCCAGGGAAATTTAAAATGCTTTTTCAGAGGTGAATTAGTGTAACCATAGCCAATATTAATAAATTTTGCTTGTTATATACGTTTCATATCTTTAGTTTGTTGGTTTGGTTTTTTGAGACAGGATTTTCTATTTAGCTTTGAGTGTTCTGGAACTTGATTGTAGACCAGCTAGCCTCCAACTTAGAGATCTGCCTGTTTCTGTCTCCTGAGTGCCTGGATCAAAGCACTGTGCCACCACAGTGTGGCCCAATTGTTAATGCATAAATACCTGCTCCTAGTGATCAGGAGGTCCAGAACTTGTGCATTACCCCAAATGCTTGGGGTTTTCTAGTTCCTGGATCTTTGGAGGAGATAGTACACGTGCATTTTGCTGTAATTCACTGAAGTCAGATGGGGGAATCTCCGCCCACAGTTAACATTTTGGATTTGGAGTTTTGAGATTAGGAACTCTCAACTCTGTTAACCCTTTTCTTCTTTCCACCTAGAGAATGGAGCGAGATAGAAACCCAAGAGCATTACAAGAGTAGATGGAAGTCTGTGAGGATTCTCTACCTTACCATGTTCCTCAGCAGTGTGGGTAAGTGCCGGAAGCTACACAGCTCTACAGTTCAGAGTAAAATGCTTTAGCTTTGGACAATTTGAAGATTAGTTACCTATCCATTTATTTGTTGTTTTTTGAGATAGGTTTTTCTGTATAGCCCTGCTTGTCCTGGAACTTTCTCTGTAGACTAGGCTGGCCTTAGGGATCTGCCTGCTCCCTCCCTCAAGTGTTGGGATTAAATGCATGCCCAGTTTACCTATTTAGAAAAAGCCTTACTATGTAGCCCAGGCTGGCCTTGAACTCAGGGTTCTACTATCTGAACCTCCCTAGTATTGAGATTATAGGTGTGTACCATCATACCAGACTGATTTGATTTCTTCCTTTAAAATAGTTTTTATTACTCAACTGTCTTAAGAAACGATTTCAAGTTTTATTACAGAAAACAATTGCTTCAGATATTAATTGGCATGCTAGAGATTTTACTTGATGTAACTTTCTTTATTGTAAAATGTACTTTTTTAATGTTCTGGTTGGGAGATATTTTGAGAGTTTCACTGTGTCCCCTACACTGTTAATCCTCCTGCTTCAGTCTCCTAAGTGCTGAGATTACACGTGTGGGCCACCAGGTCTGCCTAAGAATTAGCTTTTTAACTCTTTTATTCATCAGAGACAATTCAATTCTAAATACTTAGAGAGTTGTGTACACCTCAGTAATAGAGTGCTGCCTAGTATGGTCAGAGTCCTGAGGTCCCCAACACTGCCAAAAAATAAAATAATAATAATAATAATAATAATAATAATAATAATAATAATGAACACAAAACAAAGCCAAAACACAAAAAAAACTTTAAAAAACAAAAACAGGAAGATGAGGCTAATAATAAAGTCGGCTATATTCAAAACAGATGTTGGGACACCAGGATGACTCAGTGGATAAAATTCAACTAAGGACCTGAGTTCAATCTCTGGAACCTATATAGCACAGGCTACATACTGCGCCTCTATCTCAAAAAAACTAGACTTCTATTTTTTCTTTTGCAGTTATTATTTTGTCTATGTGAGTATTTTTCCTGCACGTGTATATATGAAGAGGTCAGAAGCTGTTGGGTCCCTTGGAACTTGGGAACCAGAGTTACAGATGGCTGTGTGCCAACATATGGGTGCTGGGAACTGAATGCAGGTCCTCTAGAAGAATAGGTGCTCTTAACCACTGAGCCATCCCTTCAGCCCAAGCCAAGGCTTTGTGAACGAAACACTAATAGTAGAACAGTAGAAACACTACTACATGGTGCATGAATCTTAGGGCTTTATGCTTAGTGAAAGAGGCCAGATCTGCCTGACTCTACCCCCTCTCCTTAGCACTAGGGTTAGGATGATGACCTCTGCATCCAGCTTTTTATAATCCTGAGAGTCCAAACTAAGGTCTCCATGCTTGTGTGGCAAGCACTTTACACACTGACCCATCATCCCAGCCCTATGTAGTGCACTGTAAATACAGTCACCCTCCTGTTGCCCTCTCCTATCCCCTACATGAATTGTATACTTTAAACATACATTTCTTTATGTAAAGCAATGTCCCAAGTTGGTTTGAATCTCTTGATCCCCTTACAATAGCCTCCCAAATGCTGAGATTACAGAGATGGGCCAGTATTCCCAGAAATAAAGCTAAACATTTAAGAGTAGGCCTTCCATAATTTCTGACTAGATTTGCCTAACATTTAGAATGGACAATAGTGCTGGGCTGTAACTGGGTGGTAGAGTACATACCTAGAATTTGAGGTTCCCCTATGACTACAGAAAAGTAAAACAAACAAACAGAAAAGGGCAACATTGACAAACAGTGTAAGAGTTTTTCCATTATAGTATTGAGTGGGGAAACCTATCAGAAACCAGGACTTTGCCTCTGAAGTATGGCATCCTCAAGTAAGTTAGTTCATATTACTTCCCTTGAGATGGTGTTCCAGCTCCCTCGCTTCCTTGCAGTGAAGTGCTCTTTCAAACAGTACAGACAATTTCCCTCTGATAAAGTGGCCTTTCTTGCACTCATGTGTGCTATGAGAGGAGAGAGACAAATTTTTTGCCCTTGCTAGATCAAGCATAGTCAGGGACTATAATTACCTCGTTGTTTCTATTTTGTTATTAGAATTTATTATTATTCCGATAACTAACATTTTACTGCTTGATAAAATAAGCATTGTGTATATAAATTGTCAGGTTTAGAATATCTTAAAAAAATCTTTGCTGTATTTCCAAAAGCTATGGCTCCAATAGTGATTACATCGTTATAATGCAAGTAAACATGTCTGCCTCTTTGCAGGTTTTTCTATTGTGATAATGTCCATCTGGCCATATCTTCAAAAGGTTTGTGCACTTCACTCTGTTTTTGAACTAATAGTAGAGGTAACTCTAATGTTACTGAGCATTGTCTAAAGAGTGTCTTTAGTATTTTGTAGTTTGATCTCTTTAGAATAACTTAGAGTAATAATTACTCAATAAGTTGGTCATATGCTTTATTGTACAGACAGAAACATTTGAAGCAGAAAGGGTGCTGGGCCAAGAAGCAGACAACTGCCTGGAGAGTAGCAGACAGAGTAAAGCTGTGGTTACCAACTTACTCAGTTGTCCCTGAGTCACTACCTTGTTGCATCCTCCCGAGGGAAGAGCAGCTCAAGAAGACAAGTGGATTCTTAAAGTGTACAGATCATATTTCTGAGGAATAGTTTCACGTTTTCCTGTGGAATTAATTTGGGTTTTCAGGAAAGCTGGTGTAAAGGATAGGCAATGTGGCTCTCTTGATATTCCTGGGAGATTGGTTTTCAGGTCCCCCAAAAGTATACCAAAATGTGTGGATGTGCAAGTCTGTTACATAAAGTGATGTAGTATTTGCATATAAGGTGTGCACATTCAGATGTATGCTGCAGTCATCTCTAGATTACATACGATGCCTAGGACAATGCCAACATTATGTAGTTGCTAACTGCTCTGTCCTAGAACAGTGACAAGAAAAGTGTCTGTGTTTGGTTCAGTCTCGTTCTTCGTGTGTGAAGGTCAGAGCTTACACCGTCCTCTCCTCACCTGGAACTCTTAGCCTCTTAACGCTGATTACTTAACTGTAAATTCTCTGTATCTCTATCAGCTCACTCTTTGCTTGCTGATTTTGCAGAGATCCATGTGTGTTAGGCTTTGGCCTATGGCAGATAAGCAGACAGCAATGTGTTTAACTTACTTCAGTGGCCCAGGCTCTGCAGGGCTGCACACAGTCATCTTAGCTCCTTACCAGCTCCTTCTCTCTCTCTCTCTCCTTCCTTCCTTCCTTCCTTCCTTCCTTCCTTCCTTCCTTCCTTCCTTCCTTCCTTCCTTCCTTCCTTCCTTCCTGTGCTTTCCTTCCTCTCTCCTCCCCTTTCTCCTTTCTACCTTTTGGCTCACCCTTCACATCTCTTCACTTCTCATGTCCTCCAGAAAGCTGTCTCTGGTTGCCATTACCCAGTTTGGGCCAGAAAACGTGTGCTGTTCCTCCTCATCCTGAAGCTGTATCCAAAGGATTTAAGAAACCATGGTTTGGAAATATCTCTCCTTGAACTGTCCTGAGTGGCAGCTATGTTTACAGAATTTGCATTGTAGTAGGCATTATAAGTGATCAGAGATGACTTACACCCATAGAGGATGTATGGTTGGTTTGCAAACATGTTCTATGTAAAAGGCTTATGCGTGCACTCATTCTGGTGTCCTGGAGTCAGTTCTGAGGATGTGAAGGGTTGACATCACTTCATCTCTGTATCATTAGTCCTCCACAGAAATACTAACCCACAACCGTTCTGGTAGGAACTCAGGTGGTTCAGCCACTCTACAATACAGCCTGGGTATTCGCCACAAGTAATTATAGTTTTACCAAGTGACCTAGCAGCCATGTTCCCAGGCACTTAGTTACTTGTTTCTGAGACTTACGTACATGTAGAAATCTGCCTTGGAATGTTTGTGACTGCCAGAAGCTAAGCCTGCTGTTGTGTAATGACTCTCAAAGCATTTACTTCTCTCTGCAGATTGATCAGACAGCTGATGCAAGTTTTTTGGGCTGGGTTATTGCTTCATATAGTCTTGGCCAAATGGTAGCTTCACCTCTATTTGGCTTATGGTCTAATTATAGGCCGAGAAAAGAACCTCTTATCGTCTCCATCTCTATTTCGGTGGCAGCCAACTGCCTATATGCGTATGTCCACGTGCCAGCTGCTCATAATAAATACTACATGTTGATTGCTCGTGGATTGGTGGGATTTGGAGCAGGTAACTGTGCATGTATGTGTGTTTGTGTATGTTAGGTCACATTCTTCCTCCTGTTCATAGCCATGTCTCCCCTGTGTCATCCTTTCTCAGTTTCACATCCCTGGTTCAGCAAATTCTGCCTCTGTCCATGATCCTTCTGTTATGTGCATGTTCACCAGTCTTCACCCTCAGGGCACACATTAAGTGCTATGTGTAGTGTGGAGCCCTCTCAGGCTTCTTGAATGCATCCTTTTCTATTTTTGGCCTTTGCTTGCCCTATTGTATTGGTTCTATCTTTCCCCACCAATTATAGTATGCTCTTTTTTTTTTTGCATTAGAAGCAGTAAATGATATTTTAAATGTTCTGTGGGTCCTAGCAGAGAGTCTTTTCTAAAAATAACTGCTTGATACATTTTTAAAACTTTTATTTTATTATGTATGTCTGTGAAAATGTGTAAGTGTGAGTAACCTCAGAGGCCAGTAGATGGCACTGAATTGCCCAGAGCTGGAGCTACCTTGCCTGTGAGGTGTCTGAAGTGGGTGCTAGGAACTGAGCTCAATTGTGTTACAAGAGAGCACTGTGAATGCCTAACCCCTGAGCCCTCTCCAGCCAAAAGTATTTTACTTAAATTCTTAGTGCAGTTATTAAGTTTCTGTATTTCATATCTATGCAGTTTGGGGCACATTTCCTTAAAGCAAGTCAGTCTGCCATTAACGTGCAGCTGCCTACTATTTGATAAAATCTTGAAATTGTAATGTCATTTTACATTATCTAGAACTGTGTCTTTAGTCCTGTGGGTGGCATGTTTTCTTTTGATTCTTGTTTTGTTGTTGGGGGTTGGTTTTGAGACAAAGTCTCACCATAGACCTCAGGCTGGCCTAGAACTCTGTGCAGCCCAGGCTGACCTCAGCCACCCAGTTGCTGGGAGTACAGATGTGCACCCCTAGCCTAGCTACATCGTTTCTGTATCCAAGACAATACATAGTTATGTGTTTGTTCAGTCAAAATCTTACACCTGTTGTGTGGTAGCATGGAAGGGACCATGATATTCATTAGTATTTCTTGCTCTGTGTAAAGCTGGGTGAGGTAAGCTTTACAGCTGAAGGCTGACTCCTACCCTTTACTCTCTAGGAAATGTTGCCGTTGTCCGATCATACATTGCTGGTGCTACTTCCCTTCAGGAAAGAACAAATGCCATGGCTAATACAAGCACATGCCAAGCCCTGGGCTTTATTCTCGGTCCAGGTAGGTGGTCTTTATGTGCCTACTTAAATTTGAATCAGGATAACCTTTGCGGTTCAAATTTACATGTAATCCACCTGTGAGACTTTGTGGCTAAGGGAAGAAGGAGGGAAGAGCCGAGAAAGTAAGAGGGGTTAACATGTGCAAAGTACAGGGATCCAGATCCGTAACTAAAACCCACTCTAACTGTAAGAAAGCAAAGCACTAATCCCCCGGATTGTGTGTGTGTGCCACAGATCAGACAGAACTCAAGGCTTTGTGCATGCGAGGCAATCATTCCACCAGTGAGCCTTAGCAGGGAAGGACACTAGTTTTGTTTTGTTTTTTTTCAATAAGTCTTTTTTTTAAAGATTTATTTATTCATTTCATGTATATGAGTACAGTGCTGTTCTCTTCAGACACACCAGAAGAGGGCATAGGTTTCCATTACAGATGGTTGTGAGCCACTATGTGGTTGCTGGGAATTGAACTCAGGACCTCTGGAAGAGCAGTCAGTGCTCTTAACTGCTGAGCTATCTCTCCATCCTGAAGGTAGTGTTTTTAATACACTACTATTTGCCTCTATACCAGAGCTCTTAGTTAGGCATTGTTTGCCCATTTTACAGATGAACACAATCTCTAATCTCATGGTAAAAAAAAGTCTATCTAGAATCTCCAAAATAGGTGGTTAGTCCTGGGCCCAGAACTGACGTTTTTCTGGTTGCTTTGAACCCAGTGCTATTGTAAGGACAGCACCTGCTCTTGTCCTTAGCTGAAGTTAGATCCCAGTTACTGACAGGGCCCATGGACAATCATCTCAGCCAAGTTTCAACATGGACTTAATATTAAGTGATAGTAAATGTGCATAATTTAAAGACCACCTACACAGTAATATTATGAATATTTGACTTGAAAATGTCATATTTTTCTTTCTTGTAATGAAGGTGACTAACATTCTATTAGTTTAGCCAACAGGATTGCTCAGTGGGTCTTTACCTTTGCACTCACTGCCAACCTTGGCGGGCTGAGTTTGCTTCCTCGCGAGCACACTGTGGAAGGGCAGGTCAGAGTCTTCAGCTGTCCTCTCACCTTCACAGGCACACCCTGGCAAGTGAGCGCCCTCCCACCCACATGCACAGAGGACCATACAGCAGTTCAATTGAACATTTATAATTTACTTACTGAATACATTGTAGCTTAACTTTCATATAGAGTAGCTTTCTTTTTTTTATTTGAAGAAAAGTAGGTGCTGGGGTTTACTCAGTGGTAGTAGATACTTGGCATGCCTAAGACCCCATTCTCAGTACTCCTTCTCCCCCACAAAAATGAAGAACATGTTATAGATCCATGAAAATATTATGATAAATCCAATTGGGTAAAAATAGTATATGCTAATAAAACGGAAAGATGAAGAGATTATGAGTTGGTTTGTTACAGTTTGTCAATGCACACATCTGTCTCATATCTTTAACAGTTTCCCTGAAGAGCCTTCTTAGATGTTTTTGCTACTTATTCCATCCTGCCTGCAATGTTAATGCCACATATTTAGTACATATAATAATATATGTGCAAGTATGTATATATGTATACACACACACACACATACACACATACACGCATATGTATGTCTGTGATTTATATAAGAAAAGAATAAATTGTCTCCACTAACCAAGAGCCAGTTTTTCACTCCTGTTGAGATTCCTTAGTACACATTGTAGCTCCTATGTACTAGCAGTCTGTGGTAAGCATCTTTTATAGTTTTTAGCTTTTGGTGCCCATATCAAAACTGACGTGTACACATATTTATTAGTTTTTCAGACTTGCTTTGCACTCATTGGAGAAAAAGGTGTGACGTGGGACATCATCAAGCTGCAGGTCAACATGTACACAGCACCAGTTTTACTTGCAGCCTTCCTGGGAATTCTAAACATTATTCTGATTCTTTTTATATTAAGGTAACTACATAGAAATGATAAGCTATGTCTGTAGATTCTAAAAGTTAACAAGCCTTCTTATTACTGAAGGATAATCATTCCTATGAAGTCTTTTTGTGTATATAGGACTGAGGATTGAACCTTGGTCCTCACACATGCTAAACATGCTCTCTACCACTCTGTACCCCCAGGCCTTAGCCCCCTTTATAAATATTTACTTTTATGTTTCTAAGTGTTTGCCTACATGTATATATGTGAACCACATGCATGCAGTGCCTTCAGGAACCAGAGGGAGAATTAGGTCACCTTGAAGTGGTATAGTTAGGTTTCAGAACCAAACCTGGGTCCCCTGCAAGAGCAGCAAGTGCTTTTAGCTGCCGAAGCTCTTCTCTAGCCACTTTTACTTCTTATCTTGATATAGGGTCCTGTTAAATTGCCTAGTCCTGTACCAGGCAGGCCTTAACTTTGCAGCCTCCTGCGTTAGCCTCCAGGCAGCTGAGATTATAGGCCTGAGCGGTGAGGCCTGGCCCTGTGAATTCTTTATGTTCTGCTGTCTATAGATGGGTTCATATTTTTTTGATCAGCTAAAGCATATTATATTGGCAATTGCAGTAATAAAACAAATTAGGAATGAACACAAATTAGGGAGATCTATTCTTGATTTACTAACTGTAAATTTTTAAATATGGAAATGGTATTTCATTTTCTAAAACTAGTACCATTACTTTGTGTTTCTTGTTTTTAGTTTTTAGAAAATGTCTTACTGTGTAGACAAGGCTGCCTGAGAACTTAGACTTCTCTTACCTTAACCTCTGAAATGTTGGGATTATAGATGTTTGTTACAAAACCTAGCATTGTTACATTGTATTTTCTTAGAGTGCTTCATTCAATTTCCCAAAACCACTCATAGTTTTCAAAACATTGAAAAAATTTAAAATGTACTAAGGTAAATCACGTATGCTTCTAAATAAAATTTGAAGAAGTCTTATATGATGATATGTGGTCTTCCTGATCAGGAGAGTGAGGCCAGAGGATTACTTGATCCCAGGCGTCTGACAGCTGGTGCCAGGTGAGGGCCTTTCCTTACCAAGCTCACTCTGGAAATATAGCTCAAGGCTTGCAGCATATTTGTCCAGCATGTATAAGGCCCTATTCTTCATGCCCAGTACTGAACAAAAAAAAAGATATTTTTAGGTTTATTGGTTATATTTATTAGTAAATCATTAATAACCCTATTTCTCAGAAGCCAATAAGAAAAAACTATGTCTGACTATGGAAAGGATAGGGTGCTGATAAAGCAAACGGCTTCTGAATTAAGTAAGGTCTTGTTACTACCTGTGCTTTTCTTTTTAAGAGAGCATCGTGTGGATGACTTGGGACGTCAGTGTAAGAGTGTGAATTTTCAAGAAGGTACTGTTAGCCTGTGTGGCACCACCTGAGTATCCTGATTGTTTGCTTGGTATTCACATGGCTTTTGCCCCTCAGCACAATGCAGTGGGTAACTGGGGAATATTTTCAAAGGTAAAAGAAATA
The DNA here is from genome assembly GCF_000001635.26 of Mus musculus. Lineage (NCBI taxonomy): Eukaryota > Metazoa > Chordata > Mammalia > Rodentia > Muridae > Mus > Mus musculus. The sequence goes on along the minus strand of NW_019168505.1, from coordinate 225,091 downwards.
TACATTAACCTACTTAAACAAACCTATACCTATCTGTTATATGGTGTTTATGATTGGCAAGACTAAAGCCATTGCTAAAGATCACTTGTGTTTTTCAAAGAGGGTGTCTCAAAACCCTTGTATTCCCTGCCATGCTTCTGGTAACTCTAGGACAGGGTCTGTCTCAAGCAGTTTTTGTGGTTGTTTTGAAACAGTGTCTCAGTATGTAGCTCAGGCTGACCTTGAAAATGATGTGCTTGAGAGCAAGGCTGTCTTATAAATTGAGCTCCTCTGCCTCAGTACTCATGTCACAGTTGTACTACACCTGGCTTCCAGCAGTTCCCAGGACGTTAATCACAATAGTAGGCAGTCTGTTATTTTGTAAATGTGAATTTTCATCTTTTAAATTATTTTGTGGTGTATCCATGGGTGTATGTGTACAGATGTGGGTGTACTCAGAGGTCAGAGATCTACATCAGATGTTTGCCTTGTTTGTTCTCCACCTTACCTTCTTATATTACTATTATTACATCTCAAATGCTATCCCACTTTCCGATTACCCCCTCCACCAATCCCCTATCCCATGATATCCCACTTCCCAGTTACCCCTGTCACCCCCCCAACCCCCCATTCCACGTCTGCCCTCCCTTTTGCCTGTATGAGAGTGTTCCTCCACCCTCCCACACTCTCCCGTTCCGCTGCTCCAGCATCCCCCTACTCTGCTGCATCAAACCTCTCCAGGACCAAGGGCCTCCCCTACTGTTACTGTCCAGCAAGGCCATCCTCTGCTACATATCTCTGGAGCCAAAGATTCCTTTAGGTACACTCCTTGGTTGGTGGTCTAGTCTCTAGGAGAACTGAGTGGTCAGGCCAGCCTATGCTGTTCTTCCAATGGAGTTGACCTCCACTCTTCCAGTCCTGCCAGCTCCCCCACCAGGTTCCCTGAGCTCAGCCTGATGGTTGACGGATGCATCCACATCTGCATCAGTCAGTTGCTGGATGGACCCTCCCAGGAACTGCCACACTTGGTTCCAGTCCACAAGCGCCTCTCAACCACTGCAACAGTGTTGGGTTTGGTGTCTGCAGACATGATGTATCCCCAGATGGGGCTGTTCCCCAGTTGGTCTTTCCTTCAGTCTCTGTTCCATTTTTTTGTCCCTGTTCTTCTTTTGGACAGGAACATTTATAGGTAAAAAAACTTTGAGATGGATGGGTGGCCCTATCACCTTACCATCTGAGTCAGAGTCCCTCACTGACCTACTCTCGCCATCTCGGGTTACTGGTCAGCACCACCACACCTGAGTTTCACATGGACACAGGGGACCTGAACTCAGACCTAAGTGCTTGCACAGAGACACTTCACCAGTCTTCACAACCCACAACCCAGTTCTTTAGAGCTTTTTTTTTTTTTGGCTTATTTAGAAGTTCCCAATATGGTGAGTAGGAATATTTTACTTTAATAAATTGTTGTTTGATTACTGGTTGTGGCACTCAACCATGTGAAAGAATGCAAGCTGGTACTTGCTTAGGGACTTCATAAGATTATACAAAGCCAAGTATAATTTTACTAAATACTTGCATATAAAATCATTTTAATATTTCAATAAATGTCTTGATAAAATGCAAGTGGTAAAAACTCATTTGATTTTCTTTTAAATGTAAAGGTAGTCAAGTTTAAAGAGCTTTTCATTGCGTGGGATTGTAATTTCTAAGTACATATAATTGGGGGTAGGGTGGAGTGCAGTTAACAGCACTCCCTGCTTTTGCAGAGGACCTGGGTTCAGTTCCTAGCACCCACGTGGTGGCTCACAACTAACTGTAACTCCCGTTCCAGCGGTTCCGAAGCCCTCTCTGAACCTTTACAAGCACTAAGTATATACTTATGTGCAGGCAAGACACTGATATACATACAAATCAATTAATTTCACTTAAAACTTGGATCAATATATTGAAGTAGTCTTACCTTAAAATCCTTGTAATTAGGTACTTAGTCAACTTCCTCAGCCTATGATACATTTCCAAGATTCCTACAGCTACCAGCACTGTGAGGCTGCAGGAAACTAACCATGTATGTTGGAATTGCCACTCTGAAATTAGGCAGCATTCATACTTGACTGGAAGTCAAGAGAGGCTCTGGATAGTAACTAAGAATTAGAAAGGTGTTCCCCAGATAAGACGAGGGTCAGAAGAGCGAGGGACTGCTTCTGTGAAAGGATCCCGATGAAGGAGACCAGTACTCTTGGTGTGACTGAAAAGAAAAGTCAGAAGTGATTCCTATAAATACTACAGACCATTTGTAAACCTCCTTTCTCCTGAGATAGAAACTTACACATGCTTTCTATGGCTTTCCCTGAAGAAAGCCATACCATGCTTCTCCCTTGCCACCACACACACATATACACATGCACACAGCTTGTCCATTCCTGTGTTATTTACATCATCCACACTGAGTAACAACATGAGGAATGGATGTCCTTGGATTTATATGGCTGTGGGTATAACTTTGAAGTTGTGTCAGGTATGGTCTGTACTGAATACACAATTAGTTCAAGGTGAGAAATTGTGCTTTGCCCTCTAAAGCCACTTCCATGCAAAGATACAAATGATTTTCATTTTTGAGATAGGTCTTGTCATATAGCTCAGGCTGGTCTTCAACTCATGATTCTGCTGCCTAAGCCTCCTGAGTACAGAGATAACAGTGTATATCACCAACCCTGGCATTAACATAACTTGTAATTAATATATTCTCAGACAGTTTAATTTATGTACACAACATACACTGACTGCCCTCATTCCCGCCCATTTCTGATCTGCCTGCCACTCCTGCTCAACCCCCTTACCCCCAAAAGTCTAACGTAACTTTTTTAATTACAGGGAAGTAAAATTAAACATTTTAAATGTTTATTTTGTGTATGTGACATGCTGCACTTTGGGAGTCTGCTCTCAGCACAAAGGTCTAGGGAATCAAACTCCAGGCTATCCTTGGTGGAAGGGCCTTTTGCCATTGAGCCATCTTGCTGGTCCCAAAAGAAAGACTTTTACTAGCACAAATTTCATATAGTGTTGAAATTAAAAAAAAAAAAAAAAAGGCCATTGAAATGAACCAAAGAACTGGGAATTGGTTTAATGAACTACTGATAGAACTTAATGAAATCATTAAGTTTAAATTTTAGATAAAGTCAAAAAATCAGTACCTGGCACTGAAAGCAAATGCATTTTCCATGATGTCTATAAAATGCACACTTGGATTGGGAGACACCAGTTGGAGAGACATAAGCTAGCCTGAGTAATTCCCGCAGACAATGGACTCCAGTGTGCTTCCTGAAGAGTGGCCAAATTACTTTAAATACCATTGAAGACTGCTTACTCTCTGAGCACTATTCCCCCCCCCCACACCCCCACCAGCCCCATCCAGCCTTGGCCTCCCAAGTCCTGGGATTATAGGTGTGAGCCACCACTCCTGGCTAAGAATTTCCTAGTACTTTACCATCATGTGAAAATTAGATATATAGCTAATACTAATTTTCTCCTATTTATAGAAAATACAGATGAACCTCAGATTCCTGAAGGAAGTATTGATCAAGTTGCTGTTGTGGCTACCAATATTGTGTTTTTTGTGGTTTTATTTATCTTTGCTGTTTATGAAACGTAAGTTTTATTCTGTATTTACTTAAATCACATTACTTACTAATCCATGTTCTTTAATGCACTCCTAATTATGCATAGATTTGGATTTTTTTTTTTCGAGACAGGGTTTCTCTGTATAGCCCTGGCTGTCCTGGAACTCACTTTGTAGACCAGGCTGGCCTCGAACTCAGAAATCTGCCTGCCTCTGCCTCCCAAGTGCTGGGATTAAAGGCGTGCGCCACCACTGCCCAGCTAGATTTTGACTTTTAAAAATTTATGTAAGAGCCAGACAATGGTGGTGCACATATTATTTCAGCACTCAGGAGGCAGAGGCAGGCAGATCTCTTGAGTGTGTGGCGAGCCTGAGCTACAGAGTTAGTTTCAGGACATCCAAGGCTACACAGAGAAACTCTGTCTGGAAAAAACAAAAACCATCCAAACAAACAAAAATTATGTTAAGGCACAGTTTTCTTAAATAAGACTTTTGTTTGTTTTGTTTTTCCTTCCTTCCTTCCTTCCTTCCTTCCTTCCTTCCTTCCTTCCTTCCTTCCTTCCTTTCTTTCTTTCTTTCTCTCTCTCTCTCTTTCTCTCTCTCTCTCTCTCTCTCTCTCTCTCTTCTTTGAGACATGGTCAAATTCTTGATTAAGACTAGTCTAGCATTGGACTTATAGAGATCTGTCTCTGCCTCTCAAGTTCTGAAATTAAGTGGATCTGCCACCATAACCAATTTAAATAAAAATGCATGTAGATTATCATAGCATAATTAACACCAAGTCTGGCAATATTAGCTACATTTAATCTTTGATCAATAATTATAAAATTTGTAACTCATTCACAGGACCCTTTCAAGAGAGAAAAGTATGTGTATAAAACTAGATACTGTAAATGATTCAGTACCAAATGCATTATACACACACACACACACACACACACACACACATACAACCTGCAGGCACTTTATAGTTTTTCAACCAGGAAGGGGAGGAATATATTACATTTGCATAAGCTGTAATGTTGCCATTTGACAACTTGTTTTTTTTTTCACATACACTGTAACATTTTTGTGTTAATACATACAGATGTGCTTGGTGTATGTATTTTTAAAATTATTCATCCACATGAAAATCACAATTCATTTCAGGGAAAGTTTTTAATGTAAAATACACAGCACATAAAATTTACATTAACCTTTCTCCCTAATACTGGGTATTGAATTTAGGTCTCCAGCATGCTAGGCAAACTGAGCTACACCCTCAACCTGCTCACTTTTTATTTTGAGGCAAATTCTCGCTAAGTTGTCCAACCTGGCCTTGAACTCACTCTGTACCCCAGACAGGCCTTAAATTTGGCTTATACACTGTACAACATTGCCCAGTATTTTAAATAGTTTAAACATTTTTTTAGACTTATTTTTATTTTGTTTAATGTGTTATGTGTTTTGCCTGCATGTATATATGTGCACCATGTGTGTGCATGATGCCAACGGAAGTTAGAAGAGAGCATCAGTCCCCTGAAAATGGAATCACAGATAGTTATGAACCACCATGTGGTACTTAGAGCCAAACCTGGGTCCTCTGTAAGGGTAGCAAGTTCTCTTAACGTCTGAGCCATCTTTCCAAACCTTTTAGGAGAGATGGCTCAGTGGTTAAAAGCACTGACTACTCTTCCAAAGGTCCTAAGTTCTATTCCCAGCAACCACATGGTGGCTCACAACCATCCATAATGAGATCTGACTCCCTCTTCTGGAGTGTCTGAAGACAGCTACAGTGTTCTCATATCAATAAAATAAATCTTTAAAAAAAGAAAAAAGGAAGAAAAGTAAAGTTAAATACAGTGGCATTAAGTATGGTCACAACTTTGTTTGTGACCATGACAAGAACCTTACCATCATCCCACACAAGCTGTTTACCCTTTCACAGTTACCTCCCGCGCCTTTCCTCAGCTTCTAATGACCTGTATAAGGTGCCTCCTAGAAGTTACATCATGCAGTATTTTGGTTTTACACATCTCATTTCATTGAGTGTGAGGTGTTAAGGGGTCTTTATGTCACGGTGTATCAGACTTTCTTAACTTCTTAGGCAGGTCCCAGCTATTCTTAGCTGCCTGTTCATCTGCTGGCGAGAGCTTTGTTGGCACCATGCAGCTGTGTTGAGTGATGCTGCAGTGCAAGGGTCTGCTTGAGTTCTGGTCTTGTGTTCTTGGGTTCTGTACCAGAGAGGAATTGCTAGGTACATGTTAACTGTGTAGCCCTTGGAAAAACCATGCATCTGCTTTCTCTATCAGCTCATCTGAATTCAAAGGCTAGGATACTGTATTGTTCTTTGTAATGAAACATTTAAAATATATATTGTTTTGTTGTTAGCCAACAGAAGACAGTAGAGTGTAGCGATAGCCTTGGCAAGGAAGGAGAAAGCCATATGAAGGCAGAGGTGTTCATAGGGAGGGAAAGAAACACAGTAAGTAGTACTGATGGAAAGAAACGCTAATCATAATGTGATAGATAGTGTGACACTGCTGGTAACATGCACACTTTTAATAACAAGGGAAACAATCTAGACCGTACACTTCCAGCAAAACTGAAATACATTTCTGATTTTGAAAAAGGTATCAATGTAAAATTTCCCTTTGTAGAGGCTCTTTCCAGGGAATAGTGGTCCCTCTGCAGACCACTAGAGAAGCTGGTCAGTCGTCCAGAGTCCCACCCTTAAAGCTAAAAGCACCACCTCGCTATGAGTCATTGCTACACTATGGGAGGGTAGGGGTGTAATTTATTTATGCTGTCTTCTGTTTGCAAGCCTTCTGCAGTGTAACTGTGTTTCTTATTTAAACTGAAATTTAAACGGCCGCATATTCTTACAGGTATTATTAATGTCCTTATTAATAATTCTTAGTTAACAACTACCTTTTAAAGAAGCACCATCTCCTTTTCTTAGAATCCTCACCCCACTAACACTGGATATGTACGCCTGGACCCAGGAGCAGGCTGTGCTCTATGATGGAATCCTCCTTGTTGCTTTTGGAGTTGAGGCAGTTCTTGTCTTCATGGGGGTTAAATTACTTTCCAAAAAGTAAGTTATATGTTTTTACTTTTACTTTAAATCTTTTTTTTGAAAAATAAAAAAGATATATGAAACAGGCCTAATATAAATGAATGCGCTAGTAAAGTAACTTGTGTTGCAGTTTTTTCTCATGTGTTACCGTTTTCTCTCATATGTTTTTCCTTTTTTTGCGAAGACAGGGTCTTAGTATGTAGCCTTGGCTAGTCTGGAATTCACAGCATAGACCTATAGAACTGACTGGCCTGGAATTCATCAGTCTGCCTACCTCTGCCTTTTGAGTGCAGGGATTAAGGGCATACACTACCATGCTTGACTGTATTATAGTTCTTCAAAGTTTGCAAAATGATGCAAACTTTACTGAGATTTATTTTTATATTTTTATATTCTATGCCATAACTTTGGTAAAGCAAAATGCCTTGCCAAGTAAATCACTGTATTCTAATCTATTGTTATATAGTTTTTAATAAATATTACTAAAAGTGTATTTCATTAAACATTGTCTTGCTAGATTGAATGAGTAAGTTGGGAAATTCTGGTTATTAAAGCCTATATTGATGGCTGAGACAAGAAGACCGTGAGTCCCTACATGCTACATATTAAGAATATGTCTGAAAGAACAGACTGAATTTACATAGATTGTGTGTGCGTGTTTTGTTTGTTTTTATGAGGCAGGGTCTCATGTACCCTGGCTAGTCTTGAATTCCTGATGCTCCCGCCTCTACAGCCCAGGCACTGGGATTATAGGCATACATATTTTAGAACTTCTAATTAGGTCTTTAGCTTACAAACACTATATTCTCACCATGGCAAATACAATTATTATTTTTCACAGTTATTTGCTCACATAACTTTGTGTATGTGGTGCTGGGAGTTGAACTTAGGGCCTCAAATATGCTAGGCCAATGTTCTACCACTCTATTCCCAGCCCCTAACTAACTTTAAAAGAATAATTTTATGAAAGTAACTATTAGAAACCCAGTATGTAAGGAATATGGGAATGCATGTATAAATTGAGTTTTGTCATGTAATTTATTTTTCTCTCTGGGTGCTGGGAATTGAACCAGGGCATCAAACATGCCAGGCAAGCACTCTACCACTGAGCTATCTATCCCCAGCTTGTCTTACAGGCAGACACAGGTTGTTAGCTCATGAACAGCTTTCATGGTTTATTCCCTAAATCATAGGTGTGATTATTCTTCACCCTGGCTGAGTCTCTGTCCCCTAATAGTTACTGACAAGCTCCACTTTCTATAGGAAGATAAACACATTTATCTTCTAGAGTCCATCCCCCTAGTCTGAAATCAGCAGTTTACTAGAGAAGTCTATTTTTTTCTAAGTCAGGGTCTCACTATGTAGCTCAGACTATGGTGCTACAGCAGTGTCTGATGCTGGTTGCTTTCAGTAGGGTATTCTATGTAACATCACAGGAATTCATAACTATAATAAACTGTATAACAATGTCACTTAAATTTTTTAGTTATAGTAATGAAATCGTATATTTACATTTCATTTCAAAATCATAGTTTCTGTTCCACAGGATTGGCGAGCGTGCTATTCTCCTGGGAGGATTTGTGGTTGTATGGGTCGGCTTCTTTATCTTGTTACCCTGGGGAAATCAGTTTCCCAAAATACAGTGGGAAGGTATGGTGATTTCAATTCTTTAGCACCAGCCCCTGCATTCTTTACAAGTAGCAAGTGATACCTTGCTCTATCTTTATTTTACAGATTTACACAACAGCTCAACCCCTAATACTACATTTGGGGAAATAATTATTGGTCTTTGGAATTCTTCAAGAGAAGATCACAGTGAACAGCCAACTGGGTGCCCAATTGAACAGACCTGGTGCCTGTACACCCCAGTGATTCATCTGGCCCAGTTCCTGACAGCTGCTGTGTTAATTGGAACAGGCTATCCAGCCTGCAGTGTCATGTCCTATACATTATACTCAAAAGTTCTAGGACCCAAACCTCAGGTAATCCAGCACTACAACTGTGTCAACTGCAGTTTCTTGCTTTTGCTATAGTTCTCTTCTTACACAAGCTGGCTTAGCAGACTTTGGGGGAGGCTCAGGGACTGGAGCTCACTCATATCCCTTGCATGTCTGAACTTAGGTTATACCTCTGTCTCCACCTCCCAAAAATTTGTAATGTGTTTGGTAAGATTTTTCTGATGAAAGATTAACATTGCTAAATCAGAACTCAGATGTCAATAATTATGAGCTCAAAATAATTTTTATTGAAAAAAAAATCTCTGAACTTTAAATTTCTAAAACTCATTCTTAAAGTAGACAGAAGAAAACCAAAATTGGCAGCCAAATTGGACTTAGACAATTACAAAGGATGAAAACATAACAGTTTTATGTTGTTGTGCTACACTGAGATCTATCTGTATGTTTTTTAAGCCTAACTGTGGTGCTAGGATTGGATCCAAGGCTTTGTATGTTAGTCTACTGCTCTTCTACTGAACTAAAGCCCTGGTTCGAAATTAATTTCTAAGTAGGAAGGTAAGGGGCCAAGCTGGGGATGATTATACACATCTTAGCACCCAGGAGACTGAGGCTGGAAAATCACTACAAGTCCAAGGCTAACCTAGTTTACATAGTGAGATCCAGGCCAGCCAGATCTATATAGTGAGATTCAGTCTCAAAAATAAACGACACGCCGGGCGGTGGTGGCGCACGCCTTTACTCCCAGCACTCAGGAGGCAGAGGCAGACAGATTTCTGAGTTCGAGGCCAGCCTGGTCTACAAAGTGAGTTCCAGGACAGCCAGGACTATACAGAGAAACCCTGTCTCGAAAAACAAAAAATCAAAAAACAAAAAATAATAAACGACCCAAGACCCATTGGCTGGAAGTATAGCTCAGCAGTACAGCCTTTATCCTGGAGTACGTGATACCTTAGTCTTGATTCCTAGCATGTGTACATGCACATGTTCGCACACCAATTAATTTCTGTATTCATTATATAACATTAAAAATATATAGGTGCAATATGAATAACAGTTTTTGAGAGAGGACATACTATTAATTTACTATTTTAATGAAGTTGGGCTCCATTTCCAGCCTCTTCTTTATGACTATGTAACGCGTTTATGTAATTAAGGGGTCTATCATGGATTAAGAGATTTACTTAGAGTAAAATGTTCTACTTCATTTTATATTTATAATCACATATTCATGGTCATATCATTTACTTATTTTCTGTATGTTTCAAACTCTTCTTTTTAATGGCAGTTATTTAAATGGCTCCAAATTATCTTACTCTTTAAAAGTTAAACTGAGCTGGCTATCTGACACATGCTTATAATTAAGGCATTTCTAAGGCAGAAGCAGGAAGATCTCAAATTTCAGGCCAGCCAGTGCTACCTGGTGACTCTTAGGCAAACCTAGACTATACAGTAAGATCATTTTTAAAAGACAAACAAGGGGATGGAGATGTGGCTTAGTGTGCTTACTGCTCTTCTAGAGAATTGGAGTTGAAGTCCTAGCAGCCACATCAGGTGGCTTGTGTGACCTGTGACTCCAGCTGAAAGGGATCTAGTACCTTCAGACCCCACAACCACATATACGTACACACACACGCACACCCCGTCTAATATCAGCACTCTCTGGCCAGAACTCAGTATGTAGGGTAGGCTGGCTATTGCCTGGAGAACCCAAGGGTTCTGCGTGTGTCTTAACTTGCCAGCTCTGGGATTCCAGAACGTGCTACCAGGCCTCATTTTTGTTGTTGTTCTTAGTATTTTATTGAGCAGTCACATAATGCATCTTTATCATATTTGCCCTATTCCCACCCCCAGACCTCCCGGATCCACCTCCACACGCTCAGCTTAATTTGTTTTGAGGACTGAACTCAGGCATTTGAACTTAAGGCACTGAACCGTCATCTCTTTAGCCCAGATCAGTTGAGACAGGGTCCTGTCATGCAGCCTGAACTGGTGATCCTCCTGCCTCTACTTCCCATGTGCCAGGCTACAGGCCTATAGCACCATACCGTTTATTTGCTGTATTCAGAGACATTTCAGAGAGTAGAGAATGTGATTGATTACAAGTTTGTTTTGATTTTACAATAACTAAACCTGAATTAATCCGTTGTCCTGTCTTTCCCACTACAGGGTATATACATGGGCTGGTTAACCACTTCTGGAAGTGCAGCACGGATTCTTGGGCCTGTGTTCATCAGCCATGTGTACACTTACTTGGGCCCACGATGGGCATTCAGCCTTGTGTGTGGAATAGTAGTGCTCACCATCTTGCTAATAGGAGCTGTTTACAAAAGACTCGTTGCCTTTTCTGTCAGATATATGAGGATCCAGGAGTAAGTTAGAGAGTCTGTGCTGTCTACTGTCTTCAACTCAACACTGAGTAACTTGACTTTGAATGGTAGGATGTATAAAAACATTCTGGGTATAATCTCCTTATCAAAGGTGAACTGCTTTCATATCATACTTTACTGGAGTCCCATGAACTCAACAGTGAAAAGATAATGGTCTGTAGGTATGAAACTACACTTAGTGTGAACTGTAGGGCTCTGTATAAAGCAATGGACTATGCAGTGGAACTGGACAAAAGTTCTGTATTAATCAGAGCCAACATTTAGTTTAAAAAATGAAACATTTTTTAAACTAAATAAAAATATTTTTTCATTAATGTTTTTTAAAAATAAAAATGCATTATTATTCAGCTTCCTAATGAAATAAAACTGAGCCTTAAAACCTGAACACCATTCTTTCCACCTTATACTACATGGTCTTCTGAAGCTGTCAGCAGTAAATGATGGCAGGCAGCATTTTCCTTCAGCCACTTTGTTTTGTTGGACCCTGGATATCCTCTCCTGCCTTTCTGTGTTTTCTTTCATCTTTGGGTCACTGCTGACCTTAAAATTCCACCTTTGTGTGGTATGCCCAGAGACAGAAATAACCAGTGAGAATGAGAGCACGCCAACGTTTCTGTGTAATTCACAGTAGTTTCTCACAGCAAGCTTAGAGCTGAAGGTAAGATCCTGATCTGTGATACATATGAATGAAGTATACAAGTCGCTTGTCTTTAGAGGCTACCTCATGATTGCTGCACTTCCTACAGGAAAACTGACCTGAACACTAACAGTTCTTCAATTGCAAGAAACCATTTCTACTTGTGACTCAGATTTGCAGATATTTGGGGAAAAAGTAAAGTGCACTGAGTGAAGAAGCCTTTATCTTAGCATACATGTTCCCACCAAGAACATGACAGACATTTCCCAGCCCTAGAATTCTAATACTGCCATTCAGAAAGCTACAACCCAGCAAAATGACTGCACCTTCTTTTTTACTGAGACACTCGCTTCCTGGGAGATTAGACTAACATCACCTCAACACCAAAGTGAAGTAAGAGGTATAGGGGAGGGAGCTGAGAGGTAAAAACTGTTAATAGTGTATATTAAAGAAGGAGTGAAAAAAAAAGGAGTGAAAGGGGCAATGGTCTTATTTTTGCAAATCTAGCAAAGGATTATTTTCTTATTCTGAATGTATTGTCACTTCATAAAGCATCTCTAGCCATTATGCTTTTCTATTTAAAACAAGCTCTTTTCTTGTATGAAAATGAAATAAGCTTGTGAATTTTAATTTAATGAAGATAAACTACTATTTGGATCTGACTACCATTTACTGTTGAAGATTTATTTGTAACTTTATTCCATTTTGAGTATTTATTTCAAATAAAGCAAGACTGTAAGAATCTGTCATATTTCCAGTACATATGAAGAGGACCTGAATACATGCCTATTCCAAAGCAAGACTGTAAGAATCTGTCATATTTCCAGTACATATGAAGAGGACCTGAATACATGCCTATTCCCATGTACTTGTTGAGACTTGAGCAGTAGCTGCTAAGTAGTTTACATCAGGAACCTCAGACACTGAATAGCTGGTATCAATACTTATGGTTGGCTGTGAGAAGGATGATAGACAAGTAGGAGGCAGAGGCAGGTGGGTTTTTTTTTGGTTTTGTTTTGTTTTTTGGAGTTCAAAGCCAGCCTGGTCTATAGAATTTTTAGGACAGCCAAAGCTACACATGGAAACCCTGTCTTGAAGAAACAAAACAAACAAAAAAGACATAAACAAGCATAGAGTCCATAGGAACCCAACCTGAAGAGAAGATTAGGAAATTTCCCTAAGAAGGTGAGGATTTGTCAGAACTTGGTGTAAGAGCATGACTGGACGGACTGGGAAAGGGTGGGGCAAATGCACCGAGGCAGAAGGCAGGGCTTGCAAACAACCTAGAGCTAAGACATTTTGGAAGGTTTCTCAGAACTTAAATCAGGTCCACAGTGGCCTATTCCCATGTACTTGGTGGTATCTGACGCCTTTGACCTTAGTAAGTTAAAAAGACGTTTCTTACAAAAGTTACCACCTATAAGCTGGGCTGGAGAGATGGCTCAGAGGTTAAGAGCACTGACTGTTCTTCCAGAGGTCCTGAGTTCAATTCTTATTAACCACATGGTGGCTCACAACCACCTGTAATGGGATCTAATGCCCTCTTCTGGTGTGTCTGAAGTTACAGTGCATCTATAAATACAATAAACAAAAGGTGCCTAGAAGGGCACAGTAGGAGCTGCTAACAAAGTTTCTCCCTCTTGACCAGTCCCATCCTAGCAAGGCAGAGAGGCCTGTGTTAGTAGCCTTGCTCTGCCCAGATGGATGTTTCATCTGAGTGCCCAGCAGGCAGTCTCTTTACCAGGCCCCCATCCCCACCACTTGTTCAGGTCCCATGTCTGTCTGCTCAGGACACTCTTCTCTCCTGGGTGAAGCAGAAACTCCTAGTAGAGGGAAGACGGAAAAGACAGCCATGGCTTAAATCAATAAAAGCCCAGCCTCAAAAGAGGGTGTGTGTCCTAAACAGCAAATGAATTTTAAGAATGAATTTATAGTAACTTATCTAATATTTAAAACAAGTATTTAGCCAATAAACCAAGTTAAGGAAAACTTACCACTGTGTTTATTTTATAAAATGTATTTGCAGAAATCTTATCAGACACAAGTGCTATAAAAATAAATATAAAATATACACATTTACATATTGCTTATAATACATTATTTACACATTCAAAAATTGAAAACTATGTTTTGTCCGTGATTCTCAATGTCTTATTAGTAAAGAAAATAACAAAAACAAACAAGCCATACACAACTTAGTTCAATACAAACATAGGAGCACAAACTTTGAAGGATTACATGCTTGGAGCAAAATTAGATGTCCTAGCCTTATGACCACTATATTAGGTAACTGAAATTTTATTGTTTTCTTATTATATTTTTATTGTGTATATTAAAATTCTGTTTAATAGAAAGGCTTTCTGAAGTTAAAGTAAATTTAAAAAATCACTTACTTGAAAGCCAGCCAAAAAGTCATTTATTAAATATAGACTTCTGAGACTTAAATTACTGAAAATTAGGAGTTGGATTAGAAAACATCAGAAGGATGGAAGAAAGACACTGTAATTTCTGTTTGATGTATTCAGGTAATTTTTCATTTTCTCCATACCTAAGCAGAAAAACAGACAGAATTTCATTACTTGGACCTTTATACTCAAAAATACATTTCCCAGCAATCCTTTAATGACAAGAGATACATCAAGAAAACAATAAATACATCTACTACGATTCCAAATCATCTGAAACATGCCTAATTTGTTTCTTCAAAAACACACTTTTGATAGTTGTGTACAAGCATAGTTTTATTTTTAAACCAATACTTTGATCTGTCATTAGTTGAATACTCAAGAGACAGCATTTGTATATTGGGAGGACTAGTGTGGTTTGCCTTCAAAACTGTCAGTGCTGGGTTGTATAATTCAGTTACAGAGGGCTTACATAGCATCCACAAGGCCTGAGGTTCAATGCTTAGCATTACTAAAAACCAAGTTGTTAAGGCTTTTAAAAGACACAACTTTTATTTAGGAAAAATAACCAAGTTTATTTAATTTGACTTTTTTGAGACAGGGTCTCATAATCCGGGTTGGATGGTTATATAGCCAAGGATGATCTCAAACCCCTGTTAACTGTATGTGTACTACCACATCCAGCTGGGGCTCTTCGATCACTTTCTACCTTTTAGTTCCAGACAGTGCTGTTCACCTATTGGATTAGATTGGGTAGCCTGAGAGCCAAGGATCCTCTTGTCCCCAGCTCCCCAGTACAGGACACATTGCCTTGCCTTCCTTACTCATGGGTGCTGGGGCCCTGAACAAATGTGTTCCTGCTTACAAAGCAAGTCCTTAAGCAACTCAGCCATCTCTTCAGCCCTCCATGTCCTTTGTGTGTTTATTATTTGAGACAGTTTCACTGTAACAAAGCCCCTACCTGGCCTGAAAGTCTTTATGTAGATCAGGCTGGCTTTGAATTAAAAAATCCACCTACCTCTCTGCCTCTCAAGTGCTGGAATTAAAAGTATATATCACCACACCTGACCCCTCCATGTTCTTTTAAGTAAATAATTATTCTATTTCCCTAAGTCCATTCTGAAAAGAGTCAACCTAATTAGGTCATTGAACAGTAAGGGTTACAGGAAATCCTATCACTTGAGTTGATTATGGGTAGATTATTCATGTAGATAATCACAACATTTATATTAAAGGCTCTGAATAATTAAAATAATGAACAGTTTAAGTAAATTATTAAAATATTATGTTTATTAAGTCATTCATTTCAAGCACAAAGAAAGCAAAATGAGCGCAAGCACTGACTCCACCCAGTGCTGTAAGAGCTTACCTAGTTGTCTGACCATCTGGTGATGTGTAACTGATGGAAGATACTCCTGCCTGGACAACCAACTGTGACCCATCATTAAACTGAACCCACACAGCTCCGCTAGTTAGCTAGAAAAGCAAAAGGCATAGAAAATGACTACACAGAAGACAACTTGATATTTTCTAAGGGCTCACTTAAAAAGTGTTCTATACAGTTTTGCTTTATTCATTCATTTAGTGTTTGGGGTTCCCCCACATTTTTGAAACAGTGCTTTGGTATATAGAACTAACTGGTCTTGAACTTAAAGAGTTCTGGGATTAAAGGCACATATCACACTTAGTTATTTATTTTTTCATGTGTATGGGTATTTTTCTGTACATTATACTCTGTACAACTTGCTCACAACACCTGAAGAGGCCAGAAGACGGCATCGGATCCCCTAGGACTGGAATTACAGACCATGTAGGAATAACCTGAGTCCTCTGCAAGAGCATGAAGCGCTCTTAATCATGGAGCCATCTCTCCAGCTCTCCATCTTGACCTTTCAGGATGTCTCACTACATAGGCCATACTGGCACTGACTTAACTCCTACTTCTGCTTCCTAAATACCAGGATTCTAGGCCTGTGTGATCACTCCCAGACCTAATACAGCCTTACAAGAAACTGCTGCCGGCATCTACAAACTGGGGCTTGTAAGATCTTAGTATTGAAAACATTCATGCTCCCCTGCCTCTTCAGACCATTCCTCTAGTGGCTAAGGCATCATGATATTAAAATGACTCAATAATTTGGTTACTTGAAATTATCCAATGAGTTAGGGTTTTGTTTTTCCCCCCATTAAGGTACTTCTCCCAAGATAGGTCTAAGAAATCTTGGACAAAAGCCCCCCTGTGGTATCTCCACTGAAACAGGCCTTTGAGCAACTATAAATGGAGAAACGTGTGTAGTAGGTAAGAAAACATCATGGCCACCAGACAGACAGTCCTGTATTTACACCAAACCACAGTTACACATGCTACAGGACTATGCTAATCAATCTACCACTGGGGATAAACCTGACAATGTATGTGAGAAACAGGACCGCACAGCAGGTAGTCCTAAACAAAAGGCTCCAAGCACCATGAAGTACTAGAGTAAAATTTACTTAACTGTAAAGTAAAAATATACATGCCAAAAGTCTTCATGCTTCACACCTTCTGAGGACACACACAGTGTAAAGGTATAAACAGACATAAAACTATAAATTTGAATTCAGTGTTGATTTAGTTTCTACCATTTCAAATGTCCTAGACATCATTCTCTATTCTGCAAAACCCTTATCATGACATCAATCACACCTCATATCAACATCAGAAGCTTTCTGATATAACCAATATAAAAAAATTACATACACACACACATTCTCTCCCTCCCTCTTATTTCCTGAAGAAAAGTTGTTATAATAATGTATATTATTGGGTTAATACTTTAATCAAGAGGTTTGCAGTGAGAAAATTGCTGTCTTAGAAATGTCTCACCTGTGTAGCCCAACCAACATTTTTCACAAAAACAGATTTCAAAAGCTGTGCAGATTTAGGAAGACTTGAAGAGACGCCTGTTCCTGTGGCAGTCGCTGTGTGGCCAAGTCCTTCAACTGTCACAGTCTTTAAACCATAGGGAGAGAAGATATTCCTTAGCACATTTATAAGCTACTTTAGGAAAAGTATAAGACTGCTTCATGATCTTTACTTTTCTTAAAATAAAAATTCTAAAAATACCAACCTCATTACTCAAAAATGAAAGGAAGGCCAAATCATGTCTTCTGTTTTCATTTTAGTACATTTCTTTCCTTTTCTTTCCTAAGTTATTTTTTGTAGCTAAAGTTGGCGAATGCACATATGCAAGAGTATATATATATACATACACACACACACATACACTATCCTTGTATATTTACATACAGTCTTCACTGGTATGACAATTCACTGAGGAAATCAATTACTTTGCTGTGAGCCATGAGGCAGCTGAGAGCATATGCAAGGACCTTTAGTTTATTCAGGCAGACATATGGCAAAGTAGCTGAGTGAGGCTGAAATAGTGATATTTTATTTTTCTGGGTGGTGCTGGAATCTAACCTAGGGACCTTTAGCATATATTTGACAACTGAGCTGTACCCAAACCTACAGCTCCCTTTATAAAGGACACCAGGCACTCCCTTCAGGGTCTGAAGCACGTGCTGATCGTATGTACTTACGGAAGGACTGAGTCCTGGGGACTGTGTGGGGAAAGCGGCACTATTCACGCTCAGTCTGCTTGCTGACGCCTGCTCTCCCTTACAGCAGCTTGGGTCCACAGGAGGAGCTGATAAGGCTTTAGGTGAACTAGTATTACCAGGTTTTCTGAAGAAAAGAGAAATATCCTGATGTCCCCTAAAGCTTGTCAATGTATAGAGAACTAAGCACTTACTTAGTGTTTTTTGTGTGTGTGAGACAAGAACTCACTACACAGAAATCCACTTGTTTCTGCCAATGCAGTGTTATAGTGTGGGCTACGAGGCTTGGCTACTAAAATTTTTAAATTTAAATTTTATTTACTATGTCTGTCTGTGTGAATGGTGTGGGAATACAGGTACATATATGCTCCAGAGTGTTTTTGGAGGTCAGAAAATGAAATTTGGAGTAAGTTCTGTCCTTCAATCTTTATGGCGGTTTCAGGGATCAAGCGTATGTTAGTAGCAAGCATTTTAGCCAGTAGGCTATCTCACTGGCTCTTGTAGCTGTTCTGAGATGGAGTGGCCTCCAGTCCTCCTGGAGGACTGGATTTTGTAGGTGCCAGGATTATAGGATGTCAGCCTGGTGCAATTCTAAACATCATTTATAAGGAAATGATGTCAGTCTTAAACAGTCTAGCATTTTAGCCATTGTTAGGAACCTTAAGCTCTTACCTTCCTACGATTATAGGGAAGAATGAAGAACCCCTGCTTCTCTTTTCCTCCTCAGAGATTACAGATTCCAGTGACAAGCAAATACGGTGACCCTATCACAGAGAAGATGGCCTCCTGTCAAGTTTACTGCTTTAACATGGGATTGTTCACTAGATCAAGAACAGGTACATACCTCATTAGCATGGTCCATATATACTTTTACTTCCTCTTTCAGGCTGGTAACTTCATTTTCATTTTTTAAATTATAAGATATCCCTGTTTTCTCAATTATGTGAATTAAATTTTCAGTTTTATGTATTTTGGCTCCTGAAAATTAAGTAGAAAGCCACTGCTATGAGTTCTTTTATTATTCCTATATTTAATTATTATATCAGTACACGCTGGCTGACAGGTTATTTACATTCATTTATTGACCATTGGTAAACAGTACTCAATATCCCATCTTGTCGCGTATCTGACCCGACTCCGCACAAAGGCATGGTACTTATACAGACTAGCAGGAACAGCTGTATATGATCATGTGCTGCACATAACATGGGAAGCCTTCATGGAGAGACAGGAAGAGGCAAATCATCTTCACAGAATGCTCTAAGAGACTGTCTGGTAAACCCCATCTTTTGCCACATTTTTGTTGTCATAACTTGCATGTGGGTTTCGAGTAAGATATGGAATACTGCTTTTCATGCAGTTTATACCATAGACTGACAAGAAGCTGCGCAGAGAACAAGGACCAGATCACACAGCTGTTACTGATAAGCTCCCAGGTACAGCAATATCTGAGGATCACACGTAGGAAACTCACCATCATAAAACCAAACTTCGAAATCAGCACCAGGAGAATTTTCCATCAAAATACATTTAGCATATCTTGTAAAATAAGTGATTTTGGGAGTTTTAGATCTTACTAGCTGAATGAATCTGGAAGCATACTGATATTTCCGCCAGTATTTTTCTACGGAGGAAAAAATATACCTAATATTAAGGAAGAGTCAGCTAAACATACAATTGCACCTATGTTCTAATTTCTAGTAAGGTTAGACAGGCTTCCTTCTTTTTGAAAGTTACTTCAGCCAAGATGCGCTATTCAGTAGTTATTTCTCCAATTCAGAGTTTCTTGGACCTTCCACTTCTAGGAACCAACACCTACAAATTATTTTCATTTCAAATGTGAAAAACTAGATACTTTATAGTAAAATTTTTGATGATTCTAGATACACCAATAACCAAGCAAGAACATAGGCTATAGTTCCGATGTTATTGATGTTACTTCAGAGCGAGGTTCATGGAAGCATACCGTAAACAGCAGAGGAATAAGATACACAGGATCTCCCCAGACACTAAGTACATGAACCTGACTGGTAGCCCAAATGAAAGCAAGGCAGTTACAACCTACTATATCCATCTCCTGCTTATGCACATACCTGGTAGATTGTCAAAGCTGTACCTACTGATGTTGTCAGTAGGCAAGGGAGGTCTGTCAGCAAGAGGAAAGCCTCTTCCATCGTTCGGGTAATAAACAGTGATCTGATTAAAAGAAAAATTAAAACTCTTAAGTATTATTGTTTGTTACCGAAAAGCACACAAGATTCTGTTAAACATTAATTTTAAGGATAATATTAAAATAGTTTCTAAAAGTAATAAAGTATTTTAAACTAAAAATTTAACTTTATTACTAGTAATAATTATTTTTATTTTTCAGTTATTAATTCCAAAGATAGATTAAATATAATATTGTAAAAAGAGCTGAATACCAAATGTTTAAAGGCACAGCTGAAGTTACAAGTTAATACAATGAGTACACTACCATAGTCCCATCACTCGATATCTGAAGCACTTCTTTCACATATCCTTCAGACGCACACTCTCTCAGAAGCTCCACACACACCTCCTCTGAATCAAGGATGCTCACCTAGAGAAACAGAAAAATCAGATCAACAAAATGTTTCTTTACAACACTTCTGGTACATAGTACTTAAAAGGGAAAAGTACTTAACCATAGCAGAACTAGCAGATCCAAGTGCTGCTTCAGGGTGGCAGTCTGGAGCAGACATGTATCTGGGTGCACTTGTGAGCCAGAAGGCATAAAGGTGAGAGTGTGCAATCAAGTGTGACACGCTAACCAATGAGCAAAAAGCAAGCAGAAGGTAGGGTGGGGAACAAGGCCGCTGAAGACAATGGGAACCAAACAAAGGCAAGACTGGATGACATGGGAAACAAAGAACAAGTAGGCTCAAGACAGAATCACAAAGAAATTATTTCCTCTTCACATATGCTCATTAAATTCTAAACACAGAAGTGCTTAAATTTAAATTGCTTCTCCTTTTTTTTAAAGGCTGTATTTTCTAGTTTACTCTTGACTAGAAATGAAATTAAATGTAGAAACTGAAGCTAAATCAAAGGGCTAATATTAAATGTCAATTCACTAGCTGTAAGTATAAATAAAATATTTAATACAGTATATAGCCAATAGTATTTTAAAATATTTTCATCTAACTATTTTTAAAATATAATTTAGGGTCTAGAGAGGTATCTCTCTTATTGCTCTTACAGAGGCAGTTCCCAGAACCACATGGTGGCTTTTAGCTGACTGAAACTGCAACGCCAAGGAACTTTAATTCCTTTTCTGGCCTCCCCAGCTACCAGACAGGAATAGAGTACCTATATATATATATACAGGTAAAACAGACACAAAATCAAATACATTAAAAAGCATCATTAACTTAAGAGTTCCAAACTTCTCAGAATCAACTTGCCATTCTTATGAAGCTAGAGGGAGTACCAGGCTAGCGTACACACCTGGGCTCACAGCATTCATGAGGCAGAGGAAAGGACACTTCCAAGGCAGTCCTGGATTGCCTACTAAAAACTGTCTTAACACACACAAACAAAACCCAAATACTACCTCTTTAAAATCAGAGAGAAACTATGCTATTTTCCATGAATGTTCAATTTCTCCCCTTCATGTTGTTTAGAGTACCTCAAATTCCAGTAATAGTATAAAAATCAAAAAGATCACACTCAAGAATTTTATTCTAAAGAAAACATCAAATAGTAACTTAGAAAAATAACTGACATACCACAGCCTTTTTGGTTTTCTGTCTGATTGGCTTTAATCTGTGAGCAATCAGAGGAGATGTAATACTTCTTAAGGTAGGTTTCTGGTAACCCAGTGTCGACTCCATACTTCTATTCTTGCTTTGTTCAGAATGAGGATGTAGGCCCGGCTCCTGTGGCATGACCTCAGGCTTATGGTGATGTGCACTCATGTATTTCATGGCACTCAGCTGCTTTACAGCATGAACATTGGCAGAAGTATCAGCATTCTTGCTGGCTCTCGTGTCAGTCCAAGCGTTTCGTAACGTGTCCTGCAAATCTGGATAGTCCTGGAAATCTCTGTTTGGGCTAACGGTGTGGTGCTCATTAGTTTCTCCTAAATGAGCTAAAACATATATTAAAAAAAGCAATTTAGTAAACGGTAGCGTAACGTGCTGACTATAATAGCATTTGGAGGTGCAGGCTTTGAAGACCGGGTCTTTCTATGTAGCCCTGCCTGTCCTGGAATTTACTATGTAGATTATGCTGGTATTGAACACAAGAGATGGACTGCCTCCACCTCCCAGATGCTGGGATTAAAGGCATGTGCACCATGCCCAACTCTATAATAGCACATTTTTAAACAACAGAAAAAGTCAGTTATAAACATTCATTTATTGTATTTCGAAGTCTATTTAAATCAGTAAATTGTAGCTGTTCTTTTTTTTTTTTTTTTTTTAAAGACTTTATTTATTATTATAGTAAGTACACTGTAGCTATCTTCAGACACACCAGAAGAGGGAGTCAGATCTTGTTACGGATGGTTGTGAGCCACCATGTGGTTGCTGGGATTTGAACCCTGGACCTTCGGAAGAACAGTCGGGTGCTCTTACCCACTGAGCCATCTCACCAGCCCCCATAGCTGTTCTTGCTAAATGAGAGAAATATGTAATTATCTCGAGATGACAGATATGCAAATTTCTTCCACAATAACTAGTTTACTATATTTAACAGTATTTACTATATATAACATTATTATATACCTTATAAAGAAGCTATTAAGAAAGTGAGCTTCTTCGTAACTTCTTAAATACATTAAGAACAAAAGTAGTTAAAGGAATATTTGAAGTGCGGTTGAAGAAAAACTTCTAGTATTTTTATGGCTATGAAAATGTACTAGCATGAAATCAAATTTTCAATCGAAGCAAAAAGAAGTTACTCATTCTAAGGCAAGCCAATGTTCATCAAAAGTGTTCCTGACAAGAATTCCCAGTCTATGGAAGAAAAAAATATGTAAATCTTTTTTAAGCCAAGGACTGTTTATCCCATCTCCACTTATAAAATAAGTGGGAAAAAAACCAAAAAATCAATATATATATATAAAATTTAATCAAGTGAAACTTTCTAGGGTAATTATCTTATTTCTTTTTTGAGACAGGGTCTCACTTATGCTGCCTAGCTGGTGTTAGAAGCCATGAAATCGTGATCCCTATGCCTCAGCCTCCCAAGTGGTCTAATTAAAGGTATGGGTCACCACAGCCTGCTGCTATTATTTTTTAAAAAAGGCCTTAAATGATCAGTTATATAGAACTTTAGTTTTTCAGTATTAAACTCTCAATCTTGATCACAATTTATTCTTAAATAACTTGTAAAGCTTCTTGTCCTCACATTCTCATTAGAAGGGAAAATATTTTGTATTAAGCAAAATACTTTAAAATTAGAGCAGAATTTATATAAAGTTTTTCCCCCCATCTCAGAAAAGCCCATATTACCAAATAAAAATAACCTGGAAATAAGTAAGTACAAGATTATAAGACTAATTAATATATAGGGCAATTTTGAAGTTTAAAAAACCAAACCAACCAACCAAATATATAAGGTCATATTAACTTATTTTAGACTTGTGAAACTCAAACATGTCATTTGAGAAGGAGAACAGACTCCTTGACAAGACAACTCTGCCTAATGAGAGCCACACCTCAACACTCCCCAGACAACAGTGTTTGGTGTAAGATGATCTCCTCCTCCCGATGCTGTCTTCTAATTCTCTTTTCCCACCCACCTTCTGTGAGTGTTAGTCATTAGTAGGGGATACTTAATCTCCACATTACTAATAATGACCTAGGGACACCCGCTTAAACATTTAGGTTTCAATATGAGTAACTATTGGCAGACTAAAATTTTCACATCAGCTTCTTACAAGTGAAGCATCTTTTGATGACTTTATGTGTTGCAATAACAGCTGATTTTGACACAGGCATAAGCAGAACAGAAGCAGCAGCATCTAGCCTAAGCTAGGACTACTTAAGAATCCTGGCTCTTCCGCCTCATCACAGAGAAGCTGTGCAAACCAAGATCTGTGTACAGTTTGCTCATGTATAAATAGCTTTGTTCCTATTTACAATGAAAACTTAAGAAAATAATTATATATGTTAAATATTAAGGAGTAAAAGTATAAATATTCCAAATCTCAAGCAATGGTTTTCTTAGATAGAAGTAGAAAACTGCAATGTTTGCGAGTTCTAGGTCATTACATTTTAATTAAATACTCCATTAAAAACTCACCATTCATTTGCAGATTCCCAAACCACTGCTGTACCATTTCCATCTGAGGTGTCTGGTCTGCAAATGGAAAAGGAGTTTTTCCTAGACAATGATGATTGGAACTAAAGAGGGGGGAAAAAAATCCCATAAACCAATTATTGGAAGGAAGGGTTGGGGACAGAACCCAGGGCTATATACATATACACATGCTGAATATGCGCTCTAAGTTAGAGAATTCCTAGTCCCTAAACATTTTAAGGCAGAAACCTTAGAACAGATTTAAATACCTAGAATTTTGGAGTAACTATAGAAAACAGTATTTGTATAAGCATCTCTAAAACTGCAATACCAAAATGCCATGGTACTATAATGGCACCACTGTATGCCTACTATCCTTTTATAAGTGTGTAACTCAAACATTAAGAAGATCACACACAAAACTACAATTAGGCAATAAAACTACTGTTCATATCAGAAGGCAGTCAGTATCACAGCTATTCCTCACTCAGCCCCAGCTTCCCTCTACATGCAGCTATTAGTCCTTTAGCGATCAAACTTGTTCAATAAGTTTAAAAGATTATCCTTATACTGCTCAGTCATTATACGGTCTTTCAAAAGATCCTTAACTATTGGCTGTTTGGTGTTTAATGAAGTTAAAACATTGACATTGCTTTTGGTGGGTGAATACCTGTGTTGATTTTCATCCAGTGATCTTCTAGGCTTTGAAAGCATTTCTACTGAGTGACAACGTTCTACTGAGTATGTTTTTGCTCGAGACTGATTAGAGGGGCTGGCTCTATCAGAGGAATGAGCTCTGCGCAGGTATCGAGAATGCGGCCTCTCTTCTGCATCTTCAATCACTCTCCCCCGTCCCCTACTATTAGCTTCTTGTTCTGGATTTCCCCATTGAGTACAAAAATTACTTCCATCTCCTGAAGAAAAGTCACTTGAATTTTTATTTTTTTGAAATACAGTAATTTTATTTGGAAGTGGTTGACCAACCAAAAGTCTTCTGTCAAGTAGGCTGCCACTCAAACTGGTACCAGAAGAGGCTGTAATTGTTGTGGAAAGTGTAGCATGCCCACTATCCATTGAGTCCTCTACAGTCCCTACGTCTTTACTCTTTGGTGAAGGATTTCGTGACATGAAAGGATGGTCCAACACAGAAGACAGACTTAACCGATCTGCAGGGTTTCTACGAAGTAACTGGTGGATAAGGTCCTGGGCCTCTCGTGACAAAAAGGCTGGCATTTCATAATCTGCCAGGACTACTTTGTTCAATGTGTTCTTGACTGTGTCAGTGTCAAAAGGTGGTCTTCCAATAAGTAACGTATAAAACATACAGCCCAATGACCAAATATCAGATTCAAGTCCATGTGCACTTCGAGTTGCAATTTCTGGTGAAATATAATTAGGAGTCCCACAGAGTGTATAGTGCTTTTCATGTGGCATATTCAACTGCGTTGCTAGTCCAAAGTCAGCAATTTTTATGTTCATATTCCGCGTAAGTAAGATGTTAGAGAGTGTGAGGTCCCGGTGCAATATGCCATGAGAATGAAGATATAACATTCCTGTGATAATCTGGTGCATGAAGTGCCTAGCTGTGAAGATAGAAAAAGAGAGAGCTTAACAATTCAAATCTGGGAAATTTATTGTTTAGAATACACGATAAAATCTAGTATACACGCCAGAGTATTAAAGTCCTAGCTTGCAGGTTAGATTTATCAACTAAAACACCATTCTATCAATATAATGCTATCTAATTCCCCTCAAGAAAACTAGACACTCCTTTTAATCTTTGCTTTTTCTTACTTATGAGCTAACAGAAGCAAAACTTTATACTAGTTGAAAGTGTTTAGAGTAACTAGGTAACTAGATAAACACAAGAATTTAAATTGTACAAACAATAAATATATTACTTGTAAAACAAAAAGTATATTTCTTTAATGCTTCCCAAACTCTGTCCCAAAGCTTTCCATCTTACAGACTGAGGCAGGTCTCTTAAATCCAGAACTCACTTATTCCAGCTAACAAGCGCCTGGGGGAATCTTATTTCTAGTTCCTGAGTACCAAGTACAATAAGCAGGTTGTCACATCCACCCAAGCATTTCTATGAGTGCTGGGGTCCAAACCCCAGTTCTCACACTTGCATGGCAACTTAACACACAGCCTCCACTGTAAACATTTGATATACTTCTTATATGTTTCTGCATAACTACATATAAAGCTACAGACATAATGCATTTAAAATATTAAAACAAATGGTATCAAAATAGTTTCATTACTTTTCCTTCTTTAGCATATTTCAAAGTTATTTCTATAACAATATCACAGATTTTTAAAAAATTTTACTTAACTGCCATTGGACATTTGTATAATTTCTGATGTTTCAAGATTTCACAAAAATATAACATTCTTGTTCTTACTTTTTGTGTTATAGTGAGTTTCTCTCTCTCTCTCTCTCTCTCTCTCTCTCTCTCTCTCTCTCTCTCTCTCTCTCTCACACACACACACACACACACACACACACACACACACACACGGAAATGGTCCTTCATTACTTTGGTTAGGACCCTCATGACCACTACTGAGTCTACACGTCTTTCATGTTTATTAGCTATTTGAGCTTTCTCCTTAGTAAATAGTCTGCTCATATCTTCTAGTTTCTTATTTGATTATCCTTCCCCTTTTAAGTACACCTTTAATTTTTCAGCCTGAGTTTTTTAGTTAAATGCACTACAGACAAATTTGTCAGCGGAAAACAGGGAGCCTGGGCTTTGTGCATATGTGCTGAATTAAACATACCCACTGAACTACAGCCCCAGCCTCATCAGTCATACATTTTGTTTGCAGATATTTTCTTATCATCTCTGTCTTAAACTTTGTTGGTGGAAGGGGAGTGCATCTTTGGTTATATATAAGTTTTTAAGTTTAGTTCGGTCTAACATAATTTTTTTCTTTATAAATATTGTCTCAGTAAAATGTTTATAAAAAATTATAAAGCATTTTGAAAAATACAATAACCAACATCTATATGTATGCAACCCATCCTCTCCAGTTTGTATTATTTCCTCAGAATTAACTATTAAAAATGGAACTTGAGAGAAAAGTTATCAATGTTTCACAATTTAGTATTTGTTACCACTGTCCAACAGATTTAAATGTATAAAATGCTCTGTCAGGCCAGTGTGATAGTTAAGCAGGAAAAGGTGTTTGTAGGTGTTTGACAACCTGAGTTAGATATCTAGAGCCCACCTGATAAAAAGAGATGGCCAACTCCCTAGAGCTAACCTCCGACCATAACACACAAGATACAAATGAATAACAGATAGTAAAAACAAAACCAAAAACCTATCAGCATCCATATTCCTTAGCTCTATCTGCAGTATTAGTTGTAGTTTGGAAGAGAAAAAAAACCAAACCAAAACAGTAGTTTAACAACATATGGAGCTTATCTGATTTAAGAAAATGGGGGTACAAATTGAAATTCATTTTGTATTTCATAAAAAATATTATTATGTGTGAAAAAAAGCTTTGTTGCTATGTGCATTTAAAAATCTGCATTGCAAAGATATGTTACCTGGGGAGTCTGAATCACTCCATCCTTTCAGAAGTTGACTAATAAGCTAATAAGCAATAAGTAATAAGCATAGTTCTCTGCGTTTCAGACCTTTCATATATAGTAAATGTTCATAATGTTTATTTGGAAATGTTAGTCAAAGACATTCTAAGTTATTTTCCAGATTTGAAAGGATTTTCTATAAACTGTTACTAATAATTTAATTTAAATTTGTTTTTAGAGAACAGAAGGCTTACAAATCTCTCTACTTTTGTAATACTTGATTTATAAATGCCAGTTTTGTGGGGAGTTCTCCTTTTTAAATTTAAAATAGTTTTATCTGTGGTTGGAGAGATGACACAGCTGATAAAGAGATACATACTGTTCTTGCAAAGGACCCAAACTCTATTCCCAGTATCCATGTTAACCCTCCAAGGGCAGGGACCCCTACCTACACTACATGCACATACTCATAGACAGAGGCACACTTATACACATGCCTTAAAAACAGAAAAGAAATTGTTGAGGCTGAAAGGATGGCCCAGTGGATAAGAGTCCTAGCTCACCACCCAGAGGACCTGGATTCACAACACTCACATGGTACCTCACAATCAGGTTCCAGGGGATCTAATTTCTTCCTCTGAACTCCCTGAGCACCAGGCACACATACAGTGTACAGACACACAAGCAGGTAAAGACTCAATACATGCAAAAAAATAAAATAAAATAAATTTAAATATGTATTACTAATCTGGGTGTAGTGGCTTATACTTTTAATCCCAGCACTCATGAGAGAGGGGTAAACTGTGAGTTTGAGACCAGCCTAGGACAGCCAGAGTCCTTGCATCAACAAAACAAAATTACACAAATGTTATAAAAATACCACATTTTTCAAAACCACACATTGAAAAGCCAAGTTTTACCAAACAGAACAGAGAGAGACAAATTCCACACCCCAACCCCCAAAAGACACCCACCTTCCCTTTCTGAGAAAGGCTTCATTCTGTTCTTCAGATATCTGTTCATTTCTCCATTGTGGCACATTTCCAATACCAGGTAGACATAATTGTTATCTTCAAAGTAATTATAGAGCTAAAACAGAAAAGGGTGCCGTCAACTATACGAACATCCAGCTTTCCTTAACTACTTTAATACATCTGGTATCTTACCTCCAAGACAGAGGGGTGTTTCAACTGGCAATGTATTTTCACCTCATTTTGGACTCTCTGTACCATTCCAGCTTTGTACATGGCTTTCTTATCTATCTAAAAATAAGAGGGCAGATTTATTTGTTGATTTTTATGGTTGTGGCTTGATCTAGAGCCCTGTGCATGCTAGAGAAAAGCACTCTACCACCTAGCTATACCCCTAAGCCCAGACAAAAGCTCAAACAACAACCTATAATTGTAAGAAGTCTTTTTTTTTTAATATAGTCTTTGAAGTCAGTTTACTCCTATCTGTGCTCTGCCCTCGACCTAACAGAGTACATTCCCAGTATGTCCAGTGCATTTATGTGATAGCAGAGATTGGCCCTGGAGTTAGGATTTTCTTTTTCCCAACTCTTCAGAACTGGGATCACAGGCTGACCATAATGGTATTCTTGGACCGTTACAGCCACAAATGAGCATATTATTATTATAAATTGCTGACTTCTCATTACCTTAAGTATTCATAGCAACAAAATGTACTGGTCTCCTGAACCCTAGTAAAGTATAAAACTTCACTTAAGCAAGGTTAAGAGTCTCTTAAATGTCCTTAAATTCAGATGCTGTACTTAACAGCTGTCTTTTGGTTATGCAATGTATTATGCAATTATTACAAATGCACACATTTGGCAGGGTGGCAAGGTGCAGTCTTTAGCAGATAATGAGTGGGACATTTTAAATAGCATGCCTTCATTGCTCTCTAGTACCTTGCAAAAATACTGAAGAAACAATAACTAATACATTCTTACCATTTTGATTGCAACTTCCAAACCAGTGTGTATGGACTCAGCTCTGTAGACACCAGCAAATGATCCTTTACCGAGTAGATTTCCAACCTTAAAGTCCTTTTAAAAAAAAAATTAAGGATTACACGTGAGGAATCGCAGATCTAGAAAGTAAGAAAGTTGGGTAGGGGATGGGATGTGAAATGGGCCAAAGAGAAAAGGAGACATGGTTCAAGCAGCTGCCACACCTCGATGATGCAGGTGTCTGGGGTGGAAGGCATCTTGACGCTCTGAGAGATTTTCTGAGCTCCCTCCCTGATGGAGGCTAAGGACTCTAATGAGCTGGTTAGCTCGGGTCCCTCCTCTGGCCCACCAGGTTCCCGCCGCAGCTCCCGCCACGGTAACCGCCATCCCCGGGGAGGGGGCAAGCGGAGCGCGGCTTTGGAGGCGGGAGTGCGGACCCGACGCCAAGGGACCAGGACCGGGCGGGGCCCGCAGCTGGAGACACACCTGCGGGGTACAAGGCGCTCCCCTCCGGGCGGGGCTCCAGGGGGCGGGTCGCTTCGCCTGTCCCTCGGCGATCAGCCCCGCCACCGCCACCGCGCCTGCCCGCCTCATCCCCGCTTTACTAGTGTCACTGAGCACCAGTGAGCGCCTGAGCCAGACTGGGCCTCAGCCTCAGCCCGCTAACCCGTCTGGTCTCCCGTGTGTTTGTGCCGAGCCACAATGGACCTCCCCTCAGCACTGCGCTCGGTTCACCTCAGCTCACTGGGTCCCGGAATACCAGAGTCCGCCTCCATCGGACCTTCCCTCAGCTCCGCGCCCGCCGGCCTCACCTCGATCCTCTCCCCGATGCACGCCGCCATGTTCCCGAGCCGCCGGCGCCCGGGGCTCGGCCTTCTCGCAGTCCCTCCGAGGCAGCGCTCCGAGAAGCCAGCAGGTCTTGGCGCCCATCAGGACGCCTTCTCTACGCCGCCGCTGGCGACGCCGCCAACGCCACCGAAAGGTACCCCCGGTACCTCCCGAGGCCTGGGCGGCGCCCCGGAGCTCCCATTTTGAAAAATTCCCGCCGGTCTCCGAACGAGCCAGCCTGGCGGTGACGTCAGCACACTCTCCACTTCTTAGAGGCGGAGACCGACACGCATGCGCAGCAGGGGCTTTCCCTCGCTCTAGGCCGGAAGTGGGTTTTAAGTTTGACGGAAAGCGGTCAGTGTACGACTGACCGTAGCGCGGACGCTAATAATAGGTTACGTTTTGACCTGAAGGATAATAGGGCTTTGGCTTCCCGCAGAAAGTCTTTTAAATAAGTGTGTAGGTTTGGCCTAAAGAGAACTAGGGGGAAAAGTCCATTACTTTCCTTAGAACAGCCCCGAACCCGCCAGCCCACCATGTACACCGTTGTGCCATTTTCCTTTTTTACAGCTATTAATGTGTGGTGCTTTAAGATGAACTGTATAGGGAAAACACCGACTCTAAAGTAAAAAAAGCCTGGGGATGTACCTAAGTGGTAAAATGCTTTCCAAGCGTGGACATGTCCTTGGGTTCTAGTTTCTTCTTTCCCAGCAACCCGCTGCCCGGACAGATATTAAAGGTTGGACACAGCGACGCACTGGGGTTGAGTCAGTCCATTCTTGGACTCTAAGGAGTTCCAGGCTAACCTGGGCTACCAATCTTACAAATTTATTTTGAGCCATATGTGAGTGACCTAGGCTAAGTCATTTTCCTCTAAAAATGTTTTGAAGAAAGAGTAGTGGTATGGATCTTTACATTAGTTGCTAGTAAATAATCCGACAGGGGTTTGCTTTTTAGCCTAATTGTTTTGAGATTTTTTAATCAGATGCAAAAAGATCCAAAGTAG
This sequence comes from Mus musculus, assembly GCF_000001635.26. Classification (NCBI taxonomy): domain Eukaryota; kingdom Metazoa; phylum Chordata; class Mammalia; order Rodentia; family Muridae; genus Mus; species Mus musculus. The sequence goes on along the minus strand of NW_019168505.1, from coordinate 193,852 downwards.
TGACTTGTTTTCTGAAGATCCTCAATAGTGTGTTCTCTCTGTGTCTGTGTTTTATCTCAACTCCTAATAGTGTTCCAATCCAGGTCTAGATTGCTATCCCCAAATGCCAGTGATTCCAGGACAAGAAGTGAGGCAAGGAAAGATTCATTTGGAAAGACAGCAAATCAGAGATGATGGCACCTGGGTGGTCAGGGGGTCTATCAACAAAGATGAGTCGTCTTAGTGGGGGCCTGTGTCTCCAAGGGCAATTTATAGTTAGGAATAAGAGGAATAGGCTAGCGGGCACTTTTAAAAGGTTCTATGCTGAGTGAGGTCCTCATTTAGGACCTTTTTGTCTTTGGCTGCAGTATCCTTGAGACAATTAAGGCCAACCTCCACACATATTTAAATGAACACGTTATCCTGCAAGCAAGGCATCACTTCACAAGTTTCATGCTTTTCAGACACTGTGCACATCTCAGGGGTAGGAGATACCGACATAGTGAGTGAGACCTAGCTGCTGTGGGAGAGAGCCATATTTGCCTATCAGTACTCAATGCTGTCAGCTAGCCTCCTGTTATCCACGTCCAGGGGCTCTGATGCCACCTTCTGGCTCCTATCGACATAGCACTCATGTACACAAACCTATACTCACATAAACTCACGTTATAAAAATAAAATCTACAAACAAAAAAGCTGATCTCATGTACAGAACTTTCTCAAAGCTGTTTGAAAACAAAGCACCGTGCCTGCCGGATGGAGCTTGTGTGAAGATACTTTATAATGAACACGTAATTTACGTACACACAGGAATGATTGCACATCAAAAACAAAAACCTGCAATTTAATGGATTCATTTGTAGTTTAAGGAATGTTTACATTCATAGAAGCACTCTCAATTTTCAACATGATTTAACATTCTAGAATTCTAATTTCAAGCACACTGGCATATTAGAATTTCCCTTGCAGTGTCTTAATAGGCAAATAAGATTATTATGACTCAGGGTCATGCTATGCACCTCAGGCTGGCCTTGAATTCCAGAGCTAGATTTTAGATGTGTGCTACCCGATCTAGTTTCATAGATGATTTAGACTGTTGCTTAAAAGTCTTGCAGATGTCTTTGGTATTCCTGGGCTTTATTTTGTGGCCTCAGAGTTTTTGTAAATATTTCACATGTATTTAAAGTTTATCAGAGCCCATTAATAGTCTGTTGATATAAATCCATGCCCTCGTTACTTTTTGTTGCTTTATATATTTGCCTTGTGTTATCACTTCATTGTCAGCTGCAGTCTATGTTCTCAGACCTGTGTCAGAGCTCATATATATTTCTAATGAATTCTCTATAATCAAAGAATACCCTCTTTATGCTCTAAAGTTTTAATTTATACTACTCATATTTACAGAAACATTTTTTTAACCTGTAGAATCATTTTTTCTTAGCCTTTCACTTACCTTTTTGTATGTTCTTAGCATAACTTTTTCTCTACTACATCTTTTTTTTTTTTGGATCTTCTATAAGCCACAAATACTCTTCAAACTGGCAAATATGATGTCATTAAAGTAGCTATCAGTGTTTAGGTTTTTATTTACTTACTAAGACAAGGTCTCTGTAGACCTGACTTTGTACTTACTTGCAATGGACACCCTCCCTCTGTTTCACTAGTACTCACCTGGCTACTAGACTTTTTAATGTGATTTCAATGTTTTCTTCTTTTAGCAATGGATTACAATTTAGTTTATGTTATCTTCTATTAATTTTATATTCTTGTCATCTCTGATCACTAAGGAAATCAGTTTTATCCTGTTGACAGTGAGATTAAACAGGTGGCCAAAGCATCACTGCGGAAAGTGTGCTCACTCTGCTGACATCATGCTGCCTGTGAGACTTCCGGGCTGTGTGAACCATCTTGAATCTATGTCTTTATCCAAAGGGGGAAATTTTGTAGATAAGTTAGTAAAGACATGCTTATAACAGTCCTTTCTTACCTCTAAAACATTCTCCTTCCTCATATTACCTAACTAGAGAGCTTTTTTTTTTTTTTAAGAAACCCTTTCAAATTTTCAACTCATGAACAGCTGACTGTAGCTTAACCATCTAAGACTTTTAGAATATGTGCATTTCATTGAGACTTTGAGACTGGGTTTCTCTGTGTAGCTCTGGCTGTCATGGAACTTGTTCTGTAAAGCAGGTGAAGAGATCTGTCTCTGCCTCTGGAGTGCTGGGATTAAAGGAGTGCACCACTACCACCACTCTGTGGCTGAGATAATTTGGAAATTTAAAGTGTATGACATAAATGTTTTTCTAGATTGAGGATACATATCCTTTTTTTACAAGCTATCTTAATCCCCCCAGAAGATTAATATTGCATATATTATATTTATTTTTTTATCAGGAACAGCAATTATTTTTATTAGTATGTTCCTTTATCAGGAACACACACACACACACACACACACACACATTTTATTAGGAACAGCAGTTACTTTTGTATCCGGAACTGATCTTGAGACACAGAATTCGTCCTGCCTCTGCTTCCCAAATACTGGGATTAAAGACGTACACTACCACAGCGGGCTTTGAGATGTGGTCTCTCACTAAACCTGTAGGGATCTAGGGATCTCATGAGTCCATTTCCTCAGTGCCACTAACCCTAGTTTTGCTTTGTTTTAAGTGGGTGCTCTGGATCCACACACTTGCACTTGGATTTTAATGAGACATCCCCCAGCCCCAGGAACAGCAGTTCCTTTTTATTTTACATGCATGTTTGCATGCACATGCATGTCACAGTCAGGACAATTTTGTACAGTTGGTATCACTCCTTCCATCATGAGATCTAGGGCGTAGACTCAGATCCTCAGCCTTGCAGAGCAAGTTGGTTGAGCCACCTCACCAGCTCCAGGAGCAGCAGGTCCTAAACAGAGGACCTGGGCAGAAATTCTTCTCAACCTGAGAAGTTCCAAAGCTTTACTTCACTCTCAAGCTTTTGTCCATTACCACATCTAAAACTCAAAAATGACCATATGACTCTTCAGAATCAAGTGTCTGAAAATTACTTAAAAGCCCCATTGTTTTGCAAGTTCCTTATTTAAGAAGATTTGGTGACTTGTCATCAGTGTTTCATACAGTGAGTAAAGTCCAACACTTAAACATTAAACCTCTGGTGTGCAAAACTCATGGTTCAAGTAGCAGGTAGAATATGTATTTATTATTATTACATGACTTCTTGACAATGTGGACCAACATCCAAAACTGAATTGCATTTATTATCATTTGTTAACTTGTTTGCTAGTATGAAGATGCAATTTACATACAATGTTTTATATGCTTCTATTATTCCATATGCAAACATTTTGTGGATATATTTGTGAACCAGTCAAATTCCAAAATGATATTTATAGATTATCAATTAACATTGGAAGCCGTTCTTATGTCTGTTCATGTCTGTTATGTCAAAATTATTTTATAGACATGTCACATTTGATTATAGTTTTCTGCACTGCTTTGCAAACAGAATTGAGAGATCAAATGTACAGTTTTTCTAAAAGGAAGAAAACTAAGACTAGTTACTAAGCACTAAACTGTCAAAAGTCCTTGTACAGGGACAGTGGAGTGGAGTCCCTTTGTACATGGTTGTAATAATGGTTGTGAGATGACTGGAAGACTGTTTACCAGAACTGGACAATCTAGCTCAGTTTTCATTAAAAACTGTTCTCGCTGGGTAGGGGTGGCACATACTTTTGTCCCAACATTCAGGAGACAGAGGCAGGAGGATCTCTGTGAGGCAAGTGTGGTTTATATAGTGAGTGTTTCATTTCAGGACAGCCAAAGCTACACCAGACCAAAACCAAAACCTTTTGTGCAATATGCTGTAACACTACACAGTTAACAGTGGCTTCCTTCCTCCCAAATCTAAGAGATGACCATTTCATGTTAGGACTCTCCTTCTAAGACACTAAAGCCACAAAAGTTTATTTTAGAGAAAAAGTGTACACACTGTAAAGCTAGTTTTTTCATCTTAAATTGCTTTTTAACATGTACATTCTAAGCAGGCTGACATGATTTTAAAGGTGTTTTTTACTTAATCTCTCAGAAGGAACAAACTTAGAAAACTTAAAAAAAAAAGATGTAGAGTGCTTTTTCTTAATCAGAAATCAAAGATGTCTGTTTTTTACTTTGAACTTCTAACCCTTGTTATTTTGTTTTTTTTTCCTTGTTATTTTGTAATACTTAACAGACAACATTCACAAACTGACTTCTTTTGGTCCAGAACCACTTCAATGCCACTATTAAAACTGGAGATATTGAATATGCAATATTCATCCTGGTTTATTACATATTATATATGATGTAAGAACTCCAAATCCTGACTGTAAGGTTTAGTATTAAAAAGGAAACAAAAGGCTGGTCAAGGTGGCACACACTCAATTCCAGCACTCAAGGCTGAGGCAGGAGGATTACAAATTGGAGGCCAGGCAGGACTACATATCTAGACCTCATCTCAAATATAAAGGGAAAGGGACTCAAGTTATCTAAACTGCTAATTTAATCATCAATGTGGCAGATGCACGCTTTAAATATCATAGAAGAGTTAAAGGAAAATAAATTGTAAGAGCAATGCATTTGAAAACACTTTAAATGACATTTTACACACAAACTGATTGTGAAAGCTAGTTATTTAAATTCTATAATATAATTTAAGGCATGTTATATCTCACCATCTCTTTAGGATAAGTATGTTTTTTGGTGTGTGTGTTCTTTTAATAATCATCCTGTGACTTGGGTGACATAGCATCATACTCCAAGCAAGCATCATGTTATTTTCAGTACCATGGATATGACTGCATCTTGCATCAGATGGTCATGATTTAGTTACTATGTTTGGCTCCTTGACTTGAAAGCTCCCATTTCAATATATTGTTAACAAATATGTCCCTGCCTCTTTTTACTATTTATTCTTATAATTTGCTAGAATCATCCTTAAGAATCCAGTTAGCTAACTGGAGAGATGGCTCAGCAGTTAAGAACACTGGTTTCTTATCCAAAGGTCCTGAGTTCAATTCCCAGCAACCACATGGTGGCTCACAACCATCTGTAATGGGATCTGATGCCCTCTTCTGGTGTGTCTGAGACAGCCACAGTGTACTCATATACATAAATCTTAAAGCAACCACATGGTGGCTCACAACCATCTGTAATGGGATCTGATGCCCTCTTCTGGTGTGTCTGAGACAGCCACAGTGTACTCATATAAATAAATCTTTAAAAAAAAAAAAAATCCAGTCAGCGAGGCTGCTTTTGCAGTCGTACAAGGCTGGCTACTTCCACAGTTTTTCTTTTTTTTTTTTTTTTTTTTTTTTACTTTCCTTTGAAGCAGTTTGATTTTCAACATTCTTAACATTCTAGAAGCCCCTTTACTGTCTAAAATAACTAAGAATTTGGCTATGTTTAGTGGTTTGAATGAGAATGGTTCCCATAGGCTCATATATTTGAATGTCTAGTCACTAGAGCCCAGAACTGGTTTGAGGAAGATTACAAGGATTAGGAGGTGGGGTCTTTTGAAGGAAGTGCATTACTGGGGGTGGACCTTGAAGTTTTAAAAGAGCATATAAGGCCCAGTGTCTATCTCTCTCTGTGTCTCTCACGCCTGTAGATCAGGATGTATCTCTCAGCTACTTCTCCGGCACCATCCTGCCTGCCTGACACCATGCAAATAAACTCAACTCTGAAACTATAAGCAAGCCCCCAACTCAACACTTCCTTTTATATGAGTTGTCTTTGTCATGGTGTCTCTTTACAGCAATAGAACAGTGTACTAACACATCATGAAACTTAACAAAGATTTGGCAGTACTGTAAGTCCAGTACTAGTTTGTTAGGAGACACTGAATATGTGAAAAGAATATATTTTTGGATATTGTATGTTTATTTTATGTGAATGAATGTTTGCCTGAGGTGCCTGCTGGGGCTAAAAGATGGTGCTGATTCCTCTGGGAATGGAGTTACAGGTGCCTGTGAGCAGTCATATGGGTGCTAGGAATTGAACCTTGGTCCTTGGGGAAGAACAACCAGTACTCTTGACTGTTGAGTTATCTTTCCAGATCCAAGAATTTTGTGTACTTTAAAGAGAAATATGATGGTTAAACAACTACCATTTGTAGTTAAAATGCTGGTCTTTGATTTATATTAAATTTGTTATTTTAAAAGAAAATCTTGTATGCTTCCTTGGAATTGCTTTTAAAATATTTAGATTAAATCTTGACAAGAAACCATAAAATAAATGTTTAAAGTTGATAGTCTTTTGGTCAAATATCTGTCCTCTAAAATTTCCTGGCTGCTTAAAAATTATTTAGTTTGTTAAAGGGTTGTTAAAAATATGGAACCGAGAAAGAGGGTACCAATTATTAGAACCAGACTCTATAAGTACCTTTCTTTTGTGTTTCTTGTAAGTCATCCACATCTTCAAATATGGTCTAAAAAATCAATTAGCTCACTCATTACATTTTATACAACCAAATATTCCAAAACAAAGTATATATATCTAAAATGAGTCACCTCTAGGCCTTCTAAAATATGACACTTTTGTTGTTGTTGTTGCTTAGGGTTCTATCCCAGAGTTAAGAGTGTTAATGAGGCCCCCTATGCCAGAGCTGTCCCCACCCCCAGCTCTGTTTCATAAAATTAGTACAAAGGGATTAATTTGTCTGAGTTACTAAACCCCTAGGTATCAAATACTTGAGAATGCCCCTGGAATTGTTTCAAAGGTCACCATCACATTCAAATGTATAAGAATGGAACAATGATTTTACTTAGTTTAGGGCACACTGATCCAGCTGACCACTCTGTCAAGGTCTCCCACATTTTCAGGTGGATTTCTCCTCAGCCACAGATGTGCTAATTTTGATAAAATGCGTAAAAACATTTTTTTTGTTTTGTTTTTGAGGTAGGGTTTCACTATGTATCATTGACTGGTCTAAAGCTCCTTATGCAGACCTGACTGGCCTGAACTCAAGAAACCTGTTTGCCTCTGCTTAAGGAGTGCTAGGATAAAAGGCATTTGCCACTGTGAGTAGCTTAACACTGTCTTTAAATTGATTACTGAGCTCTATAATTTAAAGATGTCTTGATAGGAAATAATCACTTGATACCCACCTCCAACCCAGCAAAACTGACATGTTATCCTAGTACCTGAATTGCTTGATGTTTGTAGCTTTTTAGAATTTAAGGGTTCTGTCCACTGCTAAAGAATTGTTTTCTGGGGTAGAATCTTAGTGTAAGTCAGCATGGCCACAGGAAAGTTCAGACTCCTTCCATCTCCACTCCTGGGTACCTACTCTCTATCTTGTAGCATGAGTTCCTTTCTTCCCTTCCTCCCTCCTTTCCTTCCTTTCTCTTTTTCCTTTCTGTATCATTTAACAGTCTTTGTATAGTTGGTTATTAAGGATTTATCTCTTTTTTCAGGGAGCAGATGGCTTGAGGCAGGTTTCTCTGTATTGCCTGGTGTCTTGGAACTTGCTCTGTAAATCAGGCTTACCTCAAACTCAGGGATCTGCTTGCCTCGCCTCCTCAGTCCTGAGACTAAAGGTGTGTCAATCCACACCTGGCTTAATGGTAGGTTTCTTAAAGGAAGATAATTTGTATTTTCAGAATTAAACCATACTAACTTATATTTTTATTTTCTATCCATTTTTAAACAGTATGATGGGTAGTAACATTGCTTTGGCTATGTATTCTTTAAAATTGCACCTTTTTTGCTTTGGAAACACTTGCATCTAGTATTACCTATTTCAATGCATATTAAAGATGAGGTGAATCATACGATTTACACAAAACTACTATGGAAAATACATTTTCTTTCTTTTAAATAGCATAGGGATTTTTTAAAATTCACATTAAATTGGTAAAATATATAGATTATCTTTGTATGTATTAAACTTATTAAATGAGATATTATATAATTGTATATTTTTTTTTCTCTGACTAAAACATTAAACTATTTGAAAGTAACTTAACAGCAGGATGGAAAACTTGAGGCTCCACTGGACATTCGGGTGCAGGGAGAGATGTTTCTTCTACTTCCAACCGGTCCTAAGGAACAGCTCCTTACGGAATGTAAGTGATAACCAGGAAGCAGCTATAAAATCTGTGTGGTTATATATTCCCTTTACAATCATGATTTTTTTTCTGAAATGGACCTATGTATATATTTACCATACAAATTAAAAGTAACTGATATCTACTTAAAATGTATTTCTTCATTTATTGGATCTAATGGTTTCTCTATAATAAAAGATATAGACATTTAAAATATGTTGGAAATATATGATTTTCTTAATAAAAAAAGGGATGGTATCTACCCCCAAAATCTGACTAAAAATTCCTGCAAAATGACCACCCTACCCTCCTCTATTCTCTTTTCAGTGCAGACTACATTGTAGGAACAAAATCTCTATTAGAGAACTCATTTGAGAAATGACTATCCCTAAAGATAGTATACTCTCGGTCTTTAGCTACTTAAGAAAAAGTCAGTATTGCATTTAGTATAAAGATTTAGCTTTGGGAAAACAACGAGCCTCTGAAAATTGTAACTGAAGTTGGACTTCAGTTAAGACCATTAGGAACACAAGGGCCCATGCATTTTGTCTTGCTTCTGTCCCTTGAAAACTGAAACATCACCCCAGCCTACCCCATGGTTAAATAAAACAGTTTCAAGGCTCAGGACATAATTGAATGGAGTGAACAAGTCTGGTGATAAACCACAGACCACGTCCTTAATATGGCTGAAGTTCACTGTGCCTTTCCCCATTTAAGAAGCACCAACCCTGGAGCCAAGTTTTCAAAAGGCAATTTAACAGCAGGAACTATAATTTAATCACATCATATCATATTACACTATGTAACATTATGTATTTTACCTACTGATGTAACACAGTTAAGTTTATTACAAGCATTATTTCCTAGGACTTGGTACAGGTACTCCTTTCAAGGAATTACTGCTTATTTAATAGTGTCTATCTACATTGGAACATTAAATCAGTGATAGGTATATATAATGCAATGCATTGTGCAACGTCTCCCTACCCTGGATTAAGGTATTATTAACAAAAATCAATTAAGAAAACCAACACAACTATAAAAACTGAACCAAGTCTGTCGGCATCACAGATGTGCACCTGAGCAGGTCAACAGTGCTTCCCCATAGGCTTAGCATTAGTGTCGCAGCAGCTGGTCTTTTGGACAAGTAGATCAACAGTTTCAAGTGAAAAGTTCCTCTGAGAAAACATGAATCCATGCTACCAACAAAAGCAGCCAATGCTGCTGTTATCTGAATGTCAAACTGCACTGTCCCTCTCTGAGTGTCATTTAGATTATTTATGTAATGACAAGACTGGATTCCTGGTGGCGCATCAGTGAGATGGTCTAGGATGTCAGAACCTCCCATTTGTTGTAATATTTAAGTGATAGCATTAGGGAAACTAGGAAAGGGTCAGTGCTGGTGGCTCTAAACCACATCGGTTTGTTTCACAATAATAATGCAGTTACCCCCTGCCTCTGCAACAAAAGAGCAATGCAGTGCCCCCTTCCTGCATCGAGGAGCTGAGGGCTATGCAAGTAGAAGCTGTGACTACAGTGGATGGTTGCCGAGTACATAGCAGTCCTGCATACTGACACAAAGTATGTAAGGAGAGCTCAAACTGATTTGTACATCTATATTCAGCTAGGGCTTCACAGCAGCAATGGACAGCAATAGTGTACTCAATATAGACACTTTTCAAAACTACTCCAAAAAACAAATGACAAAAGTAGTTAAGAACAACTGAACATATGTTGTGTGTACCGGGCATAAAGGATGAATGGGCCCTTTAGTTAACCCACTGCTTGGATAACATGACACTTAGTCCACTTCCATCTCTCCGGAGTCGGTGTGCTGTGAGCTTCCTTTGGGTGGATCTGGGCTGGTCTCTGAACCACTCTGTCCGTCCATTGGTCCATTGTGCTCACTACCAGTTTTTGCTTTGTCTTCAGGAGCTTCTACTTTTGGTTTGGGCTTATAAACGATGGGGTTACAGAAATTATCCAGTTCCTGAAAACAGAAACGAGCCATGTCAACTATTATATAAAACACTTAGATGTTTGCTGGTGTTCTCTAATCTCTCTTGTATCCTCATACATTTCAATACTTCACTATATTTAACAATTTCATTATGTACCTTTTATTTATTTTAGTTTCTTGAGACAGGTTTCTTTGTGTAGCTCTGGCTATCTTAGAACTCACTCCAAGCTGGTCTGGAACTGAGAGATTCACCTGTCTCTGACTCCAGAGGGCTGGGATTAAAGGTGTGAGCTGCCACCCGGCTACTGTACTTATTTTTAAAAAATTATTTTAATTTTCTTTTTTATTTCATGTGCATTGGTGTTTAGCCTCATGCATGTCTGTGTGAGGGTTTCACAGCCTCTGGAATCAGAGTGACATACAGCTGTGAGCTGCCATGTGGGTACTGAGAACTGAACTCTGGTCCAAGATCACTTATAGTTTGTTCACAATAAATTATGTCCTTATTTCCTTTCAAGTGAGAGCTGTGTTTTAATGCCTATAAATGTGATTTTATAACGGTTCTGTAATTCCTTTTACATAATATGCTGTAATGTCTTTATAACTAAAAAATCATATTTGATAGCTATATCACATATATCCATATAGCAATTCCTTGAATTTATATAGTAATCTCTAGAATTGTAAGTTTTGGCTAACAGGTATACACTCACTTCAAATTTTTACACGTATGTGTATATATGCTCTGACACGATGTCAGGAGAGAGTACTCACTGCCCCACGCCCTTCTAACTGTGTGGAGATTATGAACACAAGCACAGCAAATGATACAGACAAAGCCACCTGCATCTGGTGACTGGGAACGCACCTCTTCTTTGTCAGCCCTCTGGCTCAGAGTCTTCACTTATGACCATTTGCAGAGTTTTGCTACCATGTGTTTTATAGCTTTTGATATTTTTATTTATCATCAATGTTTATTAAAATTCAACATTTATCTGAGATTACATAAAATCACTAACAGGATTTCACAGTGGAAGATTTCATATTCCAAAGTCAGACCTATTGCAACAAAGTTGTTAGAAGTCTCAAAGAGTGTGGATATTTAGGTTGATCACATTGCTGTATATCATTCTGTATTACTTACAGAACCTAAAAGCTGGTGGGTGTACTGGCTGGTTTTGTGTGTCAACTTGACACAGCTGGAGTTATCACAGAGAAAGGAGCTTCAGTAGAGGAAATGCCTCCATGAGATCCAGCTGTGGGGCATTTTCTCAATTAGTGATCATGGGGGGAGGGCCCCTTGTGGGTGGGACCATCCCTGGGCTGGTAGTCCTGGCTTTTATAAGAAAGCAAGCTGAGCAAGCCAGGAAAAGCAAACCAGTAAGGAACATCCCTCCATGGCCTCTGCATCAGCTCCTGCTTCCTGACCTGCTTGAGTTCCAGTCCTGACTTCCTTTAGTGATGAACAGCAGTGTGGAAGTGTAAGCTGAATAAACCCTTTCCTCTCCAGCTTGCTTCTTTTTTATTATTATTATTAGATATTTTCTTCATTTACATTTCAAATGCTATCCCGAAAGTCCTCTATACCCTTCCCCCCACCCTGCTCCCCTACCCACCCACTCCCATTTCTTGGCCCTGGCATTCCCCTGTACTGAGGCATATAAAGTTTGCAAGACCAATGGGCCTCTCTTCCTACTGATGGCCGACTAGGCCATCTTCTGCTACGTATGCAGCTAGAAACACAAGCTCTGGGGCTACTGGTTAGTTCATATTGTTGTTCCACCTATAGGGTTGCAGACCTCTTCAGCTCCTTGGGAACTTTCTCTGGCTCCTCCATTGGGGGCCCTGTGTTCCATCCAATAGATAGATGAGTGTGAGCATCCACTTCTGTGTTTGCCAGGCACTCCCAGCTTGCTGAATAGAAACTCTGACTCAAACAGCCGGCAATGTGTAGCAACATTCAAAACGGAACAGATACTCCATTACACCTAGAGTGAAGCCAGCAAAGCAAAGTCTGGCCTTAATGTTCTTCCGTAAGTGATTATTTCTCAGAGTGTGATATCCATTCATTTTTTAGTCCTCAAATGTATTTGGGTGCTTAAACTTATTAAAAAGGGAGTGAGATTAGCCAGTGAGATGGCTCAGCAGGTAAGGGTGCCTGCTAGGCAAGCATGGCCACCTGAGTTCCATCCTTGAGCCCATCTGAAAGTGAACGCTGAGAATCAACCACCACAAAGTTGTCCTCTGCCCTCCCGTTAGCACAGCCGGCTGGGTGCCCACACACTCACTGTTGTCCTCTCACACATGCCATTAAGCACGGTTGAAAAGGGAATGGAGTTTCTTACCTTTGACTTTGTAACTATTTCTGACACTTTTACCACGGGATCTTGAGTGAGACTTAATTTATTCTGTGCATTCATCTTACTGTTTAGCCAGTTCATGGAGTCACTGATGTACTTTTCAACTCTTTCCATTTCAGCAGGATCCAGATGATCATATCTTTCATCCTATTAAAAATGAATAAAATGGTAAAAGAAAAGGAATTGTTGGTAAATAGTGGCTTATTGATAATTTCTCCCTACCTAAAACATTCATGTTCTTACTTATGACATACTTCATGTATATTCATGTAAAGGTGCCACATATGAGATGACACACACTGAAGAGACTAGGGGAAAATGTAAAATCAGTGCAGATTTCCAAAGGACTCCCAGAAGTCAGCTTTGGAAAAGAACTACTTGTGGAGGCTCTGCATTGGGCAACAGAGGCTATGGCAGAGTAGAATGTATACAAATTAAGGAGAAAATAGATGTACAGGTATATAGTGAGGGAGAAAGAAAATTCTGAACATACCATAAAACCAGGTGTCACATTCTTGATTTAAAAAAAAGAGACAATGAAATTCTGACTAAGCAACACAGCTGCAGCTTCTACAACCACCCAAAAAGTCATTTTGCATCAGCAGCCAATAGAGCAGAAAGAAGCAGCACCATAACATGAAAGCGAGAAGGTTTCCTGACTAGGATTATGGACAGCCTAGAAAATGCAGGATGAACAGGAAGGGGAAGTGATGAGGAAGAGGACAAGGGCAAGAGGACATGCATGACATGAAAGCACAGCCCGGGAAGGGTCCATGGATGCAGGAGGAAGCAGAAGGGGCAGAGGACCGACCCAGACAAATTTCCTTTGAAAAAGACAGAATGAAACCTAATGCTGTATGTGCTAATTAAATTAAAAAAAAAAAAACTCCTTTTAATGTATTTTCCCTCATGTGTTTTGAGATAGAGTCTCACCTAGCCATACCTGGGTTTATCCTTACCCTCCACCTTAGCCTCTTAAAGCATTGCGATTGAACCCCGAAGTTAACAAGTGGGACTATGAAGAGGGCATTTTCAGAACTGTTAATCTTCCTCAGACATTCAAGATTCCTTTGTAAGATTACAAATGACATATCATCACATTGGACTTGGCTTCTGGGCTGCTGCATTTTATTCAATTTCTTACTGTCTCGGGGATTAAGTTTTATTTGCTAGTTTATTTGCATTAATCATTAAATATGCTCTTTAAAAAAATTATCTGTAGCCTGAGCCTTTTCCCAGAACTTTTATATCTAACCAACTTGAGACTATTTGTGAAGTCTGAAATTTCTACTATAACAGTTTAATAAAAAAAGCCTCGGCTTTTAAATGTCCTGGATCCTCTACTGCCAATTTTTCACTAAAAAGCTGTAAGTTTGGTATGCTCAGTATCCGAAGTGGTAACATGCAGCGTTGGAGCTGAGGACTTCTATAGACACCATACATTAGCAGCAGCTTCATCACGACCCCAGTACCTTGTTTCTGTGTGCTTCTATCACTTTCAGGACAAGCTGAATCTTTTTCCCCAAGTCATTTAAAGCTTTTGGTCTCTCTTCATGCTCCACGTACTTCATTTGAATGGGCTGGCCATATTTCTATCAACATAAACGTTTAAAAAGAATGAATAGAGTTTTAACAATACATTTATCCCTTACAGGATGATAAACATGTCTTTCCTGTCTTCCCACAAAGAAAAGTGTTAACATGGCCCTTACCCTACTTCAACCCTCCTTTTATCTAAAGTGTTCACTAAGGATTACCCCTTAACTACTTCCCAACCCAAAGACCCAAACAACATTGTCAGTCCTTTCAAAACATGGTGCTAAACTGCGAAAGACAATAAGGACCGTTCTACTACATGGAGAATTCACAAATTTAAACGTGGGTTTCAAATTTTACTTTATTTTTGAGACAGGGTCTCTATGTGTAGCCCCTGCTGTCTTTGAACTCCCTATGTAGAGTAGGCTGGCCTCAAACTCATAGAGATCCTCCAGCTTCTGTATATCCCCAGAGCTGAGTGAAGATAAAGGCATGTACTACCATGCCAAGCATAAGGAGCCAAACTAAGTACCACTGCTTTTACATCATAATCTTCACAAAACTGCTTCAGTTAACAGTCACCTACCCCTTGCAGCCACCTACTAACCTTTAATTCCTGCAGCCTATCCACATAAACTTGTTTAGGCTGGTCTTCTCCTTCTTCATACAGCCAATTTTCTGTGTCTTCTAACATTGCAGACAGCTTATTCATGTCCTAAGTTACACATTTAAGAGATACTAATTACAAATGCCTTTCTTAGACAAAGTCATTAAGAGATGTTTTTTAGCTCAATACCAGAGTCTTCTGACCTTATTCATAAACATGTTTTCATTAACCTTCTGCACCTTGAAAAATAACTGAGAGTCATCTCCACATAGGTGCAAAAATTGACAATAACAAATTTGATATACTTTTAAACATGATTCACATTAGGACTTTCAAGTGAACATTCAAGTAGTCCTTACAACTTTAGACTTACTTCTGGAGTGATGAACTTTTCGTAGACAGTGCCCAATTTGTCTCTGAAATCATAGACGTATTCTTCAACAGCATTTTTAGCATCATTTCTTTCTTTCTCTAATTTATCCTGCATTATCATCTTCCCCTGTTAAAAACGTTTCAGATTGTCAAAACAACACACATTAGAGAACTGCTAGTTAAAACCATGATGCCACTTCATACCTCCTAAGAGAAGCATATTTAAAAAATAAGCCAGAATAGAATTTTTGTGATTGTAGAGAAACTGAAGCCCGGAACACTGGTGACAATAAAACATTCCACATCCATGGGCCACAGGAACAGTGTGGAGGGTCTTCAAAAATAATGAAATATAAGTTGGGCATAGTGGTACATACCTTTAATCCCAGCAGCTCAATCTCTGAGTTTGAGGCCAGCATAAGCTACATAGTGAGATGCTGTCTCAATAAATAAATGAATAAAGTAAAAAATATATAAAATAAATGAATATAAATTCAAAATTATAATTTCCCTTGAATCTAGCAAGTGTAATCCTGAGAATATACCCAAATGAATGGGACGCAGACACTTCACAGATATGTGAATCCCAGGGTTTCTTGAGGCATTATTATCACCAAAAGTATAAGCTGAAGCATCCATTAGCTGATGTACTGATATATATGTGCACATATATATCACAGATTTACGAGGCTTAGAAGAAGTTTCACATATGAGCGAGCCCTAAGATTATGCCAAGTACAACAATCCAGGACAAAAGGACAAGCATTGTCTCATTCAATTTATGTGAGCTGCGTATGCAGACTCTTAGGAGACAGGAAACAGATGAGTGTTCAAGGAGAACTGAAGGGGGTGGGGAGGAGAGAGCATCTCCATCTTAGACGGCTGTAAGCTTTGGATGTGGTGGCGATGCTTGTGCAATGCTAAATATGATGAAAACTAACTTGAAAATATATACATAAAAATGGTCTTAAGATGTTAAATTCTACACATGTATTTTAAAAAGTAACAATATATTCCCAAATCACTGACTTGTATGCTTTGAGTGAATGAATT
Organism: Mus musculus; assembly: GCF_000001635.26. Classification (NCBI taxonomy): domain Eukaryota; kingdom Metazoa; phylum Chordata; class Mammalia; order Rodentia; family Muridae; genus Mus; species Mus musculus. The sequence continues at coordinate 177,893 of NW_019168505.1, read as the reverse complement.
ATATGGTACAGAACTTAAACCCTTGTAATAGCTTTTGAACATATTTATACATGTTCAAACTCCAGCACCCCCATTTACTTGTTGGAGACAGCAGGAAACTCACCTACTCTTAGTTTTCTTACCCTAATATGACTAATTCTTCATTTCATGGCTGTAACTCACATAGAGTATCTTCCTCCACACCGATGCACTACTCTTGGTCAGGGGTGTATTAACAGCATTGTGATGCTGAGCTTGGGAGACTGATCACCTGATCCAAATATGAGGTAGCATACTACACACAGGCCTCAGTTTTCTCATCCATAAGCTACAGCCCTTAACAGAACCTACACATTATATTTGTTTTGAGGACTTCAGAGATTTAAGGACTGTTATGATCAAAAGCAAGGAAAGAATGCAATTATAATTCTTGAACAAATTTCACTTAAGAGCACTTGGTTTTCTAAATACAAGGATTCCTTTATAAACTATAATACAGTAGCATAGATTTAAAAAGAGACATTTAAAAATTAATCAAAGTTTCATTTTGCACATAAACCTACTATAATTATCATTTCCTACAGTTCATTCCTTTGGAAAAATTATGCTCCAAATATGTAAATCCTGAGTATTATGTGAGATTTTTAGGATTTATTATGCACGAATAGAGCCTTGGTAATAGGTATTATGCATTGGTACTTTTAAGAAAGCAAGCCCTGTAAAATCAAAATTTCATGTAATGATGGGTGTTAAACAGTTGAATGCAACATTCTCCAAACGGTAGAAGTTAGGAACATGTAGAAATTAGGAACCACCATTTCAATATAAATTTAAAGGATAATTATAAGTATAAATATAATCACATTATACAGTTACTACTAAAGAAAGAACTCACTTTCCAAAAGACTGGAACTAACCGTGAGAATAGACAAGAGCAGGTAAATCTGTTAACAATGGCAGCAAAGTTGAAATCATTGTTAATCAACACTCTGAACAGTCTTAAGTATCACACACTTCCAAAGGGGGCTTGTTAATCCAGGGGAGATGTTACATGCCTGTGATCTCAGAACTCAGAAAGCAGAGGAAGGAAGGGCTGGAGATTCAAGCCAATGTGGGCACACAGGAAAACCTTCCCTCAACATTTCCCCAAAACAAGACAAAGAATCTCCAAACCAAGCCAAAACAAGAGAACAAAAGGGCATGTTCTTATTTTACGCTTAAAGGCTACAAAAGATAGAGCCAGAGGTGGTGGCACATATTCACAGTCTTAGCGCTTAGGAGGTAGAGGCAAGAGAATCAAGGCTTCACGGCCATCAGATACACAGTGAGTTTGAGGCTAGCCTAGCTTACTTGAGCCCTGGCTTAAAAGTGGGGGGGGGGGGGGTGTTAAGAGTTCGCTTCAGAAGGCTTTTTTCTCTAAAGTAGACACTTTTTCATATAATTAAGATAATAAAAGTATAATATATGGTACCAATACAGCTTATTATTTTGTCAAAAGCAGTTTAATGGCATTTATAATTCCTAACAATTGCAAACCAGATTGCCTAGATATCACAGACAACCTTTGACTCCAATACAGTATCAGAATGCATTTGCTGCTATTCAACAGCAATCTAACTTACATACCTCATTTTCAATGTAACTATTGAGAAGGTCTTGAGTCAGCTGTCTGTAGAGGCTACTCTGGATAGGTAGATCAATACTCTTGATTTTCCCTTTTTTAATAGTTTGATTTATGCGATCTTGCTTATCTGAAGGAGGTGCCTGTAAAAGAAAATAAAAAGTAAAATTTTCTAAAACTAACAAATATAAATTTTAGAGGTGAAACAAAAAAGCAAAGCCAAACAAACCTATTGCTGTCTTTGATACTTTATTTAAAGTAGAGACTATATGGGCTGGGAACAAAGCTCAGTAGTAAAGTGCTTGCCTGGAACGCACAAACTCTGGGTTTAGTTTCCAGTACCACCCCCATGCTGACACACACACACACACACACACACACACACACACACGAACACACACATTCTAGTAGCCTTTTATTCTCAATTTAATGCTAACCCTTTACTACATTTGCAACATGGAATTGGAAATCCAAAGCTGTAATGAACTACTACGTCACATACAGTACTATGGTTATAAATTCTTGACAAAGGAAAACAAATATAAGTAAGGCTATGGAGAAAATGGAACCCTACTCCTAAACTGTTGGTGATATTATAAACTATACAGTGGTTGTTGTCACTTTTTAAAACAGCTGAGCCACTGAGATTGTTCATTGGACACTTGCTAAGCCTGCCAACCTGAGTATGATCCCCAGGACCCATACGCAAGTTGTCATTTGACCTCTACACAATATGTCTAGCAATTCCATTGATGTGCCCAAGAAAATGAAAATATACACACAGAAAACTGTGTGTTAAAGTAACATTCCCAATTGGAAAACTACATTGTAAATGCTCATCACCAATATATGGATAAATCGGAATGTGGGATGCACTGATCAACGCGGGAATCAAATACCAACACATCTTAGCAGGTTTTACATAATTTTAAAACCGGAGGCAGTAATCACGCGGCTATCAGCCTACACTGATCTTGTTCCGACACTTGAATGAGGCTGGGAGGCCAAGCAGTCGTGGGATCAGTGCTCTCAGAGCAGCAGACCTGGAATGTGATTAAGATGTAAGCCCCTTACTTCCCTGCTTACCACCACCATTGGCTCAGCTGCTCAGAGTCAAAGAGTTTTAGCTGAGTGCGGTGGATGGCACATGCCATTAATTCCAACACTCTGCAAGCTGAGGCAGGCAGAGCCCTGTGAGTTCTGTGAGATCAGCCTGCCTGGTTTATACAATGATTTTTAGGCTAGCCTGGGCAGCCTAAAAATAGTGAGATCTGTCTTTCTATTCCCTAAAGATTTTTTTCAGTAGACCAAGCCTTGATTTTTATTACTTAAAAAAAAGCTGTATATTTATTTTGCTTTCTGACTCTGTGCTTATGCGGTCAATACTTTCCTGCTACTCTATAAGGAAAGCCTGCTTGATCCTGTCATGGACACACTTGGTACACATGGAACCACCACAGGCCCTGCTGACACACTTCTTTGTCTTAGACAATCTCCTAAGGACTTTGGGTCTCCGGGCACGAGTCCCTCACAGTCTGCATGGGCACACACCACATGCAGATTTAGGTGCTTCCCCAACCTTCTTGGTGTAAAGGTAACAATCCTGTTGCCAGGGGTTCCAGACAGCCTTGTTTTGTTAGAGCAGTATTGTAGGAAAGCATACAATGGTATGTCAAACGCTGGACCATCCTGAGTGCCTCTAAGTACTGCCCCTGGAAGAGCAAGAATTTTTTTTAAAAAAGAAAAAATATGATGTGACCGAAATGCCACACAGAGCATTACACATTTAAACTGTCTTCATTTGGAATTGTTCTGCTTCTCCATTTCTCCAAGACTATAATTTCTAGTTAAAAAAATGATTAAAATACCCTTTTCACTGTCAAAAGATAATTTTGCTTTTAAAGTTATGTCTTGTTCTTTTAAAAGCTTTTAAGTAAAACTCTGAAATGTACCTATTTTGGTTGCAGGCTTTCTGTGCTTCTTCTTGGCACTGCAGTTTATTTACTTATTTATTTATTTTGGCACTGCAGTTTAAATGACTACGTATATTGAAAAGCAGGCAGCACACGGCATCTCAGCAGGATATGGGAGGCAGTGTAGGGTCTGAGGCCCAAGCACTTGTGAGCTGAGGAGGGAGCAGCACAAGTGTGTAACACGCTTGTGCTACACACAGGAGACCTTGTGTAAATCACACACAGCCAAACAAGCAGACACGAAATGCAATCCTGACAAAGCTCCACACCCACAACCACCGAGTAGGAAAGCAAACCTTTGCTTTGGCCCCGGTGTGGTCAATCTCCTCTTCTGGGGTGTGCTCAGCATGACATTTCTGATGACCTCCTTCTTCTTGGTCAACCTGCATTTTGTCCTGGCAAGAAAAGAGATTAATGGATGGTACACAGTTTTCCTTTTCCAGCAAAAAGCACAGTCCTACTCCAGGGTTGAGATGTGTGCAAACACTGAAGCCGTTCACTTTCAAATGGCAACAGCAACAAACAGATTAAAAAGTATGAGTGAAAAGATCAGATGGAAGCTATGTAAACAGACCTTCTCATTCATCCTTTTTGGTCAACATTTGCAAAAAAATATAGATAACTATTCTCAAATTCATAAATCAGTATTCTCAAACTTAAGTTTTAAAAAAAGAGAATATTCAACTTCACATGAAAATGTTATGGACAATGCTTAAAATGATAAACAGAAACATGATGAAAAAGATGAGACTCATAACCACACAACTCAGTTACATACTTTTAAATTTATTTTTTATTGAAAATAATTTTTTCATACAATATATTCTGATCATAGTTTCTCCTCCCTCATCTCCTTCTCCACCCTTCTAACTTCATGGTTTCTTTCTCTCTGTTACATATTTTCAAATGTAGTAAAATACTGAAGTTAATTAAAACTTAAATGTCTGTGAAGCATTGGAATATAAAAACTCATAAGCCCCCAAATAAGCTGTTCATTTGGCAAACAATCTTAAACAACACATATATTTTTATAATCTTTCTAATCACATTTACAACCATCTTCTTGAAAGAAGTTTAGATTATAGGAACCACTGTAATTCTTGCTACATTCTCAGAACCCTAGAGGCAACACAGGTACCCCAGAGGTCACCACGGCTGCCAAAACCCTAGCAGAGAAACCCTACTGGATCTGAAGACTCTCACTAGTCACTAGAACTACAGGCCATTTAGGCCAGAAAACCAAGGGGGAAACATCCAAAAATCATCCATCCAACAAAGATAAACTCAGAAATTGACACAAAAACCCAGATGACTAGAGGCCAATGCAAGAACATAATCAATACAAGCCGGGGCAATATGGTGCCAGCACTGCTCAGCTATCCCACAACTGTTAAGCCCTGGATATCACAATTCACCTGAAGCACAAGAAAATGACCTTAAAACCAATCTTAGGAAGATGATAGAGGCCCTTAAAAAGGAAATGAATGCATTTTTAAAAAAAGAAATCCAGGAAAATACAAGAAGGTGAAGGAAATAAATAGAATAGTTCAAGTGCCAAAAAATAGAAGCAATAAAGAAAACACTATCTGAGGGAATCCTTGAGATAGAAAATCTAGGTAATTGAACAGAAACTAGACACACAAGCATCACAAACAGAATATAAGAGATGGAAAGGAGAATCTCGGGTGCAGAGGATGCATACAATAGAAGGAATTGACTCACTGGTCAAAGACCATGTTAAATGTAAACATTTCCTTACATGAAACGTATGAAAAGGCCAAACTTAAGAGTAATAGAAATAGAAGAAGAAGATTTACAGGTATAAGGCCCAGAAAATATTTTTTTAACAAAATCATAGAAGAAAAAAGGTTGTTATTTTCCTACCCTAAAGAAAGAGATGCCTATAAAGGTAAAAAGAACATACAGAACACCAAATCAATCGAAAGTCTTCTCACCATATAACCAAAACAGAACAAAGAAAGAAAACTAAAAGCTGCAAGGGATAGAGGCCAAGGAACATAAGAAGCAGAGCTGTAGGATTACACTCAGCTTCTCAACAGAGACTCTACAAGCCAGAGGAGCTTGGGCCTTGCAAACTCAGACAACAGATGCCAGTACAGACTATTACACCAAGCAAAACCTTCAATAATCATAGGTGGAAAACAAACTACTCCATGACAAAATCAAATTTAAACAATATCTAGCTCCAAATCCAGCCCTCCAGGTACTAGAAGAAAAAAAATCCAACCCAAAGATGTTAAATACACCCAAGGAAACACAGGTAATAAGCAATTTCACACCAGCAAAACCAAGAACGGACACTTACACATATGTGACCACCACCAACACCACCAATAACAACACAATAACAGGAATTAATAATCATTGGTCATTAATATCTGTTAATATCAATGGATCCAATTCCCCAATAAAAAGGCACAGAATAACAGAATGAATACAGAAACTAGACCCATCCTTCTGCTCCATATAAGAAACACACCTCTGAAGTGCAAACTTAGGCTTCTTTGCAAAGTCAGTTGTGTTGGATGGTGTTTTGCTGGGGCAAACCCGTGAAGGAATGTTTTGCTGAAGTGGACACAGGTGAAAAGCTAAGGCAGACTCATGAATGAACATTTGGCTGAAGCATTCTTTCTTAGGGACACTCATGTATTGGTCCATACTGCATCTCCATTTATCTGGGCTCCATACAGAGAGAAATGCACTAAAATAAAATATAATATAATATAATATAATATAATAAAATAAAGTAAAAAAAAAAAAAGGAAGAAAGAAAAAGAAACCACCAGCTTTTTGCTGCTTCCGTGGACTCAGGCTGATGGGCAGAGTGGTGTCAGCCGAGACAGATGCATGTGCTGTGGAGGGCCTGTGATGTTTGGAGGGAGGATAAAAAGGATGCAAAGGACAGAGAGGGAAGCTTGCCTGGCTTGCATAGCTAAACCCTTGTTGGTGTGGACTCTTCACTGATCTTTGCTTTGCTGAGAGAGGCATAGGTGAGAACTTCTGGCATCCCTCTTGGTTGCTTCTGCTAGCTCATGCCGATTCAGATGTGGCCTGACTATTCCCGCTAGGTTGTGCCACTGCTGCTGCTATCCTGACGCTACTGAACTGGACTGCTGGCAAATCCATAGTGTGAGTGGATCAATCTGCCGCTGCTGGCCTGTAAACTGAACTGATTTCCTGACACTGCAGATGGGATCTGCTCCACGGAACCATTTCTAAATAGGTCAACTTTCCCACATCCTTTCTTTCCCACTATCTCTGCTGGGTGGCGGTCTAGAAGGGAGGTTAAAGTATTTAACAACCATCATTAAAAGTAGGCTTTGAAAAAATTAGAGTTACACACTTCAACATCAAAGATAAACATTAACTCAGAGTAAAGGGCTGGAAATTTTTTTCCTAGCAAATGAACCCAAGAAGCAAGCTGATCCAATCTAAGAAAATAGATTCCCAACAAAAATTAATAAAAAGAGATGAGGAAGGACACTTCATACTCATCAATGGAAAAAATCCACTAAGATGATGTCTTTTTCTGAACATCTATGCACTAAATGCAAGGGCACCCACATTTGTAAAAGAAACATTACCAAAACTTAATCACATATCAAACCCCACACATTAATAGTGTGAGACATCAACACTCTGCTCTCACCTATGGACAGATCATCAAGCTGAAACTAAACAAAGAAATAATAAAAGAGATGTTAGGAATCAAATGGACCTAACAGATATCTATAGAAAATTTCATCCAAACACAAAAGAATATACCTTCTTCTCAGCACCTCATGGAACAGTCTCAAAAAACTGACCACATACTTTGGTCACAATACAAGTTTTAGACAGATACAAGAAAATTGAAATTTATTTTGCCAGATCACCACAGATTAAAGCTGGATTTCAACAACAACAGAAACAATAGAAAGCCTACAAAACTCAAAGAAACAGAACAACTCTCTAGTAAATGACCACTGGGATCAAGAAAGAAAGAAATTAAAAGACTTCCTAGAATTCAATGAAAATTAATGTGCAATATACCCAAACTCATGACACAGTGAAAGCAATGCTAAGAGGAATGTAGCACTAAGTGCCTTCATAAAGAAATTAAAGAGATTTTATACTAGCAACTCAACAGCACACCTGAAAGCTCTAGAACAAAAAGGAACAAACACACTCAAGCGAAGACAGCAGGCAACAACCAAACTCAGGGCTGAAATCTGTAAAATAGAAACAAAGAGACCAATATAAAGAATCAATGAAACAAAGAATTGGTTCTTTGAGAAAATCAGCAGGATACACAGATCAAACTAACCAAAAGGCAGAGAGACAGTACCCAAATTAACAAAATTAGAAATGAAAAGGGAGAAATAACAACAGGCATTGGGGAAATTCAAAGAATTTCTAGGTCTTACTTCAAAAGCCTGTACTCTACAAAATTGTAAAATCTAAATGAAATGAATGATTTTTCTAGAGAGATACCACTTACCAAAGTTAAATCAAGAACAGATAATTTAAATAAACATATAATACCTAAAAAATTAGAAGCAGTCATTAAAATCTTGCAACTAAAAATTGCCCAGGGCCAGATGGTTTTAGAGCAGAATTCTACCAGGCTTTCAAAAAGATAATAGCAATACTCCTTAAACTATTCCACAAAATAGAAACAGAAAGAACATTGCCAAATTCATTTTATAAAGTCATAGTTACCCTGATACCAAAACCAGACAAAGACTAAACCTATATGACAAGAATTTCAAGTCTTTGAAGAAAGAAATTGAAGAAAATAACAGAAGATGGAAAAATCTCCCATGCTCATAGATTGGAAGGATTAACATAGTAAAAATTGTCATCTTACCAAAAGCAATCTACAGATTCAATGCAATCCCCATCAAAATTCCAACACAATTCTTTACAGACCTTGAAAGAATAATATCCAACTTTATATGGAGAAACCAAAGGCCCAGGCTCCCTAAAACATTCCTGTATAATAAAAGAACTTCTGGAGATATCAACCAACATCCCTGATTTCAAACTTTACCACAGAGCTATAGAAATACATAGTATTGGCATAAAAACAGAGGTTGATAAATGCAATCAAGTTGAAGACCAGGACATAATTCTCCATAGTTAAAGAATGATGCATGATAAAGAAGTCATAAACACACACACATACAAAATCATCTTCAACATGGTGCTGGTCTAACTAGATACAGGTTTTTAAGAATACAAATAGACCCATATCTATCACCCTGCACAAAACTCAAGTTCAATTGGGTCTAAGACCTCAACATAAAACCAGATACACTGGATCTGGGTTTAAAAAAAAAAAAGAGTAGGGAATAGTCTTGCATTGGTGTTCAAGGGAGAGACTTGGAAGAGATGGAGAAAAATTACAGTTGAGATATACTATATGAGAGAAGAATACATTTTAAAAAATTACTAGAAGAAATACCATGGACCATAATTCAAGCATGTTTAAGCTACTAATACAATTTTTATCAATCAAGAAAAAAAAGACAAATATGGTTCTTGTTAAATGAAACATGCAACTTCCCAAAAGAGGAAAGTTGTCTTATAATAAGACACCCCTCCTCCATTGGAAATGGGCTCTTCCAAATGTACCTCAGGCTCCTGAGTAGCTGATACGCTGGAGGCCTTCCCTAATTATTTTAAGGGTATGGATGTTTTGCCTGCATGTGTATCACTTGTGTGCCTGGTACCCAAGCAGGCCAGAAAAGGGTGTGAAATCTGAAACTGGAGTTACAGGCAGGTGGGAGCTGCCATGTGTGTGCTGGGAAGAAAGCCTGGGTCTTCTGGAGGAGCAGCCAGTGCTCGCCCACTGAGCCATCTCTCCAGCTCCCACAACACTTTTTTTTTAAGTGAAACTCTTCCTCTGTAGCCATGCTGACTTGAAACTTTCTGTAAATTTTCTCTTCCTGAGTGTCAGAATTATAAGCATAAACTACCCATTCTCTCCCCCTTCTCTCCCTCTCCCCTTTCTCTTTCTGTGTGTGTGTGTGTGTGTGTGTGTGTGTGTGTGTGTGTGTGTGGTGTTTGTGCAAATGCACACTCAAAGAGGCAGAGTTAAAGGCCAGCCTGATTGACAGAGTGGGTGCCAGGTCAGCCAGGGCTACACAGTGCAACCTGTTTTGAAAACAAAAACAAAAACAAAGCCCCCCAAAACCAAAAATAGCTCATAAATGCAATTGACACTAACATACAAATTGTGCACATAAAAAGGTAAACATTTTCTTCAAGTGAATAAATCAGGCTCTCCCTGAGCTTTCCACAGAGGCAAAGGCGCACACCTGCAACCCCAGCATTCTAAAGATGGAAGCAGGAGGATCAGGAGCTCATTTGACCTCAACTACACAGAGGCTTGAGATCAGTGTGGGCAGCATGAGACCCTATCTCTACAGTTCCTTATAGTACTCCTTCCTCTGCAGTATCAGCAGTAAATTCATTACCTCATAAATCTGCCTTTGAATGTCACCAGATATATAGTGTATCTCTTTGTTCAACTGCCACACATACCCTATAACTAAACACTGAAAAAAAATGTAAGAAACTATTTAAGAAGCATGCCTTTAATCCCAGAATGCCAGGAGGCAGAGGCAGGTGGATACCTATGAGTTTGAGGCCACCTGGTCTATATAGTGAGACCCTGTCTAAAAAGAACATCTGTTGTTTTATCTAGTTATAAATAAAATGCACATTTTAAAGAATTTAAGCAATGGATTTTAAACTCACACGTTCCATGTAAGTTATTAAAGATGCCTTGCCCCCTCAGAAACGCATTACAATATAGACAGTGCAGACTATATTTAAACTAAAAGTCTTCCTTAGTATGGTATGAAGATGAGGTTCTACAGAAGAAACCCCAAGGCTAACCCTTGGGAATTAAGGTACTCACTACGGAGGTGCTGTCAATATCTCTGGTGAGAGGACCCTGAGACATGGTTTCTACCTACCACATCCTCTTTGCCTTCACTCTTAGGAGCTTCCGTCTCCATAGCGGCATCGTTATGATCACCTTCCAGATTCTGCTTCTCAATTACTGACGCACTGGCCACACTGAAGATTCCATGGATATTAATACGAACTTTAACTTTTACTTTAGAACTGTCACCATCAGACTGTGGGAAAACATTCTGAATAGTGAAGTTTCCTTAAGGAAAAAAGCTCTGATTAGTGTATGAACTTTGGATTATATTCATTAAAGGCTTTAGTAACTTAGTCATCATCTTTCAGACATATGCAAAAATATGAATCAAAAAATATGATTCAGTTCTAGATGACTGCCATGGGACAATTGCTTTGCTCAGATTATCCTACTTCAGTATTTACAAGCCGCTGTTAAGACTTACACATTAAATAATTTGCTAGGAAAATGTGATTTTGATATTATTTATATATTTATCATGTGCTTATACACAGATATAAATGCCACTATCAAGTGTGGAGGTCGGAGGACAACTTTCAGGAGTCACTTCTCTTTTTCTACCAAGGCAGTCATCTGGGTGATCGAACTCAGGTCTTCAGGCTTGGTGGCAACTGCATTCATTAATCCTACATCTTGCCTGACAAAGAACTGGGATTTTAAACTAGGGAAAATTTGATATAAAAGCTATTAAATGACTTTGAGTAACTTATAATTAAAAGCCTAAACAATAAAGTCTAATTTCTGAATTTGAAAACCATACACATATACACAATTTTGCTATGATCTTTATAAATAAAGGCTGTTATCATAGTTCATGAATAAAGTTCTTCTAAACATTAAAAACAAAATTGATACCAAAATTAGTGATATCAAGTAAAGAGAAACTAACAAGCCAAAAGTAAGACAGGCCAGTAAACAAGTTTGGCTTATATTTTTACAGGTTGGGTTGTACCCTCCATACTCATTCTAACTGCGCCTCACAGTGTCTCACACGGTGACAGTGACAGCGTCAGGGACAGCACACAGTAGATGGGGTTCTGCCTTTTCTGTTTGCTTGTTTTTAAGAGGATGTTAAATTGAAGATTGGTTTCCTTATCAGAAGGAGATATTTAGGAAAGAAAGAGAAGCAAGTGACAAGATAGAGTACCATGTGACAATGGCCATCTATAGAGCAAGGAGAGGGATCTGGAATGGATTCCTCCTTTAGAGCCCTATAGGAAACACACTTTCTATAGAGTTCAGAACTCTAGCTCCCAGTGATGACAATAAACTGCTGCTGCAGAAGCCATCTAGCTGTAGACCTGTAGCAGCCATCAAAACCAGGATAACCTGCATTAACTTCAACTGCATTGGTAATGTGCTCTTTCATTTTCAGCCTATCAATACAGAAATAAATTAAAATTTTCTTTTAAATATTATAAAATATTTTATATTGCATCATTTAAAAAATAAACATAAAATGGACATCACAATTCCCTATTTGCTCTTTCATATCACCCCATAATACAGTTTCAGAACCACAGTCATGTTAATAATACAATACAATTTGACTAAAAGTGTTTTTCATTAAACAACCTTGAGCAATTTTTCAGGCCAATTAGAGCACTGAGAATACATAGTCAATGAGAACAGAAGGAGGACTGCTTAGGAAGAGGACGAGGAGTGGTAGAAAGAGAGCACGAGCAGATGATGGGGGGGGGGGTATGACCAAAGCACCCTGCACGCAAACATGCGCATGCAAGCACACATACACGCATACACACACACACACATACACACACACACACACACACACTCACACACACATACACACACATACAGACACACATACACACACATACACACACACTCACACACACACAAACCTGAATAAAAATGTCATATCGAATCCCATCATCTTGTACAATGAATGTACACTGACAAAAATATAGACATCAAAACAAATAAGGACAATCTAAACATGCTATTTTTCTAGAAATAAACTAAGCATGAAAAAGTTCATAGTTATAAAAAAGTACAGATTTCTTTAAAATACAAGACTAATTTAACTGAACTGTTAAGTTTTGCTTACTTTATTCTCTATATGGTTTATTAAAGGTTAAACACTAGCTTTTGTTGTTGTCTTACCAATTCTTGGATCAGGATAAGGCACTTCATGCAAATTAGTATAAAATGCTTCTAGTTCAAATGGTTCCTTCTTGTGGAAAGTTATGACCTTTGAGAATGGGGCCGGGTGGTTCTTAGAGAAGACTTCACATTCCCTACAGCACAGAGGGAAAGACTCACTTAATGAACAGGTCGCCTGGGAACCCAGTGTCAGAACACACTTCACCCTTAGTTCATGAGCAGCAATTACAAAAAATGAACAAATGTAAGGAACAACAGCTATGGATTTTTCTATTTTCAACAAGTTTACAGTTTAAGGCTTTCTGAATGTCTAACATAACTGATCACTGTACACTAAGAAAAAAATTAAATTACCAGAGAATATGCATATTGTGAGATCGGCCCTGCCTTATTACCTCTCAAATACTTTCCATATGCAGCCCTTTGAATTATAGCCACCATTACATACATTTACTCTGAAATAAATGTAAATTTACAAAAGGGTACATATATAAGACAGGACAGAGTAGCTGTGTGTCAGTCACCCAGCCCTGCTTGCTACTGCCCTTTACCCCATTTGTCTTGTCATTTGAATGCATGCACTCTATCTGTGCACTCTTTACTAAACAAACTGAACGTGATACAATATGTTACTATTTCTAACACATCAGTGTGCACTTCCTAAAGGGAAAGTGTCTGAATGTTCCAATTGTTCAGCTTATGCCTGTTCATAGTCTTTTCCTCCCTGTAGAACAGGAAAATTTAAATTTGCAGTGATCTCTATTACTTAGAGAATGTAACAGGAATGTTTATGGCTATTGATTATGGCTAGTTACTATGTAACATCATTGTATTACCTTAGTCGCAGGCAAGCACACAAACTTTCCTTCCTAGTGTCAGACGCCTACTAATAGTTTCTTCCTTCCATTTACTATACTCACTGCCACACATGCTTTCTAGTTTACTTTTCTTATATTTGGCAGTGCTTTCTTACTTACACATTTAACTGAAATTGAACGATACAGAACAGTCCTTGGCTTAATCTGAGATTAAGCTGAGATATCTATATGCTCTGTAATGCATTCATACAGAATTGTGTCTTAGTTAGGGTTTCTATTGCTGCAATAAATCACTATGGCCAAAAAGCAAGTTGAGGAAGAAACTATTTATTCAGCTTACACTGCAACATCACAGTTTATCATCAAAGGATGTCAGGACCTTCCAAATGCTGCAACCTTTTAATATGTTCCTCATGTTGTGGTAACCCCAATCATAAAACTACTTTCATTGGGACTTCATAACTGTAATTTTGCTACTGTTATTAATCATAATGTAAATATTTATTTTTTCTGATACTTTTAGGTGCCTCCTGTGGAAGGGCCATCTGGCCACCCTTACCAGCAGGTGGAGAATCACTGCACTACAGGTTGGAAAACACACATGCTTTATGAACAACTCCCCATGAGCACAGATCAAGTGCCAAAGACTGATAAAGTGCTGTTTATTGAAATTAGAAATTGATAACCATTTAATAGTTAACCTTACCAGCAGGTTGAGAATCACTGCCCTACAGGTTGGCCCACAGCCTGATCTTAGGGAGGCATTTTTTTCAATGGAGGTTAATGTGGTGAATATGCTGATCATGGTTTGCCAATGTATTATTTCTTATAGTCTCTTTTCTCTAATAATATTTTAGTATATATAACAGAATGTTAAGAAGCATAAATTCCTCTAATTTAGAAAAAGCAGATTTGTTTGGCTAAAGATTTGTGATAAAATATAATGAAAAAAATTAAAAATAACCTACCCAGTCCCTTCTTCAAAAGAAGTCTTCCACCTTAATGTGACTGAGTAAGGAACAAGGTCAGTTATGGAAAATTCACGTACTTTAAATGCTGGTGAGAGAATCGCACACTGAAAGTAAGAAATGCACTGAAATGAGCAAGTACAATTCAGATTCTAGGGAAACCATAATTAAATTGATTAGAAATATCTTTATAGTAAAAATTAAGATTTTAAATTTTGCTACGTTTTGACAATGACAAATGAAACTTTAAATGGACCCAAGTATTTCGTGTGATTTTACAAAAACTAATCTAAAAACAGCTTTAAATTTCCAAGGAACTATTAATGAACATGATCTCAAGAATTCAGTTTTCATAATATAAACATATTAACCTATGACACTTTAAAAATATAAGCAGAATCAGGCATGATGGTGCATGCCATTAATCCTAGCATTTCAAAAGACAAAGGCAAGTATATATATATATATATATATATATATATATATATATATATATATATATATATATATATATACACACATACACACACATACACAATCACACACACAAACACACACAGTGTTGTGTGTGATGGGGGAAGGGAGAGAGGGAGAGATACAGATTGTCAGAGACAGACAGACTTGCCAAGAATAACTTCAATTTACTTTTAGCCTATTGATAGGGTGATTAGGATAGATAACAGCTTCTTCAGAGTTGTCACACACTCTGTCCAAACTACACATGCAGCAGCCCTCACCTGCAACGCACATCCTCGGGCGACAGCTTCATCAGCATTCAGGGTGGTACTGATGTCTTTCAGAAAGAACCTAGTCACCTGCTCCTTGACTGCAGGAATCCGTGTGGCCCCTCCCACAATCTCTATGCTGTTTATGTCTTCACGTTGTAAGTCTGGAAGTAAAATGTTTTTCCGTGAAGGAATGAGAAGTGCTAAAGAACTTGTGCACACTAGTTCATTCAAATAAAAATAATTATCAAACAGGCAAATGGTAGCATTGTGTGACACCACTGAGTGTGGTCCAGATGGCAGTGACAACAGAGAGAGGACAATCCTCTATAGAGCGCTAAAGCTCTCCAGAGCTTCTCACCTTCCTAACTTTCACATTTTAGCCTTATTAAAGCTATTTTAAAGTTATCTTCAAGATAGCAATTATGTTCTTATTTCTGGTTTAATCTCCTACCAAAATCTTTTTTTAAAAGATTTTATTTTATTTTATGTATATGAGTACACTGTACTCATCAGACACACCAGAAGAGAGCATCAGATCCCATCAGAGATAGTTGTGAGCCACCATGTGGTTGCTGGGATTTAAACTCAGGACTTCTGGAAGAGCAGTCCGTGCTCTTAACCTGAGCCATCTGCCCAGCCCTTCCTACCAAAATATTAGGAAATTACATAAAACACCCCAAAATAGTTAGAAGATTTATGATGTAAACAATATAACAAGCAAGGAAAAATGCTCAGAAAGCTAAACTGTTTGTGTCCTGTTCTATGAATGAATGAGTTGTAATTTCTTTCCAAAGTGAAAAATACAAAACAAAGCAAAACAAAACAAAAAGAAAGTAGTCATTTCCACTTACTAGCTTGATCCATTACTGATTTTAAAGGTGGTTCAACCCTGGCTAAGAGGGAAGCACACAACTGCTCAAATTGAGCCCTGGGAGAAGATAAAAGAAACATCATTACTTTGGAGAAGGAAAGCCGAGCATACCCTCTAAAGCAACCAGAACTTGGGGAAACCCCTAACATGACCCAAACAGAACATCAGCAAGCACTCTTCCAACTGAAAGCACGTGATGGTACCTGTTCATCTTACTAGAAACATCAAGGTCATTCATGAAACACTCGATGTTCAGGGGAAGGTCTGACGCGTTTGCACTCATCAGCTTCTTTAGTTTTTCACACTCCTGATACAGCCGCAACAAGGCCCGCGAGTTCTCTTTGACATTTATCTTATATTTGGTCTTGAATTCATCGCAGAAGTAGTCTACTAAAGCCTCATCAAAGTTCCTGCCACCCAAATATGGGTCAAAGGTAGTAGCCAACACCTGTTCAAAGGAAAGAAATAGCTAAGTTTTCTGAAGTACAGTGGCTCTTCATTCTTTTTCTATTGCCATGACAAAGCACTATGACCAAGGCACCATCTAAAAGACAACTTTAATTTGGGGCTTGCTGTGTCAGAGGATGAGTCCATGGCCATCATGGCAGGAAACATGGCAGCAGGCTTGCAGGTACAGTGCTGCAGAACAAGCTAGGGACTTATGTTGAGACACAACCACAAGGCTGAGAGAGCTAACTAACACACCTCTTCCAAGGCCACACCACCTTACCCTTCCCAAACAGTTCCACCAACTGAGAATCATGTATTTAAAGATAGGAGCCTTTGGGAGCTACTCTCATTCAAACTACCACACTCCATTTCCTGGTTCCTATAAGCTTATAGCCATATCATAATGCAAAATGTATTAATCAAACATCAAAATTCCCATTGTTTTTTTTTACATAGTTTAAAAGTCTGAAGTCTCTTCAGAGATTCAAGGCAATCTCTTTATTGTAACCTCCTATAAAATGAAAATCAAATAGCAAATTAAATACTTCTAGCAAACAGCGGGACAAAATATATTATTACCATTACAAAAGGGAGACATAGTGAGGAAATATTGGACAAAAGCAAGATCAAAACCAGGGCAATCACCAAATCCTGTTATTGTGTCAAAGCACATAGATGACTCCCCCCTCCCCCCATTCAGCTTTCCTGTGTACAACACATTCTCTTTCTTAGGCTGATCCGACTCTGCATGAAGCTCTCACCAGCTCTGGCATCTTCACTATCTTGGGGTCTCTAGAGCAATCCAGGCTTTACTTGTACAGCTTCATACAATGACCATCAGGGGCTCTATGGAGGGACTCCCTTGCTATATTCCTGGCCTCAGTGGTTTTCTTCAACTGTGAAGAATCCTTTCTCCCATGCATCCTTCATGACTCTGTTTATTTTCCTTTCTTTTTGAGAGAGGGTCTTTCCATACATATAGGCTTAGCGGTTCTAGAGATCCTATGTAGACCAGGTTGGCCTCGAACTCATAGAGATCCATCTGCCTGTTTCAATTTATGCTAGAATTAAAGATGTGGCTTCCTTCATTAACTCTAAAGCCAGAACCACAGGTACTAAATTCATCTGTTTGCTTGGGGTGGAGCATGGCCCTGCCCTCTTCTTGAATGAAATTTGGATAAGTTTTCCTTAGTAGTTGCTTTTTAGGCAGAGAAAATTAAAATTCCTTTGGTCCTTTCCTTTCACAACCTGCAGAATTAGATGGGTGGCACCTTGCTCAAAGGGCACCACTACCTTTGTTTCATTTCTGGTCAGACATGTCCTGGATCATTTTATCTCTTTCAGCACAACCCTGGGCTCTGACATGAAAATTTCTTGGTACTCTTCCCTTCAAACTAGTCATTTTGTATATCTTATCCCCCAATTGCTCTTTTTCATTGTAGACCTGCATAAGAGTAATTACTAGTAAGAAAGGAGCAGAGTCAATATTAGGCTGTTTTGAAATCTCCTCCACCAATTAAATTAGTCTAATACTCTTCAATTTATCCTCCAGAAGATTCTTAGAACAAGGACAAAAACATCCACGTTCTTTGCCAAAATATCTTAAGAATGATCTCTAACCAACTTGCTAAAATTGTTTCCTCTGGAACTTCCTGGGATGGCCTCCATAGTCTACATAGCACAGCTGTCTTCCAAGTTCCCATGCTTACCGGATTCAACTGCATTTCTAGTTCAAAGTCCTAAAGTCTACATTCCTCCAAAATAAACATGATCAGGCTTGTCACAGCGACAGTTCACATCAGGAGCCGCCACAGGAGAAGCTAAAAACTAGCAGGTCATCTTCCTGAGATGTTCCTCCATGGATTAAAAAATCTATGACAGATCTCCAGTAGGCAAGGCCCAGGAGAGATTCATTTTATTATAGATTCCTGCTATTAATATGCTTTCCCTGCTATTATTAAACATATATAACAATCACTAGGTATTAGCGTATTGTTTTGAGCAGGTCTCTGCAGAACAACGGAAGATGTACTGTCTTGTAGTGATGCTATATACACAGATAGATGAGTTCTTAATCCTTAATGATGATCCTATAAAATTCCTAAATTTATAGTCCTTATTAAGCTCTTTTTATAACACTGCTATTAAATCCTTTGTGATAGACAAAACTGCAATGAGAACTCTGCCAGCCTTCAGTGTCATGAGTTGATTCATTCTGAGATAGTAAGCAGGCATTAGGGGGCATTTTAAGAGGTTGTAAAACTATTAACCAAAGGTGGTAAACAAGAGAACTATAATTTATTATAGGTGCTAGGACAGAAGATAAAATATTGACTGGGTTTATCTATATAAAACTTCACTAATACCTTGGTGACATAAGTTAAGGTTTTTAACTCTCCATGAACTTGCAAAGCTGGTGACAGGTGATGAATATTTACTCCTAATGGATACACATGTAAACATTCTCTGGTGTAAACTTCTTATTTGACTTATGATTTGGATTTATGTGTAAACTTGTGAACTTATTACCATGTAATCATGTATTCAGAAAAATGTCTAAGTTCTGAGGACACAGCAGACACGGGAACTGAGCTGAGGACACCTTTAGACAGAACTGAACTAAGGAGAATTTTTTAGACAGAACTCAAGAGAGAACTTTTTAGTCAGAACTTTAGAAGTAAAGGCACAGCATTAGGAGTGATGGTACTGAGAGTAAGGGCATTACTGTGACATTAAAGCAGGGGAGAGAGCAGGATTAGACGAGAATGCAGAGTGGAATAACTTAGAAACTATAAGGCAACTGAAACTACTAAGAGAGCAATATGCAGAACGAAGGAAGGAAAAAGGAAGGAAGAAGCTGCTGCAGAGGGAGCAGAAGGAGCAGGCAGGCTTCTCCTTACCAGCGACAGAACAGGTCTTTTCTTTATAGCTAGCAAGGCAGGCTTAGTCTTATTAAAGAGGACGAAGCTTTCTTCTTACAGACTTGGGTCTAGTTCATTTAGCAATAAGTGAGTAGAAGCTTTTCTCTATGCAATAAAGAAAGACTGGAGCTCATTTTCATCCAGAATGAGTGAGTTCTTTCTGCACTGGCACTCAGTGTTTTGCTCTATATACATATGTCAGTATGTATGTATGTGTGTGTGTGTAAGTATGTAATTGTGAGATTGCATGAAAGCTGGACCCAAATGGTTCGAATGGGGATTTTTGAAATATGTAAGCATGAATCTGTATGTGAATTTATGTGAGTTTAATCCATATTTACTTGTGTAAAAGTTTTTTCTTTTGTGAGCGTGATTCTCTTCTGGGTCAATACAAGTTTAGTGTTCCAAACTTCCCTGTAGTCTAACAAGCCAGAGTCATCTGGATAAAAGGGAAAAGGCTCTAGCAATTAATCCTTTACTTAATACCCTGCTGTTACATGATGAGGTACTAAATGCAGTTTAGTACCTCAAAGGGCCTTTCTGGCCTCAAAGGACTCAGACAGCTCAGCTACAGTAGCAAAGTAACTTAGACTTAGATAAGTAAATGTTTTATTATACAGCAACCTAAATATCTCATCTTCATTGTTTCAAGAAGAACCAAGAACAACAAAGAAGACCCACAGAGCCTGGCCCCCGGCAAATTCACTCTGGTATCAACTTCTGTCTTAGTTACTTCTCTATTGTGGTGGTTAAACACTGTGACCAAGGCAATGTAGAAAACGTTTAATTTGTGGCTAGAGACCATACCACTATCATAGCACCCATCTGCTACCTTGGTAGCAGGTAGCCAGTAATAGGTAAGAACTTAGATTCTGATTCACAATTATGAGGGACGGGGAAGAGAGAGAAAAAGGGGGTTGGAGGAGGGAACACACAAATTAGGAATAACAGGTTTTGAAACCTCAAAGTTCATCCTTAATTGACAAACCTCCTCCAACAAAGTCACAATTCCTAATCCTTCCCAAATAGTTCCACCAACTGGAGACCAAGTATTTAAACATATGAACCTATTGAGAAACACTTGTATTCAAACCACCACAAATAAAAAAATAAAACAAAATAAAAAATAAACAAAGAAACAAACTTCTAAAATTGTGAAAGTAAAGGCCAAAAGAACCCGTCAATCATTGGATGCCAAATATTTTGTTAAATTATCCTTCGTACCTGGCTCAATTAGTTCTCTGCTCTTTGCTACCTGCTCTATTGTCACACACCATGTCACATTAGAAGAACAGTTCTTTCTGAAATAACTGAGTGACAATGAAAATTTCATGAATTCACATTCAGTGGTTCTCTAACATATGAACCCCAAATGAAAATTAAGAACAAACAGCAGTTCTAAGAGTGCAGACAAGAGCAAAGCATACAAGAAAAGAGATCCAAGAGCAAATCTGCAGAATTATATGTAATCAGTCAATTTCCAGGCTAGAATTTAAGCCTTTTGGTTATAATTTTTTTAAAAAAAAACCTACTTTACTTTTATAACAATACAGAACAAAAGAATACACAAGAAATAACACCCTTCCCACAAGACTAGAGCTGGCAGCTGGGCAGCTGTCTATAGGTCATAAGTCAGAGATCTCCAGGATATCTAACCCTTCTCTCCAAGAAATGAGAAAACAGTCATAATCCCATGATTAGGGAGTCACTACTCTGCAGGCATGGCTCTTCAGTAGTTTCTTCTTGAGGGGACACCACACTACGATGCAAGAACAAGTGGTGCTAATTTTCCAACAGACTCACACACACTCCATGAATACAGAATATCCACAGGGTACAGGGCTGCCCAGCATGAAATGCAAAAGCATCCTTCCATGTAGTGATGTGTGTATTCAACTGAGAATCAGGGCTGTTGGGCCACTACATTTATCAGACTTCAACAAGACTCACTGATGAAAAAGTATAGATGAATATACTTAAATTTAGTTAGAGAGAGAAAAAAAGAAAAATCCACCTTTGTTAATAAGTTAAAATTCAAGACTAGAGGCCAAGAATTACGTACGGCCACTTATACAAAACTACCTATAATTTCAACGATGGCATTTCCTTTCATTTTGTGATTCTAAGGATTCCATTATAGTACTATGGAGGTAGTACCACAAGGCTATGCATCTGGACAGATGGCAGACACAGAACAGCACAGACACATAGTACTCACAGACAGACAGATTGCAAGCACTACATAGCTACAGAGACCCCAGGGGACTCTCCCACAGGCCTGGCAGCTCACAGGTCTCTGCAGCAGCAGGTTGCAGGGATGTAGCTGCTATGAGTCATCACACTGCTGTGGGCTTCATAGTGCTGCAGCTGCCACTGAGTCACCTATGCTCCTGGAACGCCCTCCTTTACTCATACTTGAGAAGTGAGTGCTAGGGTTCATTAAAAAAACAAAACCAGCTTCTAGGAGGTTTTCATCAGTAAGAGCAAAGTTAAGAAACTTGCTGACGGTCATTCTTTTTGTTGTTGTTGATGTGTATTATGTATGTATGTATGTATGCATGTATATGAATATGTATGTGTATATATATGAAAATTATATGAATATATTATATATATTATATGAATATATATAATGAGAATGTTTAGATTTATTTTGATGTATTTATGTTTTGTCTGCATGTATGTCTGTGCACCATGTGCATACTTACTATACTCAGAAATCAGAAGACGAGGTCAGATCTCCTGCCACCGGTTTCTGGTGGTTGTGGCCCACCTATGGGTGCTAGAAACTGAACCTGGATCTTCTGCAAGAGTAGCAAGTGCTCTTCATTGCTGAGCCATCTCTCCAGTCCTGCCTTGATGGTTATGCTTTTAAGAGGCAGACTAAGACTTTCAGTCCACTTGTTAAGGGCTTTATATACTATGTGCTCTCACTCGTCACAGTTATAAATAGAAAGTAACTGAGCTACTTACTTTCAGTTTTCCTTTGTTAAAAGCACAAACAGAGACCTGGTAGGCAGAATGTCCCATGTCGATAAACACAACATTCCTTGGTTTCTCATCTAATGAGGGAAGATCCTGCTTATAAATTCCATATGCCAGTGCAACTGTGTGAGAACAAATATTAAGTTAAATGTTGTATAGCTTTGGAGAACAAGACAAAGAAAAGTCATTTTTACACGGTACTCTAATATACAGTATGGTAAAATATAGATTCAACCTACAATAACTTTTCATAAATTACTTAAGTGTTTTATTTTCGTGACTCATCTGAAAAGTTACAGCAGTAACGGCTCTTCAAGTTCAAATATGAATTCAAACTCTGTATTCCAAAACAACAAATTATAAATAATACAAGAGTTTGTACAAATAATACAAGAGTTGTAGATAGAAAATGCTAACTCTTTAAGGTAGCCATCACCAACCTGCAGTGGTTTCATTCATCAGCCTCAGACAGTTTAGGCCTGCAACCTGGGCTGCGGCCATCACGGATCTTCTCTCTGCGTCGGTGAAAAAGCTCGGGATCTGGCAAGAACAGTCATAAGTTACTGCGCCACAGACTTAATAGTAACTGCAGGAAAACATGCGACTTTAAATCAACATCAAATGCTAGAGTGGATTCTTAAATTGGATACTTTCTACGCCATGCAGACTGGATTTGGAGTGTGAACACAAATGCGATTAGTATGGCAGACCACCAGTTTTGTTTGCCTCAAAGAAGCAGTGTTAGTCTGTTTGCTGCACTTTAGCTTGCTCTCTCTAAGGCTCATTAGTGTGACCCTTGTGGAGGTAGACTTAGTTAAAGATGCTTAAGGGAACTGAGAGGTATTGGTCTAGAAAGGAATGATGGACTCCACTTCTGTCTGGACTCTTGTGTGGCAGTCTGGTCTTTTCTTCATACATATTCTTGCCAACGATGCTGTAATGTCCTCACTACAGGACAAACTAATAGAATTGCCCATTATTAATATTCATCCTTCAGAACTATGAGCTAAATAAACCAGTTTTGTAACAAAGGTACGCTGTCTCCATTATTTTGATACAGTACTGAAAGCTTGACTAATATGTTAGACTATTTAGGAAGGTGGCATACACCTTTAATCCCAACACTTGGGAAGTAGAGGCAGGAGGATCTCTGAGTTTGAGGTGAGTGAATTTCAGGTCATTCAGGGCTACTACACTACTACATAGTAAGAATTCATCTAAAAAAAAACCACCTAAAATAAGTTAATTTAATACTAGTCCATATTTAATAATAGTAAACTGAAGCCCTAAGACTATACTGAAATAAGGTTAGGTATATCTAATATAGTATATCCATATAGTAGAATCCTATATAGCTAAGATCAGCTAGATCTCTATTGCCACGAAATAGTATATTATGCTAAAAAAAAAAAAAGGAAAGAAAAAGAAAGGAGAGGAGAGGAGAGGAGAGGAGAGGAGAGGAGAGGAGAGGAGAGGAGAGGAGAGGAGAGGAGAGGAGAGAAGCAGAGCAGAGCAGAGCAGAGCAAAGCCAAGCCTTGCAGGGGCTGGAGAGATGGCTTGTTGGTTAACAGCACATGCTGTTCCTGAAGAGTACTAGAGTTCTGTTCTCAGTACCCAGATCAGGCAGAACTCCCTGTAACTCCAGTTCCAAAAAATTTGAGGCCCTCTTTTGGCCTCTATGGCATGACACACACATGGCACACACATAGACAAGCAGGTACACACACACAACAACAAAAAATGCTATGGAGAGCATAATTTCATTTCTGTGAAATGTATATACAGAAAGAAGATGAAATCCAAGTGTTTCCAAGGAGGGAAAATATATATTATAGTAAACTATGAAAAAACCTATTTTATAACCATCAAAAATACTGTGTTTAAACTAAAATGTTAACATCCAGTTTAAAATATATACTTGCTTATTCTTACTTATGTCAAGATAAGAAATACTTTAATTTAGCCCAAAATTTAAAAAAATTATTGAATATTTTAATGTACAAAAGAACTCAGTGCCTTGATAACCTCAAGGTTGCTGGGATTCTTGGTATAAGTTACAATACCCATCTCACTGTTTCTCTCATTAGGATGTGTATGTGGGGGTTGTACAACATCATAGTGTTTTTATAAAAGTCAGAGGACAGCCTGTGGAAGCAGCTCTCTTCTTTCACCTTCACATGGGTTCAGAGGGCTGAATGCATGGCCCCAGGTTTGAGTGGCAAGTGCCTTGCCTCACTGAGCCATCCCATTGCCCCCAACTTAAGCAATTTGTTTGCTGGTTTTTTTTTTTTTTTTTTTTTTTTTTTAGACAGGTTTTCACTATATATATATTGGCTATCCTAGAACTCACTATATAAATCAAGCTGGCCTTTAATGCAGAGATCTGCCAGGCTCTGCCTCCTGGGTCCTGAGATTAAAGGCACATGACATCATGCTCAGCATAAGTTTTAAGTTTTAAGTCAGCAGTCTTTAGTTTGGTTGTGTTGCGTTTGATGCCTATTTTGTTTGTCCTGGATATCAGTATTCTTCTCCTTAAAAATCTATAAGTGAATGAATATGTATGGTTCATAGAATACTCATGGGGTAATTTATAAAACACATGTTTTTGTAGCTGTTATAGTAACTCACAGACTAGACCTGTCTTCATAATGCCAATGACTATGACAGACAGACTTTAGGACACCTGTACCAATCTTAAACATATTCAAAGTGGTAACACTGCAAGCACACTCTTGGAAATGAATTACCTTACATTTCTCAATATGAAAACTAGGATGTAATAGTCTACCCGTATGAGGGAATCTCTGAGGTTTACTAAATGTGTTAATACACATAAACTACTACAGTGCCTAGTCAATGATCAACACTACTAACTGCTATTTATAAATGTTCACAAAGTAAAATACCACGCTGTAACATTTCTTTCAAATTGAATTCAAGTAATGAGGATATTTGATGGTTATGTTTACTGAACAGTTCATAATCTAATTCTTTTTTCTGATATGAAACTCTTCAACTTATGTGTAGTCAACTTTAATATATTTACATTAAGTTAAAACATGTAAGTTAAAAGGTAGTTAACATTATTCAATGAGATTTCAAGAGAAGCTATGGTAGATAAATATTTTATTAAGGTCCTTAAAAAAGAATTCTTAAAAAGGGGTGGGGTTGGTGGGGATAAAAAAGGATTCTTAAATATCTGTTTTTTTCCTGAGACAGAGTATCTATAACTTCAAATTCCCACCTGTAACCTCACATCACTAACTCTGAATTTTTAATTTTTTCCCTAAAACATTAATGTATTTAAAGTTGGGAAGTTAAAATCTATTTAGGAAGATTATCTTTTAAAAAGATTTTTAAAGTTACATTCATTTAGTGTGTATCTTCATACGGATTTGGGTGTGTACATGTGTGGGAGGAGGCACAAAGGCAGGATTAGAGGACAGCCCTCAGGAATTAGGTCTCTCTGTCACCATGCGCACTCTGGGGACCAAACTCATGGCCTCTGTCTTGGTGGCAAGTGCTTTCACCTCCTAAGTCTTCTCACTTGTCCCTTAGGAAGAATCTCACACGTGTCAGTGGCAGCAGCCACTAAAATAATAAAACACAATGGGCTTTGAAGGTTTGCTGATTATCAGAACCGACTTGATACAATTCTAAACTTTACCAAATAAGGCAGCTTTTAACAAAGAAAAGGAAATATAAGTTATTTTCTGGCCAAAGGGAGAAATTACAAAGAGAACCCCCCTTTTTTATTGACATCAATGTACTGCTGCTCACCGAGATCACACAGTCAGCCACTGGCTTCTTCAGAGCATTTTCTGAGGTCTCTTTAAGCTTAGCCAGCAACATCCCAGTGACTTGCTCAATTGCAAAGGGCCGCTCTTCTTCCAGGTACCGCACCTACAACCAAGATTGACATGCTGAGAGTCACCCACTCACACAGCATGTGCCTTAGCGTCATCTATATGTCACGCCACAGTGGAAATGAGTTGGTTCCTTACATATAGTAACTAGTAACACTAGACATGCCTCTCACCTTTAGCTCCACACAAAGCACACTACTTTGAAGGGACTGCTTAGGTCCCTGTCCTTAAAACCATTAATTTTTATCATTCATTTTCCAAGTATGAAATAAATAATGAAGAAAAAAGATAAAATTCTTTTTTTTAAAAAATTAGTACTCTACTCAGCTTAAAATTAAAGCTTCAGTCACATGTTTTTGAAAACAAGAAATTTAAGACACAGGGAAAACAAAGGGAAAAATCCATTTTAAGAATATGTAACATGTATTACATCAAAGTTCCCAGGAATAAGTATGGATTAAGTATAAAATTCAAAATTAATGGAGACAGGTTTGTGCCTAACTGTGCTGCATTTAGGGATGGGAGATAAATCTGAGCAAGTAACCTGAACTTTATTTTTTTAAGATTTATTTATTATATGTAAGTACAATCTAGCTGTCTTCAGACACTTTTCTTTTCTCTGCATTTATTTATTATATGTAGGTACACTGTAGCTCTTTTCAGACATCCCAGAAGAGGGCGTCAGATCTCATTATGGATGGTTGTGAGCCACCATGTGGTTGCTAGGATTTGAACTCAGGACCTCTGGAAGAGCAGTCAGTGCTCTTAACCGCTGAGCTATCTCTCCAGCCCCCAAACCTGTATTTTAAAGTAACTTAACCTTTATGACACATTTAAAAAGCAATACAGAACAGGGCTAGAGAGGTGGCTTAGCAATTAAGTGCAGGGACTATTCTTCACAAGCTGGATTCAACTCCCAGCAACCACATGGCAGTCCACAGGGATCTATAACTTTAGTTCCAAGGAGTCTGGCCTCTGAAAGCAACAGGCATAACACAGACATACTGCAGGCAAAACATCAATACACATGAGATAAAATACAAGTGACATGAAGAACCTAAAACACAGGAACATATGAAGAACATGAAACAACTATTTAATTCACCTAATATAAGCCTATGTTCTTTACCTCTAGATCCCCAGAATGCACCTGACACTAACCTTTGCAAGAGTTCAGGAGAATGCTCTCAAGCCTAGCAATGTATATGTATGTATATGTAAAAATAAGCATAGATCTAAGGAAACGAATGATTTTGAACCACAACTAAAATTGTTTTCTACTGATTCCAATCCATGTAGAAATAACTAACAAATGATATTTAAAATGAGGGGATACAGGGCTAGAGAGATGGCTCAGTGTTTAAGTGCACTGGCTGCTCTTCCAGAGGACCCTGTCAATTCTTAGCACCCACATGGTAGCTCAGAACTGTCTATAACTCCAGTTCCAGAAGACCTGACTCTTTTATACAGACATGCGCGTAAGCACATCACTGAAGCACATCAAATCAAATCAAAACAAAAATTAAAAAATAAGGTAAGGGGTAACACTGAAGTTAGGGTGCGAATCAAGCAGCAGTCTTATAGTAACTGGCAGGCATGGTGCACAGTACTCTTTTGTTTAAGGTATTTGAGGGTTAGAGGAAGTGAGTATCAGGTGCATTCAAATGAATCTCTATAAGGAAAAAAAGGGGGCAAAATACACAGGGATGTCTGGCAATACTCAGCTTCCAAAGATGGAGAAGTGCATCACAGGGCTGACTCTTTAAACTATCTTAAAGCTTAAAGCCCTTTAAACTAGCCTATAGACACACACCATGAATATGCAACCTTCTATTCTTAAAAACTTAGTTTTCCCCACAAAATGGTCTTCCCAGCCCATTCATGAACTACAATCTATTTTACATATGTGTACATGTGTACTTTTTAAATCTAGTGCAGGGAACCAAACTCAGGTCCTTGTGCTTGTTATACAAGCACTTGCCAGCTGAGCTAAATAAATCCTCCACCCTTAAGTCTTATCTTTATAAAAAAATAAAAGCAAAATATTTTACTGATCTTAAATTGTAACCTATAATAGATAAGATTGCCAGGTGGTCTTTTACTAAGACCTCACAAATCTAAACAATACCTGACTTCAATTTTCCATCTTAGTTACTGCTAACATAACTTAGTTATCCAGCTCCACTTAGCAATCATTGACCCACAGATTATACCAAAGCATACCTTCAAAATCTATCTGTCTTTAACCTGTCAGGAGCATCCCTGACCCATCTGAACAACTTCTTTCTCCTTATTAAAAATCTGCCATCTACTCTAGTCAGAATCCTCTTCTAAAACTGGAAATACAGGCATATCCACAGTGCAGACACTTCAAGCTTAGAATTACTGAAAACAGCTGTAGGGAGATAGTCACATAGCATAAAGTTCCAGAGAGTATACTATAAAGGGGTTATAAAATTGTGGCGGATCTCCACTTTCTACTTGTAGAATGTCTTATCTCCACTTTCCAAATATCTCCTCATAGAGTTAGTTAGCAGTACATCCTATCTCCCTTCACCTTAGCCCATAGCAGCCAGTAATCTACTTTCTACGCATATGCATGTACTGTATTCTGGATGCTGCAAATAAAAAGACTCATACTAAATTATGTGGACTTCTGTGCTGGGGTTCCTTTACTTAGTATTTAAAGTTCATATATGGTATATCAGGCCATTCTTTTTATACTTGCATATTATTCTACTGTATAGATGTATTTCCCCTATCTAACTCATGATGGATACACAAATATAGTAACTTTGTTACTATAAATTACACCATTAATGTTATGAATTTTCATATAAAGGAATTTTGTGTACATATTTTCAACTCTTTTGGGTCATGGAGGAGTGGAATTGTTGGTCATACACTGACTGTGCTTTGAAGTATCTCACTAGTGTGTTTTGGCTATTTTCTGCTATTAAGTGTTAGAATATACTCAAAAACCCAGAATCCACATCTCAGAAGGGAGTTTGCTTTAACATTTTGAAATATTACAAGGTTCTTATAAACTTGAAGAACTGCTGGCAGTTATACTACTCTGGGGAACCACTTGTTGGCTCTGCCTTTACTTCTATAAGTTTTCACCCAATGGAGTTCTTCCCAGTGGTTGTCGTTTCTTCTTTCAAATGAAAAAACTAATTTTAAAAGTTACTCTCTAAGCTAGAATGGTTTTTGCATTCACTAAAATTACTGCGAACCTATTTTTCAGGCACTGTCCTAGTTTGGGTTTCTACTGCTGTGATTAGACACTATTAGACCAACATGAGGAGGAAGGAGTTTATTTCAGCTTACAGTGCAGTCCATCATCCACGGAAGTCAGAGCAGAAACTTGGAGGCAGGAGCTGATACAGGCCACTGAGGAACGCTGTCTCCTGGCTTGTTCCTCAAGGCTTGTACAGCTTACTTTCTTATACACGCCTTGACCCCACCTGCCCAGGGGTAGCACCACCACAACAGGTTGGGCCCTCCACCTCTGTACTAAGAAGATGCACTACAGATTTGCCTGTAGGCAAATGCTTGAGGCATCTCCTCAATCTAGAGTTTCCCTTCCCAAATAACTCGTGTCAAGTGGACAGTAAATCAGCCAGGACAGATATACGTATGTACTATGGCTTGAAACAGAAGATGATACCTGAGGGTATGATGGTAACCTTCTCACATCGGTCTTTTCTTTAAGGGGACACTGCACTCTCTCACCACGATGCTTACCTTAACACCTGTACTTCCATTAGGCATCTTCTGCAGCTCGTACGGAAGCCTGATCCTCTCCGTTTGCACAATGGGGTCATCAAATGATCGCCCATGAAGCTTTTTGAAGCCATGAATTGTATTTCTTACATTTGTGACTATCTGTTGGCAATACACATTCGAAGTTATCAGTTACTTAATGAGACAAAATGAGATACTATAATACTTAAAACCACCAAATCCCTAAACTCATACACTTAAATTCAGAATTTTATTTCATTTTCTTCTTTTCCAACTAGAAAGTAAAGTTATAGTGTGAGTATATATGTATATTAAGTATCTCTAAAATTCTCTTTCTTATCCTAGAAGTTAGTGAGACAGAGAGAGAGAGAGAGAGAGAGCGGAGGGAGGGGCGGGGGGGGGGGGAGACAATAATAATATCAAACCTAAAACTTTTCAAGTAATATGATAAAAATCTAGTGACAAATTACCTCTTTGCATTCAGCACGTGGAAAAAATCTATGTATATAGTTATTTTGCCTGCATGTATGTCTGTACACTTCTTGCATGTTTGGTGCCTGATGAGGCCAGAAGTCATCAGGTCTCCTGGAAGTGGATTTACAGACGGCTGTGAGCCACCACGTGGGTGCTGAAATCAAACGTGGGTCCTCTGAACAACAGTAGCAGTCTTGGCTCCTGCACCATCTTTTTTTTCTTTCCAGCCCCTTTCCGTCAGTGAATTACTACCTTTGATTTTGTGTTTTCCCCTTACTTCAAAAATGTTTTACTTTGAATTATGTGTATGTGGATATGGGTGTGTGGATGCCTATGAATAAAGGGCTCTTGGAGGCCAGAAGAGGGAGTCATATCTGGAGCTGGAGTTACTGGCAGTTCTGGGAAGCTAACTCTGGTCCTCTGCAAGAGCATTTTGTGCTCTTAACGACTGAGCCATTTCTCTAAACCCTTCCCCATTTTTCCTGTTTTTATTTAAACTGATTTTAATAATTCAGTTTTCCTTTTTTCTCAATATATGTTTTCTTGTGAGGCATCTTATGTATAATATATTGTTCCCATTGCTGGGAATCACCTCTCGGCCAGTAATTAAAACCCCTTCCATATAGCAGAGCTAAGCAACACTTTTCATTGAAAACAACTGATATTCTGACAAGATAATTTTTTGTTCAAACTGTACACTGTTAACTGAGATGCTGTACCTGCTTTCCTAGTGACCTTCCAGGTCAAACAGATCTTGTACTGCCATCAGAGAATGAAAACATAGGGGTGCTTAATTAACTGAATGCACGCGAGATACAATATTGAAGGCTGCTTTAAACAGAGTAACTATTTCTGCTAAATTTAAAGCAGTCAAAATACGATGGCACTAGAAAGATGGCTCAGTGGATAAGAGAGCTTGCTGCTCAATCATGAAGACTTGAGTTGGGATCCCAAAACTCACGTCAGGTGGCCTGGAAGGCCTTTAACTCCAGCTCCAAAGGATCCAACAGTCTCCTCTGGCCTCCATGTGCACTGGCCCCATTTCTGTATGCACACACACAGACACATAGACATACACAAATAAAATTTAAGAACTCTTAAAAATACCAAAATGTGACGTATAAACTAATTAAAGGAGCTATTTTTAAAGAATAACTAATGTTTATATACAATATGACATAATTAACATTTGTATACAGTTTGAACATGGAAAACATGAAACACTTTCACACCAGTTTTTGAATAAGTGAGTGAGTAATCCCCACCAAGTCACAAAGAAAGAATGGCACATTAAATTACAGACTTTTTGAAAGAGGATTTCATGTAGTTCAGGCTGGAGTTAAACTCTCTTGAGATCAGCCTTGAACACCTGATCATCCTAACTCGGCCTCCCTAGTGCTAAGTTTACAAACAGGAGAACTGTAAGAAAGACCCACCTATATGTAAAACATCAGGAATAACTACCAAGGGCTTTGGTTTAGGGAAATAAAGTTAAAACAATATAAAGCCACCAAGCTACCAGGCAAACTTTAAGTTAATACTCTATTCATATGCAGTTCAGAAGTCCGGAGATATGCTTAAATTTCACGGCCACACTGAGCCACTCTGGAAATTACCTACTTTGTTTCCTCTACTTTCTTTTACCAAAACCATTTCTTGTTTAGTCATTGAATGATCCAGAAGACTACCCCCTATAGAACGTGATCAGACAGAAAACTCCACATGGAGAAAGACATTCCAACTTTAAAAGTTTTTAAATAAATAACATGAAAAATTAGTCTATAACTCAAAGCAAATCTATTTCTCCCCCTTCTTCCACACTCCTATCCTTCTTTCTCTGGTTTTGTTTTGTTTTGTTTGGAACAGTATCTCACACAGCTTCTGCTGGCCTTGAACTCTCAATCCCATGCCTCAAGAACTGGGATTATAGGGATGTGCCACCAGACCCAGCAAAAAGTTTCTCTGACAAAATACAAAGATACTAAACTCTGTCTCACTTGCAATTCTCAAATACATACCATGAAAACTTACCATTGTGCAGTTAACTTTCCCTCTAAGAGAAAACAACCACACTAACAACATACCTGGCTCTTAGCTGCATTTCCAATGGCTCGAGTTCTGGATCCCAAAGATATACAGGCCCTGAAAAAGATGAGAACAAGAGTTCCTTTGGTTCTCTGTATACTGTTTATGTGGTTTTAAATGGTTCTTATACAGAAGTAAATTTAAAAGAATTAAAATGATTATTATGTAATTATAAGTCGTAGAAATAATATATCAACAGAATAGTGACGAGAATTTTAGAATTTAAAAAACTATCCTAATAATTGCCAATACTGTATTGGTACCAAAATTATTTTTCAAATTCTATTGCTGTGAGTAGTCATATTTAGCAAAGTAAGGCTGCTTCAATTTGTGCCCAGGCTCTGTCATTCAACAGCAAGCTATCTTGTGGGAGTTATGTAAGTGTCCTTTTCTTCAGTTCCCATACGGTGCAGGTGATGGCAACACCTGCTCATCAGGTGACATGAGGATCAGGAGAGTGAATGTAGGTAGGTGTCAAATGCTTTCAACACCTGGCACATAATGAAAGTGCAAATTCTTGCTATTCTAATCTCCATGTTGCATGTAACAAAAAAGTAAAGAATGACATTTTTATCATGTGATTGAAGGATATGTTTCCATGATTTTAGTTTTAACTATAAGAAACTACTCAATGAACAAACACTGTGTATACATAGGCCATTTTCTATCCTTGGAGAATTATAATCTATTGAAAAAATTCAACAGAATACACAGAAGTATGAAAAAGAACAGCCACTTCTACATAACAGGGCTATAGAGAAGCAATTTCTAAATTAAAACTTGAAAGGACATGGACGTATTTAACTTGTAGCTGTTTTGTGGAAAAGGGCATTCCAGGTATATAGGTGGTGCTGAGGTTGGCTACGGTTTCCCTCTAAAGGTTCATGTGATAGAAACCTGGTCCCAAAGATGGCTAAACCTTTAAGATGTATGGTTTAGGAGACAGATTATGGGCACTAAACTCAGAACATCAGTGCCAATTTTACAGAAGGATGTTAGGTCTCTTACACATACAGCATGTCCCCTTTCTGTTTCTCTGACATGCTGTGACATAGCAAGAGGTCCTTGCTATAATACTAGCAGGGAAGTATCCTCCAGTCACTAAAATCAGGAGCCAAGTAAGTTCCTTTAAAAGTTATCAAGTCTTACACGTTCTCTATAGCCCTATATAAACATTCCTGATTCTCCTTAACAGAAACATCTCATAACATCTCAAATCAATTTTACTTTTCCATAGTATATATTACCATCTAATCCAAATTTATTTCCCAGCTATATCTCTAGATCAAAATGTGAAATCTGTAAGAAACAAGGCAGACTGTCCTCATATTCAACATGGTAGCCAATGCTCACATGTAGTCAGTTAAATTTAAAATAACAAAATCCTATATCTCAAGATAAATCTCCTTCCAGGTCCCTTACATACACATGTAGCTAGTAGCTATAAAAACCCAAGTAAACAGAGAACAAATATACATGATAGAAAGTTCTCCTGCACAGCACTGGCCAGAATCACTGACTGGTAGGTACACAGTATGGGCCCTTGTAAAATGAACAGAAAAGTGGAGCTGTATGGTAACTAGGAATAATACAACTTGGCTAGTTTCATAAGAGGATTTGATTAAGACAGTTATCAAGGTCAGACTGTAAATCTGAAATATTTGCATCAAGTAATGAGAGAGAATCCATTAAGTTTCTGAGTGATATTATAGTAGTAGTAATAGTTATATGGTGATGTATAATACAAAACAAAGGTTATATTCCAGAGTATGGCTTAAGGGCTGAAATTATTTAACTGAGGCCCTTGATTTGGCCATCTCTTCATCTGCCTGTTCCTCTCAATTTTGTTATATAAGCTTTTAAAAAAAGCCCTATTTTTCTCTTCGCTGTCCCCTATCAGGGACACAGATCACAATATTCTTAGTTCTTCTGTCACTGTGTTGTTGCTTAATGAATAGTGATATGAGATAGCCAGCAAGCTCACTCCCTTGGTGAGCCTTTCTGACCCTCTTCTATGTTGCCAGTTTGGCTCTGAATCAAATTTTCAACAGCTAAGCAACTTGTTTGTTTCAAGTACAGTGCTAAGGTGTCCGGAGAGCTGACTTTCTCAAACATGGCAATCTGAGCCAGATACTTCTTTTGTTGGGCAAGTGGGGCTATACTGAACAGCTGTATGCTGACCTCTACCCACAAGATGCTAATAGCACCCTTTTTACTCCCACTGTCAACTGTGACAACAAAAGAATTTTCAGTTAAGTGTAAGATGTCCCTGTGAGGGCAAAATGGATAACATCTGAGAGCCACTGCCTTGGCATAGATCTCAAGAGTTCTAAAACATGATTCTTTAGCCATTAAAGTAAGCTGTGAAACATTTTGCTCTTGAGAGACTTTCAGTGTTTGTAAGTAAAAGGACTTAAGTTGAGAAAAGGACATCTGAATACTGTTTATCTGGGGGGTGGGAGGGTGGGTGTGTCATGGGAGAAGATGAAACGGGAAAAATGTTCTCAGAATGGCATCTTGTTGCTAAAGGCTTTCTAACATCCTTTTTAGAAAAAAAAATACTCTAGGCATATACAATTTAGTTACAACATAAAATTCAAATCTTTTATTATGGCCAGAATGATTAAATATTTTAACAAATGGAAAATAATACAAGCTTTCAAATGCTTACTAAACATAACTTATAATTAAATTAGTTCATAACTTGAGTCCATCAACAGAAATCACACAGACAAATATTTAAAAAGCTGATCAGGTATTAGGCATGGGAATGCATGCCTTTCAGCTCAGTACTCAGGATGCTGAGGCAGGAAAATCAAGTCCAAGATCAGACTGAGCTGTTTATCCAAAACCTTGTCTCAAAAATCAAAACCAGAAACTGATCAGCCATTGCAGATGCATATTAACTATTAAATTATTAGGCTAATTATTTTAGGATATGACCTTAATTAAAATTCACCCAGTCCCAACACAAATATAAATGCACAACCATTTTAAGGTTCTTTTAATGATAAATGTGTGGACCTAGAACCTGCTAACTACTACCTGACACCCACTTCTCTAAATGAAAAGTTTTACCAAATCGAAGTGATGGTCATTAATTAGTATAATGATCATAGGCTAAAAAGACTATTAATGGTATGTGAGATATCACAAGTGTATATACCTATTATGTAATATCAGATTCCTCACCCTAAGATCAAGATCAAAGAAGTGACTGGGGAACCGTTTTGTTTTGTTTTGTATTAATACTTGAAGATTTTAGAGCAGTCTTAGGTTTGGCTATGTTACAGTTTGTACTATCAGCCCTTAAAACCCCCTAAACAAATTTAAATGAAAGAACAAAAATAGCAAATATGGGCATTGATTATTTGTCTGAAGCAAAATAATCTCAAAAGTCCGCAGTAGTTTTCATCCACTGAATGTTACTCCTCAAACACATGAAACCCAACCCCAAATCTACAAAGTAAAAGTAAACAAAAAGGTACTTATTGTAACATCTGCAAAAATAAAATATGAGCAACCTGAAAGCAGAATATGGGATGGAATTAATGATTATACAAACACTAAAACAATGGAATAGAAATACCTTACATAGAGGTTAGTTAACATAACGTCAAGTTTTCTACTTTAGAAACAAATAGAAAACTACCTAAAAGTCTTATTTTTGGATAGAATTTTAATTTTTAATTTTGCCTCTTCATGTACCTATATTTCTAAGTTTAATAATTTTTCATAATATATACTTAATAAATTAATAAATCATGAGTAAATTATTGGTCCTGGAATTATGGTGGTTATGTGGCTAATGTTCACATTTGTTTATCTAGAATTTCAATAGAGATGTGATGGGTCAATCTAGAAAAAGAGGAGGCCTAAAACATTGCAGACTACATTTGGAAAGAAATCAAAGCATTCTGTATTCACTAAAGCTACTCTGAAACATACTGTCACATTCTTAAACTACTAGAACTATTTTAACCTCATCATTTAAAGATGGTTTTACACTGATCTTGGCTGAATTAGTTTAATTTAAAAATATAGTATGGATCATTCATCTTTCCAAAAAAAAAAAAAAACACATGAACAAAATTTTCCTCATCAAATTATAGGTGAACAAGAGTGTACAAAGAGTTTTTTCTTGTGCAAGTATTAGTTGTGTTCTTTGCCAACAAACTTTCCAGAAAGGAGAAAGAAGTGAACGTGTGGACACACGTTTCCATGACATAATGCTACATAGTCTTTCATCAAGAGTTCATAATGGAAACACTCCACAATCCTGTTTACACAGGATCGTTGCCTCTGACTCACCAACAATTCACTCTGTAGACACGCACTTTGGGTAGTAGCTTCTAACAACGGCAATTTCCACTAACTGAAAGATACTGCCAATGTACAGCTAAGATTCCCATTGTCCGAGTCTCATAGTGAATGCACCGTTAACCTAATCCCTCCGGAAACTGGTCAGATCATCTCAAATTCTCAAGGACACCACCTCATCTCTCCTTTCTATAAACACACAGACAGATAAATAAATAAATAAAGCCAATGACTTCTAGTGTTAGGAAAACTGCCCTTCGTTTTCTTAGGTGTGCAATAACCAGGGGTCACTTTTCTGAGAAAGCTGTCGCTCAGGAGATGGGGGAGGGAGGGCAGAATGCAGAGCTCTAGCCGACTTCCTAGTACAGGATAATCCCAGGTCACCCCTCTCTGGTTGCCTCAGACCTTTCTTCCCTGTCCAGGACGCCATGCCGAGGTGGCCCCCCCATGGCCTCCTGCAGCCCAACGCAGGGGCCCCAGGGTCAGGGATGTCTGCGGCAAGCAGAGATGAGGCGAGCCGAGCAGCCAGAGGGAAGCCCCTGCCCTCCTCGTCTGGCTGTAGACGCTGCACCTGTCACAGGGGGCGTCCCGGGCCCCACCCCAGGAAAGGGGGCGTGCGGCACTTACGGCGTGCACCTGTCGCTGTACTCGTTGGCGATGGTCTCGATGCCGCCGCTCCTCGCTACAGCGATGTAGCAGTTGAGGAAGCCGAGGTCAATGCCCACCACCGACATCCCGCTTAAGGCTCGGGCTGCGGAGACCGCGTCCCGCTGCGGGTCCCCACTGCGGGCGCTGCGACTCCTGCGAGAAGCAAAGGAGAGGACCCACTCTCTATCGGAAAATCTAGGGCAGGGCGTCGGAACTGCGGAGGTGGAGCCGCCCGCCTGAGCCGCGCCGCCTCCGCCCGGCCCGCCGCCTAGTCTCCACTGCGGTTCGCCGCCCCCAACCGGCAGTTACTGCGGTCTGCGCCTGCGCGCTCGGCCCCGGGAGGCGCGAGCCACCGGTCGGCTGAGGCTGGGCGGCCTCGCCCTCGGCCGCTCCCGTCAGCGCTCGGCAACGGCTCGCTGCGGAGTGGCAGGTTCGAGAAAGAGCTGGAAAGAGGGAGGGGAGGCCGCGGAGCCGCGGGGCAGGGCGGGGCGGGACGGGGCGGGGCAGCGGTCGGGCGACGCCTGGGGGGGGGGGGCGAAGCCGTCTCCCGGCAACGCCGGGGCAGCGGTGTCTCGCGGACGCTCTTCTAAGCGCCGCCCTCCTAGCAGCGCCTCCCTCCTCCGCGTTGCTCTCCGCAGCACCGCTCGCTCTGGCCGCCCGCATCCTCCCAGGGTCCCCGAGAGCCACAGCCTGGGATCTCACCGCCGGCCTCGCAGCCCCGAGGGGCCGCCCGCGTGCGGCTCGTGCTGAGGCTCCTCCTGCAGCCCCTCTGTGAGGTGGTGCCCATTGTGCGGTGCCAGGGTCGCCCGCTTCTCAGAGCTACCCTGCTGCGCCCGGTCCCAACCTGTCACCTTCCTCCATGAAAAAGTGGTTTTCTAGGCCCTGGCCTGCTTGCCCAGGGAGCTTCAGAGAAGAAGCCTGCCTTGTGAGGAGGCGTGCTGCCTGTGTGCACTTGAACAAGTTTTAGCTCATGCTTACGAAGTCTGGCGGTCCTGGTCCTTTCCATGCACATCCCAGTGTGAATTTGGCTCTTTTTTATCCAGCCCCTGTGTCCCACGTTCCTTAGGGTCCAGTTCTTCATGTATCTGTGGGCTCTTCTTATCTAGTTCTTCATGTACATTCTGACCCTTCTCGTCCAGTTCCTGTGTCTGGTGACCCTTCTCATCCAATTCCTTGTGTAATCCCTCTTCCAGCTCGTCCAAGTTTTTGTGTGCTTCCTGTTTCACCTTGGAATTTGACACGGAATTTTTATCCGCATATTCAGTACTCTCATAGTCCGTATTTGTGCTCCTTCTTAAGTTACTCAATCGCTTCACTATTAACACTGCTGTTAGGGCGGCAGCAGCAAGTGTGGCAATAGCCCCCGCTGTTGCTATAATGAATACAAAATACATTTTAGGAACTATACCAAGTCAACTGGGACGCCACTATTGTTCCAACTCTAGTGTCTCTAAAGAATCTTTTTTGACTTCAGAGTCTGCAGGGGGCATGCTCTGACCCACTCAGCACTTTCTTAGGAGACCACCTACCTTGGCTTCCCAGCAGGCTGTGCGCACACAGAGCAGGGATTGGATGCTTCTGGCCCCTCAGAACTCTGGGTCTCAGTGGCTTCCACTACTAAGTTGCCCCATTTAGCCATTATCCTAAGGGATAATGATCTGCCGCTGGCTAGATTTATTCCTGGATATCTTGAAGCTCTCCTAGGACCACGAATTTCATTTTATTTGTGTATGATGTTTTTGGAATCTCACGTGTAAAAATTTTTTTTCCTATTAAACCCTTAAAATATTAAGTAAAAAGAAGGCATTGATGCCAGGAACAAAGAGTTCTGATTCTTTACAGCTAACAGGAGGAAATGAGTACTTAGTAGTTAAAACAGGACAAGCACTTGGAAGTTACATGGATTCATGTAGTAACCCCAGGCATACATAACCTTTACTGCCTCTAGGACCTTTGGCAATTACTTTCCAAGCCGTGGGCTCAGTGTCTCTTAAGATAATATTACTCCCTGGACTGTTTTCAGGCTAAATGTAAACACAGCATTTATGCATGACATCAACATGTCAATATAACTATGCTTAGCTGCTATTGGAATATAAGGATAATGGTAATTTATATTGATCCTGTAGCTAGGAAACTTGCTGCACTCTATTGTAGATTCTGGTTCTTTTAGCTTATTGGACCCTCTCGGTTTCAAAACATATAGCCTGTGAAGGACCTCCTTCATTTTGTCCTTTTATTATTGCTTTCTCTAATGATAAGTACGATCACCAATAAAATGTAGACTATAAGGAATAGTAGTGAGCATACTTGTCTCTAACAGAAAATTTTGTGTTTATAAGAAATTTAAACCTAAATATTGCTAGTTCGCTAAGTTTTTCTTTTCTTGATGCTGAAATTTAGCAAATGCTAATCATTGAATGAGACCCCTATTCTCAACCTATTACTCAGTGAAAAATATTAACAAACTCTTTAACACCCTCCTATTCCTCCGACAAATCACCCATAGTCACACTTGTGATAATTATGTAGAACATTTGCATCTATATTCACTGACCAGTTTGCTTCCTTTACTCTTAATCAAGACCAGCTTTTTTAGGTTTTTTTTTTTTTTAATTGATGACCAAGACAAGTTACAGTAGAGTTTATTTGGAACTTACAATTTCAGAGTATTCGTGCTCATGACCATTATGGTGGGAAGCATGGCAGCAGGCAGGCAGGCACGGCACTGGAGCAGTAGCTGAGAGCATATGTCTTGATCCATAAAAGGAAGGCACAGAAAGCTAAATGGAAATGGTTTGGGCTTTTGAAATCTCAGAGCCCATCACCAGTGACATACCTTCTCCAAAAGGCCCATAATCCTTTTCAAATAGTTCCAACAACTGGAGACCAAGTCTTCAAATATATGAGCCTATGGTGTCATTCTCATTTAAACCATCTGACATGAGTTTTGTAGAATTAGAACGAGATTCCTGTTTTCTCTGACAAAGATTTATGACCACTGGTTACATTATTTTAGTGGGTAGTTTATTCATGTCTTGTACTATTTTTCAATCAAGTCATATTTTTATCAAAAATTACTATTTTATCAACTTCAAATTTGTTGACAGACATTGGTTTATTTAAGTCAGTGCTCTTCTTTTATAGTTTTTGTCTTTCTCCAGTCTTAATATTCCTTGTGTCTTTTTCTTGGTTCTTATCATTACTATTTAAAAGAACCAGCTTTTGGTTTACTTGCCTTCGTTGTTATGTCTTAGTTTTTTGTTCAATCTGCTCTTTACTGTTTCTGTTTGTTTTTCCCCCCTCAACTGGGGATTGAACCCAAGACCTCATACATTCTCAGAAAGCAATCTGCAACTGACTTAAATAGCTTAGACTGGTCTGTTTCCCCCAAACACCTTTAATCTCTAGAGTTAAATAGTTGTTTCATTAATGTGCTGGCTGGTTATATGCCAACTTGACACAAGGTAGAATCATTTGGGAAATGGGAACCTCAGATGAGAAAACGTCCCCACAAGGCTGGCCTGTGGTGCATTTTCGTAGGTGACTGATGTGAGGCAAGCCTGGGGTGTAAGAGAAGGCAATGTGAGCAGGCCTGGAGAGCATGACACCAAGCAGCACCCCAAGGCCTTTTCATGAGCTCCCACCTCCAGATTACAGCCCTGACTTTCCTTCACAATGGACTGAGATGTGGAGGGTAAGCAAAATAAACCCTTTTCTCCCCACATTGTTTTGGGGCATAGGGTTTTTTCCACAGCAATAGAAATCCTAAGACAGTATTCAATGTCTTATAATTCATTCATATGATACCTTAATAAAATTTCTTTTAGAAATTATTTTAGCTATACTCTTGCCCAAATTTTCAAGCAGGTGAGAAAGAAGAGTGAGCAATGAAGATTAAACATACCATCTTTATTCTGGTATCACCAGTAAGTGACTGATACACTTGTGGATTTGTGATTATTGAACCTCATATGTAAGCAAACTTACCTACCTAAGCATAATATAACTAATGTCACATTCAAGCCTCCTCCTGTAAAACTTATATTAAGAAGGAAGAGACCAGAATGTATGTAAAATCACAAGACAAGTAAACAGGGGGCTAAATTTTTCCCAAATACACAAAAGTTAGCGTTTTTTTTTTTTTTTTTTCCTTTCAAAGCCTGCAAGCACTTAGCTAGGTTTGATTTGTTTATACCACCACCTTTTTTTACATGCCTACCACTCCTGGGTTCAGATTTGTAAATCTTTCAGCAGATGTCTTTGAATGAACTATTTAAAATATTATCTCAACTAGTGGGTCATAATGTAGTTGACTATAGTTTTGGTTAGCCCAGAACCCCATGCATACTGAGCACATATTTACCAGTGAGCTGTACTCCCAGCTTCTAGAATTAACTGGATTTCCCCTCTCTAGCATCCACTATTAATGAGTCTAAATACTAACCCATTTAGAGTTTTGGTCAGTTTTTAGACCAAACATTTAAAGATTTGGACTGTTTTTCCTATCTTGGAATTTCATAATTACGAGTCTGTGGATTTTACTTACTTTGTGTATGTAACCTTTAAGGTTTTTTTTTTTTTTTTCAGTTTTCTTTCTTTTTTTTTTTTTATTGAAAATAATGGGAGGAGAACTGGAGAAATGCCTCAGAGGTCAAGAGGGATTGCTGCTTTTGCAGAGGACCAAGGTTGGGTTCCCAGCACCCACATCAACTTGCTCATAATCAACTCTAATTCTAGTTCCAGGGAATCTGCACACATGTGCTGCAGTTACCTCACACACGTGTGTGTGCGCGGACGCAGACACACACACAATCCCTTAGAAAGTGTGGGTTTCCTCATGACATTTTCAGATTCAGGTATCATTGTGCTTTGTGCAAATTCCCCCTTCAGGGTGGTTGAGATCCTTGCAAAGTATAA
This sequence comes from Mus musculus, assembly GCF_000001635.26. NCBI lineage: Eukaryota > Metazoa > Chordata > Mammalia > Rodentia > Muridae > Mus > Mus musculus. The sequence continues at coordinate 135,434 of NW_019168505.1, read as the reverse complement.
ACCATCATTTCTTTCTCTGCGCCTCCCTCTCCTTTCTTTCTATCTCTTTTGGACGTGTTAGAATCCATGGAGTTTCTTCATTCCGGCCTCGGTGATTCTTAGAGCATATTTTGACACCTGATTTTAATTCCAAACCATTTACTACCTTTAGATTTTCTTTTACAGACCTGCTTGTATCTGAGCACTGTCTTTTTCTTAAAAACATTAATTTAATAATTTAAAATATAAATTTACAAAGTCTACTAGAGTATCCTAAAGCATTTTAATAGGTGCTACTCCTATCTGTCGCAACTGTCAACTTTGCCACATAACAATTCTGTACCCCCAGGTTATAACCATAAACTTGTCTTTACCAAAGCCTGCTTTTCTGCAGTTTTCTCTCAACTGAAAACTGTCTTTCTTTGTGCCAAACAGAAGAAATGTTGAATAAACAACAGTTATCACATTAGACACACTTAAATTTGCTAAGCATCTTAAATTTTTGTCCAGAAACAAGGGCAAGGTGGCTAGTAAGAAACTACACAGAAATTAAGCAAACCAATTCCATCTTAGTAGTTGTGAAAACAGAAAAGAAAGATGGCAAGAGACCAGGGAAACATCTGAAGATAACACCTGACCACAGCTAGTTAATGAAGTTACCCTCGCTGTCTTCTTAGGCTCTTGAATACTTAAATCTCATATTATTTCAGATGTAAGATGCTAGGTGAATATTTTCCACAAATTATTTAAGTTCATCCTTACTGACAACCCCTTATGTAATGAATGAGTTCAGAAAATACTTTTGGATAGTAACCCTAGGGTATAAGGATTTTTCATCCATAGAGAACATTTTGGCATCAAAACTTAGCTATGTAGCATTGTCTATGAGATAGCAAATCGTCCTAAGTCGTATTTTTCCATATCAGTAGAAAAATGGAACAAAGCATAACTGTGATAAAAGCTGCATTTCACTCTCTTCAGTCAAGGCTTCCATTTAGGCTTTTGTTACTGACAAAACCAAAATTCCTTAGAAGGGATAAAATACTTCACTGTTCTTTACTGTGTAAATCAAATATCCCATTGTCAACAAGTTTCAAATACCAAAGATTATTACTATGCCACTCTTCAGCAACTTCACTCAAATAAGCATTGATAACAGGGGTGGGATTTGTGTGTGCAGAGAGTCTAATGTGTAATAGGTTGCACTGTTAGCATTTAAACGGAACATCCCAGTTTCTGCTCTTTTCACTGGCACCAACTTCAATAATTCAGATCTGCCATATCTTATTTCAACAAGAAAACTGAGAATACACAAAATTATTTTTAAAACTGATAATATTAAATCTTATTAAAAACTGGCAGGTAGATCAGCTTTCTTCTAATATAAGCAGAATACAAGTCACTATCCTCCATTTAAATAACTATCCTTCATTGGCATTAGAACCTACTTGTTTAGGACTCTGGGGCATAGTAAAGAGTAGCTGAGACATGAATTTAACAACTACTGGAGTCTTAGACTTTCTGTCGGTACATAGCCATTTTTGGACTAGCTACTCATAAATAGTAGTAAGCTACTCATAAATCCTATCTATATTCATTCGATCAGTTTTGTTCCTCTAGAGAACTCTGACTAATACAGAAAGTCTCACAAACACATATTGTTTGCACAATCTCTATGGGATAGAGTAGGAAACATCCATTCTGGGTAGGAACTACCACAAACTGACTTAACCTTGTCCTTGTTCAGTCTTCTATTGCTGCACACTATCTTGCACTAGCTCCTGAGCAACTCTGAACTGGCCAGTGTAGGAGTGATTGATTCAGTGCCACTCCAACAGTTTACAGGTCAGGGTGCACCTGTGACAGGGACTCGAATGCACCACTGCACCACAGACTCAAATCTCATTGGAGTGAGAATTCTGGAATTTGGTTTCTTAAAACAAAACAAAACCAAACCAGAAATATAAGAATATGTTTTTGTTTTAATTCAAGGTGCTGGAAATGGGGCTGCTTCAAAGCAGCTGTTGATGATTTGCCTTGTGCTCTAGCAGAGGCGTGGTTTGCCAGCGGAAGATAGTTTTATGATTATGTGACAGTTGGAATTCTGGGAACTTTTCAGAGATACGGTATATAAGTGCTGGAGCCCCGATATGTTGTTGTTAGTGGTGGTGGATTTGTTAGTAGTTGTGCTCAAAGCAGAAACAAGAAAAAGGAAATTAGATTTGGAGATCTCTCTCTCTCTCCCCCCCCCCTCTTTTTTTCTCTCTTATCTAGTCAGAGTGGGTGAAGCCGGGGGTGGGGGCAGATAAAGCTTGGGAAAAAGAAGAACCCACAAAGTAGCAAAGAGCAGTGACATCTCATGGTCACTGGCATGGAGTTAACTGGCTGCTTTTCTACAGGACATTTAGTTTGATAATAAAAGACTCGGATTCTTCATCTTCAAACACCCAGCATTGTTGTTTGGGAGATGATTTTTCTTTAAAACTATGGTGGAGAATTAAATTGTGGGAAGCTTAACCCAGAGACAAGAGAGGGTTGAAGCAAAGCACCTTTTCAAGGTATGCAGACAGCTGAAGTTAAAGTAGAGGGTCTCAAACTCTATTCCCAGATACATCAGGCCCCAAATTAGATAGTCAAGTCCTTGAAGCCTTCAGATCTGAGTGTGGGTCTTATTCCTTAGCTCAGGTGGGCACCAACTTGTGACTCTCTGCCTCATTCTAATATGCTGTGATTTCAGATGTGCACCACCACAGCTGGCTTAGAAAGAGATATCATCTGTAGTGTTAATATACCTATTCACTTCTGAGGAAAAATTAACCTCTAGAACCTGGATGGGGGATGGAAGAAATCAGAAGTTGGCCCAAGGGAAAACACTTCCAGGTGGTGGGGAGGACTGGAATCAAGTGGAATGGCCAGTGTGTGAAGGCTGTGAGGGATGGCAGCGCCGGCCAGGGTCTCAGGAGCTGCTCACTGAGCACAGCTCCAAAGCTGGAGCAGGTGGAGGTGCTCTCCCCAGCAGCTCTGAGTGACTCCCTCCAGGCATTATAGTCCAAGTCAGGAAGGCAGCTCAAATAGACTTCCTGTTTATTTGTTGGATAAAAGTTTCAGAGCTTAGCACATTTTTAAATGGAATTTGGAGCTTCGGTGCCATGCAATGTAAACATATCTATGCCCTATACGGTGTTGTGAAACAGACTTAAATATATGTGTCCTATATGGTGATGTGACATAGATTTGCATTCTTTTCCTTACCCCTTTGCCTTTTTAGTCTTCCTTTCTTTTTTTTTTTTTATAATAGAATAGAATAGAGTTTATTTGGGGCATGGGGAGGGGAGTAAAGAGGGTAGGAGAGAGAGAGAGAGACAGAGAGAGGAAGAAGAAGAAGGAAGAGGAGGAGGAGGAGGAAGAAGAAGAAGAAGAGGAGGAGAAGGAGGAAGAGGAAGAAGAGGAGGAATAGAGGGATAGAAGCCGGCCATGAGCACGTGAGGTGGTAGGGAATGTCAGGGGAGGGGGGAAGGGGAGAGAGGATAGAGCAGGAGCAAGAAGGCAAGAGCAAGAAGAGCCTTTTTATTCTTTCTTTATAGTTCAGGCTATTCTTGAACTTGTGGCAATTCTGTATCTGCCTAAACACTGAGATCTTCATGAACATTCTTCCCACTTCTTGGCTTTCCTGGACAGTAGGTGTAGCTAGCAGTCACGGGGAGCTTTGGTTTCAAGTCTCCAATTTAACCAAAGCTGAAACTCTTATCTTCATGTGGGTTTCAAAGCTACTCTTACCGCTCGCTCGCTGTGGTTCTGAAACCTGCAAGAGGCTGCTCCTGCTTACTTCCCAAGTCTTATGTATCTTCTTTCTCTTGTATGGCATTTCATTTTACTAAGAAAAGTGCTCTCAGGCCCATTGGACTTGCAAACTTTATATGCCCCAGTACAGGGGAACGCCAGGGCCAAAAACGGGGAGTGGGTGGGTACGGGATTGGGGGGGTGGGTATGGGGGACCTTTGGGATAGCATTGAAAATGTAAACGAGGAAAATACCTAATAAAAGAAAAAAAAAGTGCTCTCAAACTGACTCGTCCTTTCCTGAGCACAAGCCCCGTGTTACCTGAAAGCCATGTCACATGGAGAAAGCACACACACACACACACACACACACACACACACAAACACTCTATCTGAACATTAATTGGGGTCAATCAGTATTGTCAATAAAGGATGGAGTACTGAAAAAAAAGTGCTCTCGGGCCTGTTTGAATATAATTTATACGCTTACTGGGGATGGACAACCATACCAGGAAAATCTGACACACTGCTGCTTGGCTTATACACTTGATAGTTGTATGACCCAGAATCTCTTTTTCAACTGGAGTAATGCTTTGATTGGCTATCTTGTCTCCTCTTTCATTGCCTGCCCCCACCTCTGCCACTTACAGTGCCAATCTGTTCTTCTAAAGCATAGATTTGACCTTGTTCATTTGTAAATAGTAGTTTTCCACTGCCTGGCATCAAAATCCTCACTACTTGATTCCTGTGGGATTTGGATTTGTCCCTTTCAAGGCATATTGAGACAAGCCCTTAAAAGGTAATCAGGCCACAAGGGCTCCTCTCTCATGGAATCAAGAGCCCTATAAACAAAGCCTCAAAGTTTAGTCAGAGTGTTCCTGCTGCCCTGTGAGGAGACAGCAGCACCTTGAGTGTCAGGCCTCTGCAAGAGTAGAGAACGTGCTCTTGACAAATTACATAGTATATTTTCTCCTAGCAGAACAAAATGAGAGATAAGCCCTAATCTACTTTCACTCCCCTTTCCTGGTACATTTTCTACACCAGTATGGTCTACAGAGTGAGTTCCAGGACAGCCATGGCTACACAGAGAAAATCTATTTCAAAAAAAACAAATAACAAACAAAAAGACACAGAAGAGCAGAAATGGCATGCTCCTTTTGTAGACCGAAACCCTGTCAAAACATTAGTATTAAAAATAAGTAACCCTCTAGGTGGATACTGAGAGGAATCAGTCAAAGGGAAAAGACATTATAAAGAGAATAAATTAATATACAATAACAAAACACAGAGTGGTGCAGAGCCCCAAACAATGTTGACTATGTGAGGAAATCAGACGTTCCTGGGTGCTTAAAATTCCTTGGATGGGCAGGTAGAGTGTATAGCAGAAGTCTACAATTATATGTCATTAAGCATTGTGTAAACCATGCTAATAGATCCTTTTCCAAGCAGTCTACTTATTTATCTTTCTGAGAATACAGTTCCCGCTAGTCAACCCAGCCCCCTGCCCCAAGGCAGGTAGGGTCCCTACCATGTCCTAAGCACTATGCTGCTCTTCCTAATCTGTCCAGCTCCTGCCACAGATGTCACAAAGGAGAAACAGAATGGAAGTACAAGATAGCATGTATCCTCTCAAAATTATTAATCCCTTAAAGATGGATTCCAATGAAAACAACTTCCGGAAAAGTCAAAAGAATGATTAAAACTGCACTCAAGAAACACAAAGAGAATCCAAAGCTGAATGAACTAAGGTTGCCAATACAAAATATGAAAATAGAAGTCAATAAAGAGAATTGCCGATGAAAAGTCAAAGTGAAATGATGGGAAATAAAACACTCAGTAAGCCAACTAGAAACCACAGAAGAAAGCCTCAGCAACAGACAGATCACATAGAAAACAGTGCTGGGACCGAAGGGCAAGGTAAAGAATTGGGTTGCTCAATAAAGGTCAGTGTGGAAGAATTTTGGGATATCATGAAAAAACTTAACCTTGAGATTATTGGCATAAGAGAAGACTACCACACCAAAGGCATAGAATATATTTTCAGTTAAATTGCAGGAAAAAAAATTCCATACTTAGAGAAAGAGATGCCTATTTAGGTATAAGAGGCCTACAGAACTTCCAACAGACAGGAACGTAAAAGGAACTTCATAACGAGTGACATTTTATACATTAAAAAAGATAATAGTTTTAAAGGCTGCAAGAGAGAATGCTGTAGTCACTTATAAAGGGAAGCTATTTAGAATAACAGCTGATTAATAATCAGAAAATGTTAACAACAGAAGCAACCAGAAAGATGTATTCTATGTTCTGAAAAATTGTCAACCTAGACTATTACACCTAGCAGTGCTAGTTATTAAAATCAATGAAGAAATTTAAAAACTTCCATGATAAAGACTAATTAAAGGACCATTTCTGCAGAGGATACAGAAACTGGTTGCAGAGAGGACAAGGTAGATATAGATGAAGACAGAACAAACCAGAGAATGAGGAGGGTGAAGAAGATTAGAACAGATTGCCTGAGTTAGTTTGAGACCAAGCTTCAGGAGAAGCTGAGAGAAGCCAGACTGAGTCAGTCTGATTAGAGAAAGAGTTTGAGCCAGAACAGCTGAGTTGAACCAGCCAGTCAGAGTTCAGAAAGAACTAGAAAGGGTGAGCTTATTCAGCAGTAAGTCTCAGAGGCTAAAAACATTCTAGGCCTAGATTAGATTATATGGAGAATAGAAGCTTCCAGAACTAGGCTTAGGTTAGCAAACAGGTAGTAAGCCTTGGAGATGACAATTACTTCAGGAGAATAAAAGGTATTTTAACATGCTGCCTCCAAGAAACACACCTTATCATCAACTCTATGTAGACAGAGATGGAAAATGGTATCCAAGCATTGGAAACTAAAAAACAAACAAACAAACAAAAAACAACACAGGTGTATTCTAACATCTGACAATAAACAGACTAAACGAAAACTAGTCAGAAGAGATTAGGAAGGTCTTTTTATATTCATCAAAATAATATTACAATTCCAATTTTGTTTAAAAAATTGTATTTCAATACAGTGATACTGGGCAACCTCAATTATCCATCCTCATCAAAGGTAGGCCATCTGAACAAAATCTAAACAGTTTAAACACTGGAGTTAAGTGATACCATAAATCAAAGGGACCTAAAAGGCATCTACAGAAATACACATCACCTCATCAGCCCACGAAACTTTCTCCAAAACAGATCGATTATTTAGGAGATAAAGGAAGTCTCAACAAATAACACCCAGCATTCTACCTGAACACAGTAGATTAAAAGCTAGATGTCAGCAGCCAGGGAAACTGGAGAGTACACAACACAAATTCATTTAGACTCCATTCACTATTGAAGAATAAATGGGTCACCAGTGAAATCAAGATGGAAAAAAAATGTAAAATTCTAGAATTGAATGAAACAGAACACAGTAAACCAAAAGCTATGAGGAGCAATGAAGTCAGTCCTAATATTTATAGTGCTAAGTGGCCACACCAAAAAGTCTGAGCCATCCCAAAGTAACAGTAAGGAACCTGGAGACCCTAGAGAAACAAGGGCAACAACCTCCAAAGCAAATGGGAGAGAATCAAAAATTAGAGGCAAAAATTAATGAAATAGAAACAAACCCCACAATCAATGAAAGAAAGAATGGGTTGTCTGAAAGATTAACCAGATTGACAAACCTTTAGCCAAATTATCTGAGGATGAGGAAGAAGGAAGGAGGAAGGGAGAAAGAGGACAGCAAGGCACAGAGGGGAGAGGGAGGGAGATGGAGTGATACAGATAGAAGAAGAAAGAGAAAGATAGAGTGAGCACACAAACTCAAATACAAGTACACGCCGAGAGAGGACATATTACAACAGAGACTGAAGAAATTCAGATAATCACAAAAGATTAAAAAAAATGTTTTATCCTGTGGAGAGGCATGTTCGTACATGTCTTTAAACTCAGGAGGCAGAGGCAGGCAGATCTCTGAGCTAAAGGCCAGTCCAGTCTACAGAGCAAGTTTTAGGACAGCCAGGGCTATGCTGAGAAAACCCTGTCTCAAAAACAAACCAAAAAAAATCATATTCCAATAAACCAAAAAATCTTAAATAGATGAATTCTTAGATACATATGACATAGCAAAGTTAAACAAACACTAACTAGTAATTTTAGCAGACACATAACAATAAACAATATACAAAAATAGAAAAAGTAATTAACACTTTGAAATCTCCCAACTCAAAAAAGCCCAGGCCAGATATATTTAACAGAGAATTATACCAGTCCTTCCAAGAAAACTAGCATTAACACTCCTCAAATTATTCTGTAAGAAAGAAAAGGCAGGAACACTTTCAAGTTCTTTTTACAAAGGTACTATGAACCATAGCAAAAGCCAGATAAAACCCAACTAAAACAGACTTATAGGTCAACTCTCCCTGTGTTTATCACACAGGAGTTGAAAATACTTTCAAACTGAATTTTAGAACATGTCCATCACAATCAAGCTGGTTTTATCTCACAATGCAAGGATGGTTCAACATACATCAATAATTATAATCCACTATATTAATTAACCAAAAGGAAACCACATGATCATCTCATTAGATGCAGGCAAGGCCTTTATTGATAATCCATCACCACTTCATGATAAAAGTCCTGTAGAATTAAGGCATACAAGTGACATATAAGTATGAGATCTCACCATAATGAAACAACATGCAACAACCCCAGAGAAACGCTCTAAGCATTTCTGCTAAAATCAGGAACAAGACAAGGATGTCTCCTCCTTTCTGACTTACTAGATTTAATACCTGAAGTCTTAAAAAAAAACCTATTATTTTATGTGTACCAGTGATTTGGCTGCATGTGTACCCCTGGTACTCAGAGAGGTCTGACAAAAGCATTGGATGCCCAGAACTGGAGTTACAGATGGTTGTGAGCCACCATGTGGATGCTGGTTATAGAGGAGCCAGCACTCCAAACCACTGAGCCAACTCTAGCCTCAGAGCCTGAACTCCTATGTAGAGCAGCAAGATGAGAGGAGACTAAGGAAATATAAATAAGAAAGGAAGTTAAAATATCCCTACCTGCAGGTGGTATCACTACAAGAAAACTTCCACAACTGATAAACACATTCAATGAAGTAGCAGGGTACAAAATTAACACAAAAATCAGTAGTCACTTTATACACCAAGAACAAGCTCAGTGAGAAAGAAATCAGGAAAACAATCCCAGCCACAACTATCTCAAAAATACTGTAGAACAAATCTAACCGAGAAGCAAAAATTGTGTACAATGAAAACTTCAAGGCACCAGAGAAAGAAACAGAAGAAAGTACAAGACTCAAAGACACATCTTGTTTGTGGATTGGCAGACTCAATATTGTAAAAATGGCCATCTTATCAAAAGAAGCCACAGAACCTGTAGTGAGAATTTTGGTTTCTTAAAAAAAAAAAAAAAAAAAAAAAAAAAGCCCAGCTATCCTATGTGAACGTTTTTGTTTTAATCCCAGGTGCGGGATATGGGGCTGCTTCAGATAGCAGCCGACTCTGATTTGTCACTTGCTCTGGCAGGGGCACGATTCTGCCAGCTGAAGATAATTTGCACTTGGAACTCTGGGGACTCTGGAGAGGATATAAAAATTCCAAAGCCTCAAGAGAGGCGGTGGCAATGGCCTCCCCGGCTGCTGCCACCACTACTGTTATGGTTTGTCAAGTGGTCATAAGCAAAGTGACAAGAAGAAGAAAGGAGAGATATCCTGAGGATGAAGTCTGGACTTCCCCCAAGGGACCTGATTCCCCTAACCATCAGGAAAGCAGCCTATAAAGGTCTAGACCCCTTCCCCCCTCTAACCTTCTTTCTCTCCCACCTAGTGTTGGGGGGCTGATGGGGACTAGGGTGGTAGATAAAAGTAGCCAAAAAGTATGGTCATAGTACCAGTACAATCCCCACCAAAATTCCAATGCAATTCTTCACAGAAATTGAAAAAAAATAAGCTCACAATTCATATGGAAACACTAAAGACCTAGGACAGCAAAAACAAAACAAAACAAAACACAAGAAAAACAAATAAAAAGCAAGCAAACAAACAAACAACAACAACAACAAAAAACAAGTCCTGAACAATAAAAACACGCTAGGGGAATCATCATCCTTGATTTCAAGATATATTACAGAGCTACAGTGATAAAATCAGCATGGCACTGGCATAAAAACAGGCACACTGGGATACAATTGGGGACCAAGATATAAGCCTTCACTCCTACAGCCATCTCATTTTTAAGGCCAAAAAGCACACATGGGGAAAAGATAGCATCTTCACCCAATGATGCTTGTTCAACTGGATATCTACAAGTAGAAGAATTAAACAGATCCCTTTTTTTCTCGCCTTGGAAAAACACTCAACTCCAAATGGATCCAGGACCTGGAAAAAGAAAGGAGGAGAAAGTAGGTTCTAAGTACAGGAAAAGACATTCTGAACAGGATCCTGGTAGAAGAGGCAAATTAAGACCATCAATGGACGAACAGGACACCTCGTTACATGACAAAGCTTCTGAACAGCAAAGAATGTAAACATTCAAATGAAGAGTATCTTCAGAATTGGAAAAAAATCTTTACCAATTATACACCTGACAGAGGGGTGGGGTCTAGAATACACAAAGAACTGAAAAAACAAACAAACAAAAACCCAACAAAAAACAATACAAAAAAAAAAAAACTAACTAAAAAAAACACACTCCAACTAAACATGAAGGAAACAACCAAATTAAAATTTAGAGTATGGTATTAAACAGAGTTCTCAAAAAAAGAAATACAAATGGCTGTGAAATATTTTTTTTCAAATGTTCAATATCTTTAATCATTAGGGAAATGTAAATTAAAATTATTTTTGAACCTCCCCGAGCAAGGGCAAAGAAATACCTTGTTGGTGGTGGTTGGTGTTCTTATATCAGCCAGGGACATGGCAGATGGCAGTCCTTTGTTCATCCTAGCTTGATGCCTGGGTTTGGTGGCCAAAGCTGTTTTATGCCTAGGAGTCATAAAAATCAATTTAAGTCAAATCAAATCCGCATAGCACAGCATGGGAGAAGGAAGACAGACACAGACTGTAGGCCACCATGCTACCCACAGACCTGCCCTCTGGAGCATGACACAGGTGGGCTATTGACACCTGTTTATTACTATGTCACACAGCATGGATGGAGGATATCACCCAGGGACCTGCCAGCCATGGCCAGGAGCCACTGCAATGTGTGAGTATGTGGCGTACAGATGGGAGAGAAGGAGAAGTGGAGCACCTTGAGCATTTTTAAGAGAGGAAACTGGAGACTCAAGGGTGGAGAGTAGTAGCCTGTTGTGAATGGCCAGCCCTGCCACCTAAGGCCCTGGTGAGGTCCCAGTCTGAGGTGACTGAGGACCATGTCTGGTTCTGTGGCTACACAGTGGCAGGGTTCCATGTTGATGTCTGGCTCCTGTTACCACTAGAGAACATGGGGATGTCCTGGTTGTGGCAGCCACAGGGGATCACGTGGATGTGCAGAACTGATGCTGCCCCTCATGGATGTGGCATTCTGGAGAGCTGGCCCCATCTCTCACCAGCACTCAGGAGAGCAGGACCTTGATCAGACAGCACAGTGGAGCTGGCCATTGTGGCAAGTGTGTGAGTGAACTGGCTCTGAGGGCAGGAGTGTGGGAGATTTGACCCTACCACTCATCTGGCATGGGGTGACACAGCAGAGGTGGTGCCCCCTGCTACCTCCGACAGATGGAAAAGCTGCCCACAGGGTCATGAGCTAGCTTTGTACCTCACCAGCTTTAGCACTTTGTGACTCTGCACCTCACCTAGACAGCACTGTAAAGCTGACCCCGGGTGGTGGGGATGCAGGCAAGCCAGCCCTGAGTGGGAGAGCTGGCCCTGCCACTCTTCTGCCCTGAGGTGGTGGTAGGGTGTATGTGATGCCTTTCCCCATTACTCCTCACCACCTATGGCAGTAGGAAGATCTGACCCTGGGGTTCCTGAGAGCAGAAGAGCTAGCTGTGCCCCTTGCCTGCGGCACTCAGGAGAGTGGGCAGCACAGTAGGGTTGGTCCTGGTCTAGGAGGCACAGGTGAGCCAGCACCAAGGGTAAGAGCAAGGGAGAGCTGACCCTGCCACTTGTCAGCTGTGATGTGGTGTGGGTGCAGGGGTGATGTGCCCCCACTCACTCCCTACCATCACCACTTGGGCAGTTAGGAGAGCTGGTCTCAGGGTCAGGAGAGCAGGAGCGCTGGCCCAGCTCCTCACAGGCTGCAGCACTTGGGAGAGTAAGCCCTTACCTGGACTGGGCAGCACAGTGGAGCTGGCGTTGGGGCCTGGGTGCCGGTGAGCCGGCCCTGGGGACATGAGAGGAGAGCTTAGTGGCAGGTGGCCTAGCTGAGGCACTGCTGGAGAACTCACCCTGGTGGTATTAATAGGAGAGCAAGTATGCTGACCAGCTCAGCTACCACCCAGGTACAGATCCAAGACTCTGAGTCGGCCCACCCCAAAATCTACACCATCTGAAAATGGTTAGGACACATGACAGTCCTGTTGATCCAAAGCTGTAGGAGCTCCAAGACCCAGGGCAAAACCAGAATAACCAGGAGAAGTCCCGATGAAGATTCAATATTGATGATGTCACAGAAGCCAGACATCTCAAACCAGACCAACTGACTCATTGCAATGAACATTTGGGAGTGAAGATGTGTGGGACACACCAGGACATATTATAGCTTCCATGATGAGATGTTCCCTATGTTTTGGGTTTTTTGTTTGTTTGTTTTTCATTTGGAGGGAGGCTGCAAGCACAAAGGGTGGATATGAAGTAATGAGGAGATGAATGAGACTGGGGTGCCTGATGTGAAACTCAAAGAATAAAACGTTTAAAAAAGATTTGACGTTTTAGCTTCAATCAGAAGTGCCAAGGTTAAAAAAAAAAGACAAAAAATGCCAGTGTGGAAGAAGGGGACACTTATTCACTGCTGAGAGATGTAGAGCCACTAAGGAAATCAAGGCTGAGGTTCTTCAAAACCTGGAACTCGATCTGCAACCACAAGCTCTACCTATTATACCATTCCTATTCCAGAAGAACTCCATCCTCTGAAGACGCTTGTTCACCCATGCTCATTGCTGATGCAGTCACAACAGCCAAGAAATGGAAACCACCCAGATGTTCATCAGCTGGTAAATGGATAATGAAAATGTGCTACATATAAAAAATGGAATATTATTCTGGTGTACGAAAAATAAAATTGTGGAATTTGAAGATATGGATGGTGCTAGAAATAATCATTCAGAGTGAGGTAACCCAGACATAGAAAGACAAATACCATGTGTTCTCTCTCATATATGGATCCAAGATTTGAATCTTCATGTATGTGTATCTAAATTGGAATACCCACAAAAGGAAGAAAACTAAGGGGCAATGGTGGAATGGATTTCAAGGAAACGGGGAGTAACCACTTTCTGACTGGATTTAAAGCTAGCTTCACAAGGCAGAACTCATGCCTTATATCTTTACCTGGGACAAAAACCTGTTGCTGTCTAGGTCACAGGCCTAGTGGGAAAACCTTATACTACTACTCAGCTAAATGATGATAAACTGCTGCTCAGTTCCTATATAGACCTACAGATGAGTGTTTCTCTTAACCCTTTTCAGAGAAGCTTCTTTTACACAAGGGAGCAATTAATAGAAACCTACAATTGGTCAATATGTGAAGATGTCTATTATTTATCCATCCATCCATCCATCCATCCATCCATCCATCCATCCATCCATCCATCCATCCATCATCTATCTCACAGCCCAGCAGTTCAGAAATCATAGTAGAAAAGGAGTTTTAGAGAGACTGAATGAGTTAGAGGTAGATGTCTGCATCAGAAATAGTATTTGCCAGATTTTTCATAGATGTAATTAAATGCACGAGACCTGCACAAGATTAAGCCATTCAGAATCCAAGCATGGACAGGGGAGGGGCTCTTCAAGTACTATCACCTGCTGAGGAGCTACTAGTAACTGGTGGCTGCTGGAGAATCAGTTTCTTCACAGATGCAGCCTGGGAGGCTACCCCCATATTCCAGCCGACTGTCCTACATCCATGCTCACTAAATGGACTCTGGGTTTAAAACACTTATACAAAAAGTTGGTAAGAAATAGTCCTGATATGGATAGAGGAGAAACTGGAGGGGAGTGCATTTGATCAAATATATTATATTCATGTATGAAATTCTCAGACAGTAAAAAAAAATACAAAAGCAAAAAAAAAATCTGCCTCCCACAGTTCTATTTTATAGAACTGATTGAAAAAAATATACATCCATATACTACTACATCAGGTTCAATAACACTTGAATAAATTGCACTTTGCTAAGTCCCATTCACTTAAATACACATGAACAGAAACTATACATATTAGTTTAAATTCACTGTTTAATTTTAGTCTGCATATTGACTTAAATATTCCGGGGGGAAAAATTGCTCTAACTTCTAAAAGTTTTAGAAAAAGAATGTAGAGAAACTTATGAAACAAGGCTGTAAAATTCAGCACAATTTGGTATCCACCTTAAGCAAATTTTTGCTGTGCTTTCCCAACATCTGTCTTGATATCAACAATTATTTCCCTGTGAAGTCTACATTGTTTTGTTCACTGTAACTGATCTCTGATTAACGGTTTAGTGTCATACATGGTTCAGCTCTGCCTAGGATGCTAAGTATCTAACTTTTCTTTCTTGACTATACCTTGACTGGAGTCTAGTAATGTAGTTTCTTTGGCCTTTACCTGTGCCATTTAGAACTTTCAAAATTCCTTTTTTCTAAGCATGACTCCAGAAGTAGTAATAATTTAGTTCATCTTTATGTGGGAAACTATTACAAGTAATATTTTTGTTATATCTTTCTTCTGAAAGAATTTCCCTTTTCTTTCTGACTTCTGTTACATTGACTACTACAAGAAACTATGCTAAGTTATTTTTTCCTTTGAGTAATACCATTTATTTTAAATAATTGTCATTGAAATATATCTAGCCCAAGCAACAGGAAAATGTTCTACTTCATTATGCCAACTTGTAGCCTCACAAAATTCCATAAAATAGTTTTTCTCTACTGGCTTAACATTCTTTTACCCACCAAACTGGAAAATCTTGTGTATTTTGAATGTACTTGGTTTTACATCTCTGAAAAAAAATGAGAATCTCCTACAAAACCTTGGAAATAGCATCTACCCCTTCTTAGGGAAATTTTGTTTTGATACAGGGTGTCTCTAGGAAGGCAGACTGGCTTGAACTCTGGATCTGCCTGCTTCAGTCTCCTACAGTGCTAGGATTATGTGCACATTCCACCATATTCAGCTTGAAGACATCTTTTGTTGGCTAACTGTAAGCCAGCTCCACTTCAATAAAAATGTTCTATGGTGTGCTTATAAAGTTAGTGTGTGTGTCTGTGTGTGTCCTGCATGAGAGCTGGGGAAAAAGGCTCATTACAATAGTTTTGAGCTTGCTTTATTATTGATACAGAATACAAAATCTAATGTCCAGAGATTTCTTGTTCAAAGATTTATATACACTAGCAAGACTAAACATTAGCAAATAGCCCAACCTATACTTTTCAAATAGTTTGATAGTGTCACTAAGTCATTATCAACTTTTCAACTATTGGTCATACAATACAATTCCTAAAAGATGGGATTACTGTTGTACTAAGCAAATTGAAGTTTAAAGACACTTCCTCATATTTCACATTATATGGTGTTCATCACAAGTGTAAGAATTTTTTAACAGAAGTAACATACACTACCTATAATAAAATGCCTTAATATATGATTCTGGGTCTAAGTGAAAAAAATTTTTGTCCTGACTTTTAATACTAAAATCTTGAAAAAAAAATCTTTTCTTTATTGCAGAACAAATACTGTAAGAGACACTGACAGTAGTAACACACTATCAAAATATATAAAAATGGCAGCTATGTAATTTTCATGTTTTTACATTAGAAATATGCATTTCTCAATTTAATCTCCTGATGAACTACCTCCAACATCAATGTTGAGGAACTCTTTGATTTTATCATATAACACCAAGACCAAAGCACCCCCTGTGCCACGAAGGATGTTGGAGAAGGCACCACGGAAGAAGGCAGGAACTCCTTCATGACGGTAGATTTTCAGAAAGCAGTCTATGGTTCCTTTATATTGCCGATCAGATTCCCCACTCTAAGTTAAAATGACAAATAATTTTCTATCAGTTTATTATCTTTTAGGACATCAGTACTATAGATGAAAACTAATACTGTGTTGAGTTACTGAGAATATAGTTAATACTGTACCAAGGGAGTGAAAATTTTTCACACTTTTCACAATCACTTGAAAACTGACCATACATCATTTGACAAATGTTACAGGATGACATGACATAAATCATAGCTTAATCTTACCACATGTCAATTAACTAAAAGACTCAGAACAAAATTAACACTAGGAAAATATGTATGTTTAGAGATCAGGAAATTTTTTATTTTTAAAGAAAACTTGGAAAACTAAAGAACACCAAGACTCTCTAAATTAAATCTGGAATAATTAACATTAGGAGGAGACTGATGAGCTTTAAGAGTTTTTTTTAAATAACATAAACATTAAAAAGTAGGAAAAGCTGCATGGTGGTGGTGCAAGCCATTAATTCCAGCACTTGCAGAGGCAGATCTGAGTCTTGAAAAACCCAAAATCCAATTCCCCCCCCCCCCACACACACACAAGTAGGGATAAGTACATAAGCATAAGTCATAAAAGATCTAGAAAACAAACATCAGAGTATATGACGGGGCGATGGCTCAGGGCTTGACTTCAGATCCCCCAAATCCACTTGAAGCCTGAAGTCTTAGGGCATACCTGTAGTCCTATTGCTCCTACAGTGAGATGGGAGATGGGGACTAGAGTTTTCTGGAAGCGTAAGGATCAGCTAACCTGGTACTAGCAGGTAAACCAGATACCCTGTGTTAAGCAAGGTACAAAATAAGGTCTGACACCTGAGGTTGTCCTACGACCTTCACAATAATTCGTGTGTGTGTGTGTGTGTGTGTGTGAGTGAGACAGTAGTAGCACACACACACACACAAGACTATATAAACACGAACACACAAAGATATTTTTCAGTTAAAAGATAATGAAAATAAAACATGAAGAGTTTAAATCATAGTTAAATCTTTGAAACACTTGGGGAATTCTCTCTAAGGCATGTGTCAGAGAAGAAGAATGGCTCCAAATTGTTAGACTGTCAAGGAGAATGTAGACAAAGGGGAGTAGAGACTTAGAGTAACATACAACAAACTTCATGATAATTATTTTTAAAACTCAGAAAGCAGAAAAGTAAGTCTATCAAAAACATTTCAGGGAAACGAACCTAGAACTACAGAATTACTGCCTCAGAAATGTGTCAAAGTCACTGTCACAAGGACAGCTGCATATGCCATGGTTTCCCCTCAGTGTTTCCCCAGGCTTTTATTTTGGGGAGCTTCATCTGATCACCTTAGTGTGCATTCCTTGATTTTCTGCACACTTTTTAGTCCTTAGTTGTGTTCCTTCAATAATGCACTATGAGTTTGGGTATAGGTTTTAGACTTTCTGTATCACCACAAATTGGTGTAGATTAAGCATTCAAATGTTTAGTGAAGAAATGAATGTAACATGAAAGAGATGGAATATATAAAATTTGCAGATTTATGTTTGGAACATGGGATATTTTAAATACTTTTAAAACCTTGGGAGTTCAAAATTACAAACTTTTTATCAAAATATAGCAAAGAGGAAATTGTTTTGCTAATACCCTATAACTGAGTTTACTTTGCTTAAGGTAATATTTCAGTTAAGATGGATACACTTGAAGCTGAAGAGATTCCTCCCTGCTTAGAACACTCGCTGATCTTTCAGAGGACCTAAGTTTGATTTCCAGAACTCACATGGTAGCCCACAGTCATGTGTAAATTGAGTTCCTAAGTATCAAATGCCCTCTCCTATCTACCTTGGGCACACAGGTGGTGCACACACAGACATACACAAAAGCAAAACATCCATACACGTCAAATAATAATTATTCCAAAAATGTAAAAAGATGAATAAATTCATCCAGTCTCTATCATCCCATCCACGCTCCCAGGAATTAAGGCGTGGAAAGGCATTTTTTGTTTTCACAGCAGAAAGGACGCTTTGCTGGCTGCTGACTCTTTTACAGTAGGAAACAAACTGACCTTCAGCTGAAAGGTCTCTGAAACTCAAAAACATCACATCTGTGTTTGTAAGGTACAGACTGAGTCAGTTAAACTTACAAATACATTACCTGCATCATCATACGTCTTCTAACTGTGTCAAAGGGATAGGAGAGTATTCCAGAACAGGTAGTCACGATTTGAGCAATGATAAAAGAGACAAGAAATGGGGTTTCCTTTGGCTTTGGCAATAAGCCCTAGGAGAAAAATACATCAAGTAAGCAATAATCTAATTTTCCAAAGTTATATTAAATTCTTAATTAAAAGTTTTATACATATATAAAAGATGAAATATTTAACATGCAATAAAAACAAAAACAAGCAACTGTAGCTGAGAAAGAAGGTCAGTAGTGCCTACCTATCAAGCAGAGGCCCTGGATCTGGTTCAGAGATACATGCTACAGTGGTTAAGAGCAAAGATGTTTTGCTTGTAATTTAATGAATATGTTTCTTAGCAATTGTTAAGATCATGAAATTGTAGAACACTTAATAAGGTTTCTAGAACTAAGTAACAGTTCAAAGTGGCAGCCATCTGTCTTTTTCCTCCATTAAAAAGTGCTATTAAAGTCTGAACTCAAAAGTCAAACTACAAAGGAACCTGGAAAGTACCAGAATCCAACAGCAGCCAGTGCATAAACCAAGCCACATTTAATTAACCCTTCCCTAGTTCCTACACTGATTATCTGCATATAAAGTGATAATAAAATTAACATAAATCAGAAAAAGTTAGAACATGTCTTTTTTTTCTGCTAAAGATATGGAGGTCAAACGAGGACACTTTCTGCAAAAACCTTAAATGCTTCATTGTTGACAAAATGATCATGTAAAATCAGTCAGAATAGTTATAACTTAACTAATTATGACACTGATGGATTAATAAAATTTCTTTTCTCCTATTTTTCTTTTTTCAAGACAGGGTTTCTCTGTGTAGCCCTGGGTGTCCTGGAACTCACTCTGTAGACCAGGCTGGCCTTAAACTCAGAAGCCTGCCTCTGCCTCCCAAGTGCTGGGATTAAAGGCGTGCACCACCACGCCCAGCTTCTTTTCTCCTATTTTATCATTCATTTTGTTTTATGTATTTAATTATATATTAGAATACACTGATTAGAGTAAAAAGAACAAACCATGTGTTTATTAGACCCACTTAAAGTCACCAATTACCTTAACGGTGTCATAAGCTCCAAAGTAAGAGGCTCGGTAAACAATGATACCCTGAACAGAGACACCAAACCCTTGGTATAGACCAATCAGTCCATCTGACTTGGCTATTTTCATAATGCAGTCACCCAAACCCGTGAACTGCCGCTGCTCAGGACCTAAAATAAAGCATTGGAAACTATTAGGTAACATTTATATCAAACATTTTAGCCAAAGTAATTAAACATTTTAAAGATTCAAATGATAAAATTTCTAATTAAAGGACACAAATAATCTTCCCATTCATCCAAGGAAGGTTTCAAAAAGTATTTCAAAAGAAATTACCTGAAAATTTTAATCTCTTACAAAAGTAATTTAGGCAGCTTGACTCGAACTATTTCGTCCAAATTGTCAGAAATTATGAAAAAATACTTGGGAGGAAACAAAGGCAATCTCCAGGGTGAGAGTTGTTTGTCACCCAGAGAAAAAGAATCACTATAAACAACAAATACAGAAGGATCTATGATTAAAAAAAAAAAAAAACAGTTACAAACAAGCTTTGTGTTCACTACTGTTAAATGTCCATTTCCATTTTCTCTAATTTTAAAGAGAAAGAAAAATTAGTTACTCTAATATAAGGGTGTCTGTTGTTCTTCCAGAGGACATGAGTTCAATTCCCAGCATTTAGGCTAGATGGGTCACAAGTGCCTGCAACTTAAATTCCAGAGACTCCAACACTCATTTCTGGCCTCTACAAACATGGCATTCACTCACACAGACAGATACACATAATTAAATCTCAAAAAACTTGTATTTGGTAACAATTTTGGCACACAAATGATTCAAAGTACAAAGAAATAGTTAATGCTTATAAAAACTCAGTACAATGTTTAATCCCAGAACTCAGGAAGCAGAGGCAGGCAGATCTCTGAGTTCTAGGCCAGCCTAATCTACAGAGTAAGTTCCAGGACAGTTAGGTCTACACAGAGAAACCCTGTCTCAGAAAAGAAAAACAGCCCTCACCAAAACAAAACAAACAACAACAACAACAACAACAACAACAACAAAACTCTGTACCTTTTCCAATATCAACACCTAATCGGGTTCTGGCAAAATCTAGTGGGTATACTACACACAAGGATGTTGCTCCAGCAGCCCCTCCAGAAGCCAGGTTTGCTAGAAACCATCTCCAGAACTAAAACACAAATTTAAAAAGCATTAAACTATAGAATCTAACTGTTCAAATAGCTAATGAACTAATTTTCACAAAGGTTAAAAAGCCCAAGATTTATAAACTGCTCTTATAAACATCTATAACAACATGCAAAACGTTTCTCTCATATCCATTATTCTCTCCCACCCCACTTCCATGCTGAGAAGAGCCCAGGACAGCATTAAGGGCTTATGGGAAAAGAACTGATTATCTAAACTGGAACTGTTAAGGAAAATGCAGGGCAGAAGGCCTTTGTAACCAATAAGATCAAAGTGAAATATTCTATTCATATTCAGTCTCCTGCTATACTCAGTGCTAATATTTCTAGTGTTAGTTTTAAGTCTTGGACAGTTTGAAACTCCTAACTTTATCCTTTCCTAGTAGACAGTTGTTTCATGCTTTAACATCTATTTCTTTTTTTGTTTTTTGTTTTTTTTGTTTGTTTGTTTTTTTGTTTTTTCGAGATAGGGTTTCTCTGTGTAGCCCTGGCTGTCCTCGAACTCAGAAATCCGCCTGCCTCTGCCTCCCGAGTGCTGGGATTAAAGGCATGCGCCACCACCGCCCAGCTAACATCTACTTCTTTTATGAAGCAACTCATCGCCGGTCCTGTAAAACTTGATGGTCATAGCCTCTTCCTATCAACATTTTATGTCAGAGAACTAAAGGACCAAACCAAAATGTGTCACTGTAACCAGACTTTTAATATTGTACTTAAATTTTTCAAATGTAGTTATTTATATATACTTACATTCTTGAGGCCAAGATTATTTTTATTTAATAAATGTAGTTACAATTCGCACTTCATACAACTTTTCCTTGAATACAATTCAGCAAGTTAGGTTCAGAGTTAAATAACTATCACCACACTTTTAAGATATCTTTATCACCTCGAAAGAAACCCTATATCCTTTACAAGTCAGTCTACACCCTTCCTAACTCTTTACAAGTCAGTCTACATCCTTTCTAACTCTTTACAAGTCAGTCTACATCCTTCCTAACTCTTTACAAGTCAGTCTACATCCTTCCTAACTCTTGAGCTCTAGGAACTCATTTTGTCTCTAAAGCGTCAATTGTGGAGATTTCATACGGACAAACTAACACAACATGCAGACTTATCTGTGCTCGTTTTGTTTTCATTTGATAATGCTTTTAAAGTTGATTCATGTGGCAACATCTACTACTACACTTCATCTGTTTAACTGCTAAATAATAGTGCTATATGGATGATACATCTGAGTTTATCTATCAACCAATTGTTCCCCTTGGCTGCATGCCAGGCTCTTAGGTCATCTACTTTTTCACAAAACAAGTCATGGGATTTTGCCCAGAGACATATATTCAATAAATACTTGTTTTAATGACATAGATAGGCAAATGCTACTGATTATTTTATAACTCTCATGGATCCTTTTAAGTGAAATGCATCTGTACTACTGTGTCACACAGTTACAGGCAGATAGATAATTGGATCGAGAGATTGCATATAACTCTGGGGTAACTAACCCATGATAATCTGGCAGAAAAACACGAGCTGATCTGGACTTTCTTAGGGATCAGACATAAGATATTAGAGAGTCTATTTAGTTATTAGTAAGAGTAGAAATGAAAACATTATTTTTTTGATATTTGATACTTTTGAGTTTTTAAAAGCTAGAAGAGATAGACTTGTTTCCAGACAGGAGGAAAATCACATATGTACATAAATACACATATAGTGTTTCAGATGGTGCTGACAGATCCTCTGACATAAAGGCCATTAAAAATCACTATGATATTAACCTTATATTACAAACATATAATTTACCTAAAATAGGGGAGCAGTATTGAGGAAGACTGCTTATACAAAATACACCCATGAAAAGGAGGTAAGAAGACGACTCCCACAGGAGGTGATCCTGGAGAGAAAGGGCAGGTATGTGGTTGGTCCCTTGAGAGGCCATCTGCTCAAGTCCAAGTGCCAGTCATCACCCCTTCTGCCTGATCAAACTCAAGTGAAGCTCTACTTCTTCTTATCAGTCAACCAAACATGACACATAACATAAAGACTTATAACCTGAATCTTAAATTCTAGTAAATCTATTATTTCCTCCATGAATAAAAAAGAAGGCAGATTACTGACTTGGGGTGAATAATATCTATTTTATTATTCAAAAAAGTTCATGTAGTGCATGTAGAACTTATAAAAATATGATAGGCAAATATAAGCAAAAGGAGAATGGGAGGCAGACTGCTCAGGCAGAATAGTGACCCTGAATTTATATAACTACTCATCCAACACTACATTAAACATGAAACTAAACAACCCAAGGAAGGCTAATAGTCAATAGAAGTTTCAATTATGTTACTAATTTAAGATTTTACAATATTGCACTTTCATCCTCTTATGTTTAAGCCATTCCATTCTAGTCAGCAAAGGTATTTAATATTTCAGTCTCCTTAAGACTTGTTTTGTTATTTAACATAAGAATTCTCCTATTCTGAAAAAGTTTCCACATATACTTGAGAAGAATATTAACTGTACTGTGTCAGATGGAATGGCATGTATTTTTTGTTTCATGTCCACTTGGATTAACATGGAATGTAATTCCAATAATTACTCAATGCTTTTCTTTCTGAAGAGTCCATCCATTGTTCAAATTGGGATATTGAGATGATCAAAATACATGGGTTTTGTCCTTTATACTGTTTAGGTGTGACATATCACACCTAAAACTTCTTTTAAGCTGCACTATCCTTGAACTCTGGGATGAATCCCATTTCGTCATAATCAACAGTTTCTTTTCATTCTGATGTGCTGCTGGACTTCATGAGCTGGAATTCTGTTGAAGGCTCCCTCTACCTCGACCCATGCCCAACAAGGATCCTGCCTTGTTTCCTTTTTTTTTTTTTTAAATATATATCCTGTTTCTGTTTTGGTATGATAGTTACAAATGAGGTGACTGGCTTACATATTTACTGTACTTTTTAGTTTAGTCTTAATTATTAAAAAGTTTACTATACTATTAAACTTCCCACGCCCTTATATATTTTGTGTTTGCTCTATGTGTGTTCATGTGAAGGGCAAAGGACAATTCTGGGTGTCATTCCTCAGGTGCTATCTGTCTGAGCCAGGCTCTCTTACTGCCTTGGAGCTCACTGGTTAGGCTGGCATGGCTTGCAGTAAGCCCCAAGGATGAGATTCCTCGCCTGCATGAGGACTACAAGGGCATACCCCTGGGCTCCAATTCTCTTTAAATATGAGCTGTGAAGTTAAAACTCAAATCCTGCTTCTGCAGCAAATATTTTGTCTAAGGTATCTCTTCTATTATACAATTTTCTTTGGGCTTGACCTTTTTTCTTGTCTTTGCTTCTGTGTTGGAGATTAAACCCAGAGTTCCACACATGCAAAGCAACTACTACTGAACTACAGTCCAACAACTTCTCTAACACTTGATTTTCTTAAAGGAAAGACAATTCACATCTTTAGGGAATAAGCAACCCACTGCGGTAAGAAATATAAATCTAATGGTGGCTCCTTTATGCTTACAAAAAGCAGTAATTATAAGATATGAATTACATTTAACATTGACTCTGGGGTATAATGCATTGAGACAAGCGATCCCTAGTTACTGAAACTAAGAGATTTCATGAAATTTGTTGAAGATAACATACAAATTTTATATATTTTTTATTACTTAATATATGCTAACTTTCAACATTGTGTTCTATTTTTATTATTTTTACAATTATTATATCGTTTTTACCAGAGTACCTTCAGTCTAAATAAGACATAAGAAAGACAAATTCAATAGTTTCTTAGAAAATTTTAGGCATATTGAAACATAATTACCTGTTTTTCTTTATTAACACCAGACATGAAAAGTTCTTTGTATTTGTCCTTAAAAGCGAAGTTTAAGGCTTGTGTTGGAAAGTATCGAATAACATTTGCCAAATTGCCACGCCAATAACTTAAAAATCCTATAGAATTGAACGCATAAATTTTGCATTAGTAAAAAGTTTTCTAAAACAAATCTACTGAAGGAAAAAAAATGCAACATTAACTATGCAGCCCATCCCAATTTATTCACTTTAAACAGGAAATCTGAAGAACTTAACAAAAGAAGTCATTAGCTAAACAAATATAGCAAGATTCATTCATGGGGAAAATGCAGAGCTCACTAGTAACCTCTGGCCTCATCCCCGAACCTTGATGCCAATTCCTACAGTAATAAAGCTGTTATCTGTGAGTACACTAGACCAAATAAACAGATCCACCTACTGATTTACACACAGAGCCATGAGAAGAAAAGTGGGGTAACAGGAACTATGCTTCCTTCTTTTTATGTTCTGGAACCAAGTTGAAAGAGGGCTGGAATTTACCAAAAGGGGAGAGGAGGACTGTTGGGTGGGGTAAGAGGAGTTGGTCCATTTTATTTCAAAGTAGTTTCTCCTGGTCTGTTGAAGTAAATTCTCCGTGTACTGCCCAACTTTCATGACTCAATCACCATGTGCTTAAAGTTATCCTTATATTCTAGAGCCCCTCTAGAGTACGACAGTTAACTCTTCCATAGTCTTCATTATTTTCAGGAGATTTCAAAGTGCCAAGTGGTTTGACTATGCACTTTTGAATAAGGTATCTCTAGTCCAAATTTAGAGAATGCCCCAAATCAGGTCTTTAAAAACAAACATTCAAAAAACAGTGAATTCATAAAATGAAATGTTTACTTATTCCAGACTTGAAAATGAGGGGGATGCAAATTAAAGTCACAGTTATTTTGTATTTGTTAGCTACTTTCAAAAAGATAAAAGTATTATAAGTATATAGAGAAAAAGATGAACCATTATATAATATATGGGATCCTCTGCAAAACTAAAAGCAGAAGTACCATAGGGCCTACAATCCCACTACTTAGTACTTATACAGAGGAACTAAAATTAGGATGCTGAAGATGTCTGCCTTTCCATGTACAGCACTATACACAATAGCCAATATACAGGATGCCTAATCATCCACCACAGATAAAAAAAAGAAGAATATATACACAACAGAATCATTGTTCCTTAAAAGATAGTCCTAGCATTTCCAATGACACTTATAAACATGAGGATATTATGCTAAGTGAAATTGGAAGGCACAAAAAGAAAAATGCCACATATTATGACTTATATGTAGAATCTAAAAATATCTAACATAAGCAGACAGTAGAATGGTGGCTCCCACAGACTGGGCAGGGGTGTGTTTGGGGATAACCAGGGGAAAGTAAGACGTTAGTTATATGGGGTGAGGGAGTTTTGGATATCTAACACAAAGTATGGGGACTTTTAAAAATATTATTTTCTTAAGGCAGGGTTTCTCTGTGTAACCTTGAATATCCTTGAACTTGCTCTGTAGACCAGGGTGGCCTTGAACTCACAGAGATCGGCCTCTGCCTCTCCTCCCCCCTTTAAAGAAATATAAACTTTGTTAAAGTAAACAAATAGCTTTCATTGGGATGGGGGTGTGTGTCCCAGAACTGAGAACCTGATGGTGACTATTGTTAATACTACTGGAATATACTTCAAGTTTCCTAAAAAAGTAGACCATAAACATTCTGAAAACATACAAAATGATTTAATTATACATGCTGAGGAATGTGTTAGTTTGCTTGATTGTGGTGAGAGGACTGAATTAGCTAGAGCCAGGATGACTCCATGACAGGCTGCAAACTGGAAGTTTGGGAGACTAGGCCTAAGTTTCTGTTTCCCAGACATGAGAACCTGGATCCAGGAACTTGTGATCAGTCAACCAGACTTGGGCAGTCAATCCGAGGACACCTTGTCTGAAGCAAAAATAGGTAGCTAGAATGAGTACACGGCTCATATACACACTAATGATCACTTTGGAAATGTCTAATTCAGATCATGAATTACTTGTTGGAATTCTGTAATAATGATTTCTGCACCAGATGTTCATTTCACCAAAAAAATTTACAGAATCTCGTAGCTTTTGTTAACATACTAAATACAAATGAAAATTTTCATGACAAAAATATGTTTAAATCATCACAAGACCCTGAGTGAATTAATTTGTAATTAATGGTATAACTAATTTTGCCTTTCTTTCTGAAAGATTTTACTATGCAGCAGTGAAGGCGGTCCTTGAACTTGCAGAAGTCCTTCTGACCCTTCCTTGCCTTTCATGCTATTTGACATACAAGTATATTCCTCTGAACTGTACATATAAAATTTCCCCCATAAAGTTTCAAAACTGCCTCTAGGTAGCAACCCTCTTCCTGCTGGGAACCACCCCTCAGCACAGGCTATCCTGATGCAGGTAACAATGATTCACATGGAAGGACAGAACATTCTCCAAGTTCTGCTTATGATTACATCTTGGAAGGTAAAGATAATGAGGACCAGGAAAACAAAAATTAATTCATGTTACAAAAGTCATACTTCAAGAGGTATATTTTTAAAATAAAAAAAAAAACACAATTATTTCAAGTTTCAGAAAAAAAGCCTGACAAATACTTAAGATACAATTACATTAGCTTTGAAAAGCACAGCCAGACTTGAATACTTCACTTAAATATTTGAAGCAGATAAGTTAAAGACTGGTCACCTATTTTGAAACAGGCCTCCAAATGTCACCTTGGTAGGCCCTTGGACTATCATCATGGTGTTCCAATTGCTATATAGGCATTCTATTTTTAAATTTTTAGTTATAAGCCTGATGTGGTGGTGCATGCCTTTAATCCCAGCACTCAGGAGGTAGAGATAGGCAGATCTCTTAGTTTGGAGCTAGCCTGATCTACATATTGAATTCCAGGACAGTTCAATGCACAGTAAGAGTCCATCTAAATTTTTTTTCAGAAAAACATTATTTTCTGTATATGAGTATTATGCTTGTATTCATGTATGTGCATCATATGCATGCCTGGTGTTCACCAAAGACAGAAGATGGTATCAGACCCATTGAACTAATTATAGATGCTTGTGAGCTGCCATATGGGTATTGAGAACCAAACCTGAGCCCTCTACAAGAGAACAGGTGCTCTTAGCACTGAGCTATCTTGCCAGTTCTGCAGATGGGTATTCTATTCAGTTGAGATAGGTCCTAACCTTAATCTGCTCTACTCTACTCAACAGTTATGAATAGCTGTTACCACCTAAAGTACCTTCCTCAATCTCAATTTTCTTCCTTCCTTCTTTCTTTCTCACTTTCTTTCTTTTTTTTCTTCCTCTCTCTCTCTCTCTCTCTCTCTCTCTCTCTCTCTCTCTCTCTCTCTCTCTCTCTCTCTCTCTCTCTCTCTCTCTCTTTTTTGGTTTTTTGAGACAGTGTTTCTCTGTGTAGCCCTGGCTGTCCTTGAACACACTCTGTAGACCAGAATACTTAAGATACAATTACAGACCTCAAACCAGACTTGAATAGTTCACTTAAATATTTGAACTGGCCTCGAACTCAGAAATCCTCCTGCCTCTGCCTCCCAAGTGCTGGAACAGGCATGCGCCACCACTGCCCGGCTCTCATATGCTGCCCAGGCTGCTCCCTAGCACTTTAGGTTAAGCACTGCTTCACTTGGATAGACTTTCTTTGTTGCTTTATTTTACGAAAACTCTACCACAGACCTAGCAGCAAAGAAAGGACTACTTTGAAGTCGATGCCACTTCATTTCTTGTTCTGAACAAACAACAAATAAATCTATTTTCTTTTTAAGGCTTCTAGATGGGTTTTCCCAAATAGAACCCAAATTACTAATGGATGTTAAGACTTCTGATAAGCTGGTTAGCTAATATAGGAACCATTATCAGCAACGGTTCATGAAGGGCTTTCATTGTTTATTTTGTCAAATCATTTCAATGTTAATAAAAAATTCCACACCCAAAACCCATAAAAGCTAAAAAAAAAAAAAAGTAATACTGATTCTATGATTTGTTTGTATTTTGTTCAATGTTGTTTTTTTCTGTTTAACTTTGATTTTAAAATTATCATGTACCCACACACCTATGATCACTTGATCTTTGACAAGGGAGCTAAAACCATCCAGTGGAAAAAAGACAGCATTTTCAACAAATTGTGCTGGCAAAACTGGCAGTTATCATGTAGAATATTGCAAATTGATCCATTCTTATCTCCTTGTACAAAGCTCAAGTCTAAGTGGATCAAGAAACTCCACATAAAACCAGAGACACTAAAACTTATAGAGGGAAAAGTGGGGAAAAGCCTCGAAGATGTGGGCACAGGGGGAAAATTCCTGAACAGAACAGCAATGGCTTGTGCTGTAAGATCAAGAATTGACAAATGGGACCTCATGAAATTGCAAAGCTTCTGTAAGGCAAAAGACACTGTCAATAAGATAAAAAGGTCACCAACAGATTGGGAAAGGATCTTTACCAATCCTAAATCTATAGGGGACTAATGTACAATATATACAAAGAACTCAAGAAGCTGGAATCCAGAAAATCAAATAAACCTATTTAAAAATGTGGTATAGAGCTAAACAAAGAATTCTCAACTGAGGGATACCAAGTGGCTGAGAAGTACCTGAAAAAATGCTCAACATCCTTAATCATCAGAGAAATGCAAATCAAAACAACCCTGAGATTTCATCTCACACCAGTCAGAATGGCTAAGATCAAAAATTCAGGTGACAGCAGATGCAAAGCTGGCAAGGATGTGGAGAAAGAGGAACACTCCTCCATTGCGGGTGGGACTGCAAGCTGGTACAAACACTCTGGAAATCAGTTTGGCAGTTCCTCAGAAAATTGGACATAGTACTATCAGAAGATCCAGCAATATCTCTCCTGGGCATATACCCAGAAGATGTTCCAACTTGTAATAAGGACACATGCTCCACTATGTTCATAGCAGCCTTATTTATAATAGCCAGAAGCTGGAAAGAACCCAGATGTCCCTCTACAGAGGAGTAGATACAGAAAATGTGTTATCTATTACACAATGTAGTACTACTCAGCTATTAAAAACAATGAATTTATGAAATTCTTAGGCAAATGGATGTATCTGGAGGATATCATCCTGAGTGAGGTAACCCAATCACAAAAGAACACACATGATATGCACTCTCTGGGAAGTGACGATTAGCCCAGAAACTTAGAATACCCAAGATACAATTTGCAAAACACATGAAATTCAAGAAGAAGGAAGACCAAAGTGTGGATATTTCGTCCCTCCTTAGAATGGGGAACAAAAGGAGTTACAGAGACAAAGTTCAGAGCAGAGCCTGAAGGAATGACCATCCAGAGACTGCCCCACTTGGGGATCCACCCCATAAACAACCACCAAACCCAGATACTAGGCAGATGTCAACAAGAGCCTGCTGACAGGAGCCTGATACAGCTGTCTCCTGCGAGGCTCTGCCAGTGCCTGGCAAATACAGAAGTATATGCTCACAGTCATCCATTGGATGGAGCAGAAGGTCCCCAATGAAGGAGCCAGAGAAACACCCAGGAAGCTGAACAGGACTGGAGCCCCATAGAAGGAACATCAATATGAACTAACCAGTACCCTCAGAGCTCCTTCGAGCTAAACCACCAATCAAAGAAAACACATGGTGGAACTTGTGGCTCTAGCTATATATGTAGCAGAGGATGGCCTAGTAGGTCATCAATGGAAGGAGAGGCTCTTGGTCCTGCAAAGGCTCTAGGCCCCAGTATAGGGGAATGCCAGGACCAGGAATGGGAGTGGGTGGGCTGGGGAGTGGGGGTGGGTGGGTGTGGGATAGGGGATTTTCGGAGGGGAACTAGGAAAGGGCATAACATTTGAAATGTAAATAAAGAAAATATCTAATTAAAAAATAAAATTACCATGTTAGGGCTGATGAGATGGCTCAGCAGGTAAATGTACCTGTTGCCAAGCCTCATGGCCTGAGTTCTATCCCCAGTACACTCAGAATGGAAGGTAAGAACTGTCTCCCGCAAGTTTTTCTCTGACTCCACATACATGCAGGGCATATGTGAATGCATACATAAAGACACACAAAGTACATTTTAATAAATGTTTTTAGAACTTATATTAAAATTCCATTTGCTATGATTATTCTTACATTCTGTGTCGAGAAGACTGCCTTATTGAAAGGCCTGGTCATCAGCGGTTGTCCAAAATAAGCAGAGCTTTTCCCTGATTAAGCATCAGAATACTCAGAGGTCCCAATGCATCTGTATTTGTACTTCTTAGAAGCTTCCCACTTCAAGAAATATTTAATCCATTAGAATATTTAACATATAGTACTATGCAACCTGAGCCAGGCACAAGTACTCAAAGTACAAATACTGATGTAACAGACCTATAGGGAAAGAGCAGCTAGGGTCTCACCTGCACACAAGATACACTTAAGGCCTTTCTGACCTTGGGAACCCATGTTAGAATGGGTCAAGACACTTAATTTTCACAGGTTACGGAACAGTTTTGCAATCCCATGACTCTCAAAATAGGCTGGAAGGTCAACTCAAGTTCGGTATCAGCAGGTCTACATAGAGAATTCCAGCTAGCAAGGGCTAAATAGACCTTGTCTCAAAAAACAGTGGCCCTGCACATTCTCCAAAACACCACCACCACCCACCACCACCACAAACCAAAAAACAAAAACAAAAAGAAACATCTGCTAAGCTACAGCTGGCAGCTGCTTGCACCCTAACTAAACACATGTTTCTGGTTGAGCCCTCCCCCCTTCTTTTGGGTCACTCCCTTTTCTCGGGCTGGTTTCCATTTCCTCTTGATCACCCCTTGTCTAGAAAACACACTCCTTTCCACTTAAGTCACCCAATTCCTCTGCATCACTCCTTCTGGTGTCACCCCACTGGTTGAGAGACCCTCTTTGAATGACCCCTTTTCCCTGGGTTACCCCTTATCTGAATGACTCCCCTTTCTACTAAGTCAATCCGCTCCCTCAGGATCACTTCCTCAGGGTCACCTCTTTTTTGGATGACTTATTTAGAAGATAGTCCCCTTCCGTCCTCGGGATCACACCTTCAGGGTCACCCTGCCCCCTAAATGGCTTTCTCTAGACAACCCCCTTTCTGCTGTGTTATTCTCTTTCTCTAAATCACCTCCTACCGTGGTGGTCACCTTCTGTGTAGGATTCCCTCCTTTAGGTGACCCCCGTTTCTCCGGGCCACCCTTTCTCTGCATAAGCCCCGCCCCCTTTCTTCTGGACCACCCTGTCAACGTCACCTCCTCTGGGTGACCCCCTTTTCCTTTGGGTCACCCTTTCCGGTGTCACCCCCACCCGTGTATGGGATGCTAAGGCCAAGCACGGCGCCATACGCACCTTGCTCACGAGGAATGCGCACCAGGCAGTCCAGCATGCCCTTGTAGCGCGCCTCAGGGCTTATCTGCTTGGAGGACGCCTGCACCTGCAGCAGCAGCTTCACACGCTCGATGGGCGCCACAGCTGTCTTCGACACCGCGGCCGCGACCCCGCCGGCCAGCAGGTCCTTCGAGAAAGACACCGGATCGAACAGCGCCTTCTTTGAAGACTGCTTCTTGGAGGATTCGTTCGACATGTTGGACAGAGGACCGGGCAACCGGACACCTGCAGGCCACACCAACACTCAAGCGACACTGAGGAGAACTGGAAAACCGCTTCAGCTTTACCCTGGCGGGAAAGCGGGCGCTGAGGATGCTGGGAGAACAGCGCATCCGGCACGGGCGGAAAAGCTGCGCAGGCGCGCCCAACGGCCTTGGCGCCTGGCGTGGGGCATGTGACCATAACACGTGTTTCCAGTTGCGCATGCTCAATCAGTGCACAGCAGCTTTTGCAGAGGGGCGGGGGCGCGGAGTGCTCCTGCTGGCCGCGTGGCCCTTCAGCCTACACCAACCCGGTGATTAACTGAATGCTGTTTAGTCCACAGTTAATTTACCTACTGCTTTACTTACCAGAAGGCACACTCTGGCCAGATGCTGCACGCCTGTAATCCCCGGCAGGTGCAGACACTAGCCTGGGCTACGTGAGCCTATGGCCTAGAATAGACGGGGGGCCGTTTGTCTAGTCACCCTGGACTTGTTGGCTCCTCCTCAGAAGTTAGCATGCTCCTCCGTTATATTTTATTTAAACTGAAATTTCTATTGAATAGTGATTCTAGATTGAAACGAAACTTTTAAGGGAGATAGGATAGTCGCGTGTTGTGTTGGTTTGTTTAAATTGGTGTATTAAGCTAGTCCTAATCATTAAATTAGGTTTTATGGAATATTTAAATCCTCTGGGGAACTTTTGTTTTGTTTGAGACAGGGTTTCTCTATGTAGCAATGGCTGTTGCAGAAAAATTTGAACTCATAGAGAATACAGGATTAAGGGCACACATCACCATGCCTGGGGCTCCCTCTGGGGGAATTCTACTTTGCAGGTTTACGACTTTCTAAAAGAGCAATTCCCAAGGTTTTTGTTTGTTTGTTCGTTTGTTTTTTCCTCCACAGAACCTTACTCTTAAAAACATATTAAAGTCTACAGAAACCTTTTTTCTTGTTATTGTTAAATATGCTGACAAGTACATTAAAGATCTTTTAAAATGAACACGTATCCAGTTAAAACAATGAGAGGTCGACTGCAAAGTACATTAATAAATTTAGAATCATTTTCATTTTTAAAAATTGTTAGTCAGGATTGTTAGTTAGTTCCAGACTGGCTGGCCTTCAACTTAGAGCAAAATTCCCATCACGGCCTCTAGAGTGTGAGCCACTGCCCTCTGGCTCTAACGCTCTTGCCCCTCATCTGTCATGTTCCCTGAACCTTGGACGGGTGATACAGACATCTCACTTAGGGCCAAGTACCTCACTGTCACTCATTCTTAGCACTCAGATCAGTTCTGAACGAGTGCCGTGTTAACCACCATCTGCAGCTATAAGAAGCACTGATCTATGGGTAGACATGTGAGTATTTTGAAAACGGTTTTTCAAATGTCCATTTAGCATCAGGCAGTGGTAGCACACACCTTTAATCTCAGACTTGGGAGGCAGAAGCTGGTGGAGATATATATGTATGTATATAACTATATATATATAGTTCAAGGCCAGCTTGGTCTACAGAGCAAGTTCCAAGATAGCCAAGGTTACACAGAGAAATCCTGTCTCAACACACACACACACACACACACACACACACACACACACACACACTCCATTTAGCAAAAACAACAGTAGTAGGTTCCCCAACTAGGGCCTATGACTCCCTCACCACAGTTGCTTCTTGTGAAGTGGACCTCAAATCCAACAAGAAAGCAGCTGGTTATGAAGTCATTACTATACCCGTGGGCACATCTTTCGTTGTAGGTTGACATTATAACTCACAGGGTTCATAGCTGGGTGAGAATGTCAGTGCTTCACCTCCACAAGCAGATTGCACAGTATCTTCCTGCACTATGGAAGCCAGCCATCAGGTAGGAAGCCTAAAATATATTTTCCAAAATTAAAAGAGTGTGTGTGTGTGTGTGTGTGTGTGTGTGTGTGTGTGTGTGTGTAGATAGAGAACAGTATTCTACATTTTTAAAAAAAATAATACTTGACAAAAGTTAGATTAAGCACCATTGCTTTTGTTTTCTGCAATATCACACATGTAGCTAAAAAAAAAAAAAAATCATCCCACTTTATCATTAGAGCAGAACGAAAATAAAAACAGCCACACAACACTCAACACCATTAAGAAAATAGTTTTAACTTCATGGAACCCTGAAAGGGCTCAGCTCAACAAGCCTGCCCTTACCCCCCATTTGAGGCCTCATCAGAAGTTGATACCACACTCCAAGCTTCTCTTGGTACTATTTCTAATTGCTTTCTAAAGCATGTTTGATATTTTTCAGTTGATAATCTGTTTTATGTTTTAATTGGTATGACCTACCAAGAACTTTGACACACGGTTTTGAGAGCTGGATGAGTTTTGGCTTTTTTGAACAAAAGGATCTAATTTCCATTGGTATCTTAAATGTGCTATAACCTTTCTAATTTTGTGTCTAGTAAAAAGGTGTTTAGGTCAGGACTGTAGACCAGGAATCTTGTTAACATTTTGATTCCTGTTCATGTCAGTTGGCAAGTTCCCTGGGTTCTATGTATCTCCATCTAACCCTTCCCAGTGACTCACCAACTCCGCTAGTGTTTGCAACTTGTCTTTATAGTTCATATAATATGTCTAGATTAATCTTCCTGAAGCAACTGCTTTAATCATCACCCATAGACTTATATTTTAACTTGTCTTATCACATTGATTTCAAAATCCTTTGTGAAGCCCACTGCAAATTCCAGAAATGATCAGCTTATTTGTCAAGATCTGTAAGGTGAAATGTCTCAGTCTCTTTTACAAAATGAAGCCCGTCAACAAGAACCTAACATAAGTTTAAAGAGGCATTTCTCAATTACTCTCCGAGTGAGACTGGATTTCTTTCTTTTTTATTTTATTTTTTATTAGATATTTTATTTACATTTCAGATGTTATCCCCTTTCCCAGTTTCCCCTCTGAAAGCCCCCTATTCCCTCTCCCACCCTCCTACTTACAAACCCACCCACTCTTGCTTCCTGGTCCTGTCATTCCCCACTGGGGCATAGAACCTTCACAGGACCAAGGGCCTCTCCTCTCATTGATGACCAACAAGGCCTTCCTCTGCTACATATACATGAGCCCTTCCATGTGTGTTCTTTGGTTGGTGGTTTAATCCCTGGGAGTTCTGGGTTGGTTCATATTGTTGTTCCTCCTATGGGGCTGCAAACCCCTTCAGCTCCTTGGGTCCTTTCTCTAGCTCCTCCATTGGGGACCCTGTGCTCAGTCCAAAGGTTGGCTGAGAGGAGACTGGCTTTCTAAGGTGAGGCTGTAGCTTTGGTCACAGGGGCATGGAATCTCTGAGGACAGAACACAGAGTCTGCTGCCTTCTTCCATGTCATTTCCTCTGCCTTACCCTCCACACTCACATTTGACCCGACAGCTGGCAATGTCATTGCTTATTCCTCTATGATATCATCTGCATCCACTTACCTGCATCCAGAGACACGGCCAACGAGAAAGTACTCACTTAGGAACATTGCCTATGGGAGCTTAGTCAAGTTTTCAAAGTTTGGACCTGAAACTGACTGATTGGCTGAGTGACAATTTCCTGATTCATGGAAGGGAAGAAGTTGTAGTGATTTCAATGATATAAAAGTGCTCGGGCTAAGGGCCTCTCTGCTGTTTCCTCCTCTCTCCTCATCAGTCAGCATGGTTATATTTTCTCAGTTTTGTCTGAGGTCACTTCAGGAAACCCTTCCCAGGCCACCCTGTTTGCCAACTTCACCACATTCACTTCCCTGTTAATTCTCTTAGCATTCAGCAACATACTTCATCTTTTTTTTGTGGTCTTCCTCTGTCATGGGAACACAAACTATGTGAGGGCAGAAAGCCTTAGTCTGTTCATGGCTGCATCTGCAGTGCTTGGCAGTGTTTGGCAGTGAGTAGAAGTTCAGGAGTCATTGGTTGGGTAAGTGTATATAACAGCAACGGAAGGATAGTGAGAGGGTTCAGCGGGTCACGGTGAGCACTGCCAAGTGTGATGACACGGTTCCACCCCCAGGATCCAGAGAGTAGGAAGAAACAAACTCTAGTTGTACATTGACCTCATGTGTACCTTGCCACTAGGGCCATGGTGCTGGCATGTGAGCACAAGCACACACACATGAACACACACACACACACACACACACACACACACACACACACACACATACACACACATCATTTTTAAAGGCAAACATAATACTGCAAACAAACCTCCAAAACATTTTTATTTAAAACTCTGGATAATGTAGAAAAATAGCTTTAATTACATACAGAAATAAAACTCTTCATAATTAAGTTAGTTCATACAGTTTGGTGTGTAGGTTCAGGTTTTAATAGAACTTACCATTTAAAAAAATCCAAAATATAAATCCTTATTTTCAAAACTATACAACAAAGTAATTTTCTCAGATCGTTGCTGTCATGTTATGCAGTAACGGGCATGATTTAACTGTACCCTTTTGTTTCTCAAGCTGGGGCCACTTAATGATGATAAATGGTAGCCACAGCTTATGCTTCATAATTGACAATGTATGACAACCATGGTTTAGGGAGAGCATATGGAAACGAACAATGGTTAAAGCAGACAAAACTTAGTAGACTAGTTTCACGGTTTTTCGATTTGTGTCAGAAATATTTAAGAGATTATTTTACAATCACCATTTTGTTAGGTATGTATGTATCATCATCTATTGTCCCTTGGCACAAAAAGTGATACACTGCCTACCGTACCCTCCTAGGTACAGTTCTCTGACAAGACCGAAACAAAGGAAAGAGAGAAGAGAGAGAAGAGGGAAAGAAAAAGCAAGAGTCTGGAGTTTCTTTGGGGCTAAGAAACGTGAGGTAGTAGGAAGAAAGCACTTGTGGTTTTATTTTTGTTACAGATAGAACCCAGCCTGCCCTCTGCCTCAGCTTCCTGAACACTGGATTCTAGGCATGTGCCACCAAGCCAGACATAACAGTTCTAAGAATGTTAGGCAGACCATGCATTTTACTTTCGTACAGTAATGTTCTTTAGAACACGACTACCAGGATGTGAATAAAACCTGACTCAAGGAGGTTTCTCTGAAGCCCATCCTTATGGGATCTGCACTTGATATTTTGTCCTCTCCCTGAAAACAAGACAGACAGGGACTCTACTGTCCAACAGTCAGACTGATTGACTTTCAGATGTGAGTCTGAATTTATTTACGGGCATGGTCAGCTATGTTTGCCTTCAGTGTTCACTTGGAAATGGAAAGGAAGACAATATTCTTTCCTTAAAAATGCTGTGTCTCTTCAGTATGGAATTATGATGCACACTCACTGCACTGCCAGTGGCTCATCTTTAACATCTGTGCTGTGCTTGTCCTTCACACCACATTTTGAATAATGTGTGCATGGCTATCTGACATGAAGAGAGCATGAACAGATCAAAATTTAAATGGAAAAAAGTTCCCTTTATTAAAACCCCAAGTCTTAGTTTGTTCTGCCTGAACACCTGAGGTCATCAACAGCTACATTCATCATAATGATCAGCACTAGAACCAGCTCGGGATTTGAGGCTATATCCAAAAACTTGAGACATTTAATGAGTACACTTTTAGAAATGCTGGAACACACATCGGCACACGGGCCGTCTAAGACAGAAGTGAGTCTTAACTAATTGACTCAGTTACGTGGGGAGATATTTCAAACTGTTCTCTACATTGTAAGGTGCACAATTTTCTTATCTGACTTGAAAGCCGCAATGAAGGCCCAGAAGTCACCAGTGATGTAAACAGCTGGTATCTGTCACCTATGCCTTGATGAGAATCTTACACTGATGGCCAAGGCAACAGTAGTTTTATAAGACCGAATGGCTCAGGGGTGCACTAGTATGCTTTCTAGTTTTAAGCTGGAGGGTTAGTGTTTGAGGGAGGGGAAATGTAGGGACAAACATTAGATTGGCTTTAGATAGTGTACTGGCTAGTTTTGTGTCAACTTGACACAGCTGGAGTTATCACAGAGGAAGGAGCTTCAGTTGAGGAAATGCCTCCATGAGATACAACTGTCAGGCATTTTCTCAATTAGTGATCAAGGGGGAAAGGCCCCTTGTGGGTGGGACCATCTCAGGGCTGGTAGTCTTGGTTCTATAAGAAAGCAGGCTGAGCAAGCCAGGTGAGGCAAGCCAGTAAAGAACATCCCTCCATGGCCTCTGCATCAGCTCCTGCTTCCTGACCTGCTTGAGTTCCAGTCTTGACTTCCTTGGTGATGAACAGCAGTATGGAAGTGTAAGCCAAATAAACCCTTTCCTCCCCAACTTGCTTCTTGGCCATGATGTTTGTGCAGGAATAGAAACCCTGACTAAGATAGATAGCTTGCCTTCCAACATATATAACCCCTGAAAGAGACATTACCCAGGACTGTAAAATGTAGGGGGATATTGAGCCTCTGGGATGTCCACCTGGGTAGATGGCAATAATAAATTTAGCATTTACTATACTTTTCAACACACCAAATTCTCACAGCCAAAGAAAATCTGTCTTGTCAGCTTTCTGTACCGCTGAAGCTCACATTAGCCACAGTCGGGGAAAGCAACCCCTCTCCTTTGGAAAAACCCAGTGCAGATTGATGCTGATTTGTAAGACAGAAATTAGTATTTTATAGAAAAAGTTACATACAATAGCTTTAGCTTGTTCCTTACCACCACCCCGACCCCCAGTGTTTTAAAAAGGATTTTTATTTTCTAATTGTGTGTGTGGGCACCTGGCAAAAGCCAAAGGAGTCCCTGGAGTTACAGGGGGTTTGAGCTACCTAATGTGGGTGCTGGGAGCTGAACTCAGGTCTCTGCCAATGAGGTACTTGTTCCTGACCTCTGAGCCATTGATCCAGCCCCCACTTCAGTGCCTTTAATATGATTCGATAGAGCTGACATAAATGTATGTGAACCAGAAAGAAAGCAGGGGGAGTTTACAGATGATTGCAGATGTGTATCCTAATCCAAATAAACAATAAAGAGAATCAAATAAATATACATTAACTTTAACTGCCATCCTCTCCCTCTGCCTCTGTAGTGAGGTATCTACTAAAATACTTAAATCAGTGCACAGGCTTTTGATTTGCTAAGAAACTAGAACATAGGTTTTGTAAATTTATATACTGATCAATAAGCAAACAACACATTTTTCTTAACAGGGTGTTTCAAAATCCTAATGCAATAATAATGTGATTAGTCTACACATACTCTGAGGTCTAACTGATGCAAGCGCTTGCTCACAACACAGCACTAACCAGCTACAGAACCTTGCCATCTCTTCAAGTCATGACTTCTTCACCAGGTTTCAGTCATTCAGTATTGGGTTTTATGAAAACAAACAATGATTAAAATATGAACCCTAAAAAACCATCTATATTAATTTTTTATTAAAGAATTCACATTATTTAAAACTATTCAATAAATTAGCAAGGTATACCAAAATGGCAATAAATTAACAATCTTGTGTCTATATTTTGATCAAGTACCAGCTCAGAGTCTTGTATAATACCACACATGAACTGATGGACCAACCCAATAGGATTGCATCTCAGTATTTAACGAGTACTATAGTGAATAGTGAATGTACTGAGCCTTATCTCTGTATGATGATTTCTGTCATTCTGACAATGTCCTGTGGTCCATCGGTGTGTTGCTTTGCATCTTACAAACACAGCTACAACGTTAACCCAAAGAACAATTTAAATGCCATTTCAATGGCAATTTCTGAGACTGAGTCGTGAAAACAGACATATAGTTCCTGAGGTTTTGGGTTAAGAAAGAGCCGCCTGCAGAAAGAAAAGAACATGGTCATTTCAGATATTAAAGTGATACAGTCCCTTCTGTTTGTTTTCTTTCAGTTTTGAGAGAATCAGTAGTAAACTGAAAATAAAAACAAACAAACAAACAAACAAAAAACACCACTGCACCAAAACCTCATGAATCTAAATCTACAGAAAACAGAATACAGCCCAGTTTTTAAATAATGTATGTCTTAATTAATGTTACTGTCTTAGAGTGTAGAAACTCCTATTTAATCAATGCCTATTACCATACTCCTTAGTCTTAAATATTAAACCTGTTTATTATTACTATTTAGGCAATACTGGCCATACCATTGTAAGCACAGTAGCCATTAAATATTCTATTGGCACTTATATTTTAAATTGATATATTGTTAAAACATTGTATTGTAACAGTGACAACTCATTTGCAGATAAAATTGGATTAACACTACATTTCTCTTCTTCAGGATTCCTATAGTATGGTTGCATGGTCTAATCTATTATATATACACACACATATACATACATATATATATTCATATTTACATATAAATACATAGATATATGTCAATATTGTATCTATAACACATTGTGAATATACATATCTCAGATTTCCTCTACAAGATGTAAGGTTTAGAGATGAGGGCTTTCTTTGCCTCTGGGTTTAACACACTACTCATTTGTCCACCCTGATTGCCCAACACAACTCCATCTACTACGCCTTCATCTTTTATCAAGTTGCTATTGAGTGCCAGGGTCAGCTACAGACAGACATCAATAGTGGGGAAGGCAAGTAGGAATCCTGATTTCATGAGGCTGGCATTCTTGTCTCTAGGCAAACCCAGGAAAACAGTAAAGGGGGTGGTGCAGAGAAAGACAGGGTGTTGCTTCAGTGGGAGAGAGAAGCTCTTTACGGGAAGATATGTCAGTGTTGATGGATGTAAAAGCGGGGTACCATCCACAGAAGGATCGCAGGAACAGCTGCCCAGTGGCAATGAGGCTGGCCCACAGTGGACAGAGTGACACGGACAGAAGGGTCTTGAAGGAGTTGTGTAAGTGAGGAAGAAAAGGGGAGACGGAAAGAAAGGAGAAGATAAAAGAAGATGCAATGGGAAAGAGTAAGGAATGGGGGGCTGTCCTCTTACTTTCCTTCCTCCCCCTCCCGGCCCCATGTCTTTCTTTCACAACGTCGATGATCTCTGATTAAATCCCTCTCCCAATCATCTTCTCTTATCTCCACTGGAAGAGACACAAGGGAGGTATTGGGGGGAAAACACAATTACAAAATCAAAACTCTAGATTTTTATCTTGATGACACCCCCAGGCTGAGGTTTTGGGACACCTCTGCTCCTCCCCCGCCCCCAATTCTGACCCTATGTTCTCATTCATGCACTTTCCACACACTTACCCTACTACCCAGTATGACATGACTGGTGGAGTCTTTTTCTGATCAGTCCAGTTTTCAGGTGAGCATTCAAACAGCACACCATGTTCTTTCACAGGGCTCAGAGAAGACACTGAATTTGTAGGCTCCGAATGCTCTCCATCACTTAGCGCTTTCTTTTTCTACAAATTAGCATCAGTTATGAGTATTAAGTGGTATCGATGGTGTTACTGTACAAGGTTTGGAACTGGGAATGTAGCTTAGCGGCAGAGTGCTTGCCTAGCGTGCACGGAGCCCTGGGTTTAATCCCAGAAACTAGAAAAATAAAATGGTTTCACATAAATACTTGATGATGATGTTGGCTGACTTAGGAACTAAGAGTCTACAATGCTACTCTTCCTGTTAACCTGCAGAAAATCCCTATTCTTATTCAACTCTTGATTTAAACATTATCTCCTATGATAGATTAGAAGCTTTCACCCTAGGCAGAGAGCAAGCGCCGTTCTCTCTCTATTCATGTTTCTTTTTTTCCAAGATGGGCTCTCACTATATATCCCTGGCTGGCTGGAGCTGGTCCTAAGCTTACTGTCTCTCGTGCTACAGTGGTTGGATTAGACATGTGTCATCATGTTTGGTTTATTTTTTTTTCCTTTTTAGAGATTTGTGTGTGTGTGTGTATGTGCATGCCTAAGTGTCCAGGCCAGTGTGCGATCACAACTGCCAGCTGTTCTCCTAGAAGCTGTGTTCCCCAAACAGCCACACAGGCTTCTCCCTCTCCACTCATGTCTGTTCAAAGCTTGCTCAACACGATCAGAAGGAACTTGTAAAACAGTAACCCACACC
Organism: Mus musculus; assembly: GCF_000001635.26. NCBI lineage: Eukaryota > Metazoa > Chordata > Mammalia > Rodentia > Muridae > Mus > Mus musculus. Next base: position 93,568 of record NW_019168505.1, on the reverse strand, counting down.
ACTCAGCCTAAGTTCCTCTTGACACTAGCTCTACTGGATTTGCTATTTATTAATGTATTTAGCTCCATCATTAGAGATAGGCTTCAGGGAAAGGCTTTAGTTTGTTTTCTTTCATAGTATCTAGAATAGTGTCTGGTGCAGAGAAAGTACCTTAACACCTAATGAAAAAGGCCAGCTTCTGTTGTTGAATATGACCAAGTAAGGTGAGGATATTCCCAGAGCGTCCACCGCTATATTAATATGGGAAGCGAGAGCCCAAGAATTGAAAGCAAGAAGGGCTCCCTGGTCCAGCATAGCCTTGTTATAATAGTTCCTAAGACCCATAAAGCATGGAAGACAGAACTCTACTGATGAATGGGCCTTGAGAAATGATGTAATCCAGAGTCAGGGCTGTGTGCTCCCAGCCCAGTGTCCTTTTAAACCCGAGTTCTTCACAAAATCAGCATGCTGCACATATCCCAAGGGTCTTCAGAGGGCTGCTCCTGGACAGCTGTTAGATAGCTTACAAACCCCTCCACTTCTTCCTCCCTTCCCTTCCCTTCTTTTGTTTTTTTTTTTTTAAGATTTATTTTTGTATTTATGAGTACATATGTGTGCCCATGTGAGTTTACATGCACCACATGTGAGCAGGTACTTAAGGAGGCCAGAGACCATCAGGGCACTTAGAGTTAAAATCACAGGTGGTTGTGAGCTGTCTGCTGTGTTGCTGGGAACCAAGAGCAGAGAGTGGTCTTGACTGCTGAGCCGCCTCTATAGTTCTCCCTTCTTTGAGACAGGGATGGTATAGCTCAGGATACCTTCAGACTTACTGTGAGTCTGGAGATGACTTTGAATTTCTCATTCTCCTGCCTCCAAGTCAGGAGTGCTGGGACTACAGGTGTGCACCAGTTTATTCACGGTAGGAGACGGAACCCAGGGCTTCCCAGATGAGATAAGCACTTTATCCACTAAGCTGATAGCTGCAGTCCTAGCTGTAAACCTCTCAATAGTTTGCCAATTCCCCTGCTACCACAAGAATTCAGTTGATCCTTTAAGTATATATAATATTACTACTTAAGCATGGGGTACAACATTAAATGAAATTTCAGCCCAGATTGAAACAGTATCCACCAACTTACACATGGTTAAACCATGAATATTAGATATGAGTGGCTAGCTGATATTATAAACTACCCTTCTGTACTTTGCCATGGAAAACTCAGTCCACCATTTCCAGAGGTAAAACTCCAGGCCACAGAACTGAACTAAGTGAGGCACTGCTGGTTGTCTTAATGAAGGAGAACAGAGCTGACCTCTTTGCTTACCTCTTCCTTCAGCGTCTGCTGGAAAAATGCACGGATAGAGAGACAACATTGATGGAAATTCTTTATCAGTTGAGAGTGAACGGAACCACCTAGCTGAGCCACCTCTTCATGGGTGGGGGTGATGAAGATGCCTTGCACTGTTTCCAAGGCAACATAGTGGAAGAGTGTATTCTCAGGACCGGAGGTCAATCTCGAGAAAGTGAGAGAGAAGGAAATTTACATAAATTTAGAAGACTTATTTCATTTTGAATTTTGTAGAGTTCTCACAAGACTATGTGAAATAATATTAGCAGTATAGTTATAGGTGGATATTTAAGCCAAATGTTTAATTCCCTGTTCTTAGCTAAAGCACACGTTAGGTTATTGTTAGTTCCTTAATAGAGACAAACAGTGCCAGCTATGGATGGATAAACACCGATTCATTTGTAAGTAACTTAAAGTCTCTTCAGTAAGCAACCTAATTGGCTGACCCCTCTTTTTTTTTTTCACAGTTTGTAATGAATAACTGAGCTCATGTTTGGCATAGGTCTCAAAAAGCCATAAAAATGGTATCAGTTTAGAGTAGGGCACAAATAGTATCATCACCCACCAAACTAAACTCACTGAAATCAGCATCACCAAACTTCTTTGCCACGGTAACAATATTGATGATACTGAAGAAATATAAGATTATTAGCAAGTACAAAGTTAGATTAGAAGCTCTATCACTGTGCCAACACGTGATAGGTTCTACACTACTACAACCCTCTTCTTACTTATATTCTGCTTAAAGGAGGTGGAACCTTTAAAATGAGTCTGACAAAAGTCTCACGCAATAGTCAACTTTATTCAGAGCATCAGACAATTTATACTCTGATGGTTAAGAGAAGTCTATGAGTAAAGTACACTCATGAGGATAAGCCGCATGCAGCAAAAACATGTTTTTCCATAGTGGCATGTAAACAAATAATAATAGCCAGTTGTAATGAATAATCCAAAGTAAATTCACTCCTAACTGCTACACCTGGGATGGGCATGAAAAGAACATTTCCATGCTTTTGAAGAAGCTAAGGTCATAAGATTCTTGTCTTGGCTTCTTGGATTTTTCTCACAAGTACTCAGGAATCTCCCACAACTCTGTTCTTGGACCATGTTCCAACAATATTTGCTTACTGTTTTCGGTTTCTCTTTTCTTTCCTATCTCTTTCCTGTCCTCCTGTGTTTAATCTCAGCTAGCTTAGCAGAACCTATAATGTTTACGTTTCCCTGAAGGAAGAAGAGTTAACAACGTAACTAAAAGGCAAGAAATAACAGTTATCCTGAATGTCTTCTATGTGCCAGAGTGTGTTTGAAAGTACCTTAGTTCAATTCCATAATGGCCATGCATGATATTAAATGTTACTGTGGTCCTTTTAGCCATGGGCACGTGTCCAGCACAGGGATGTGCCTGACTTCAGATGCACTGCCACCGAGGGTTTGCCTGACCCTGTAGCCAAGTGTCCTTTCTGTACCCTAACTTTTACTCTCTCTCCACTGCTGAGTATCAGGAGTTGGGAGGCCAATGCAGTAAAAGCAGGGACCTTCATGCAAAACGGTCTCATGGGGATGGAGGGGGGTGCAGCTGGGATTGTTGAAATAGAGAGTTGGATGTGACTTTGCCATTGAATAAAATGCTTGGTGTAAAAGATATCTTTTACGCCATATATTTATAAAGGTGGGTCACACAATACATTTATCTAATAAAATGCTCTTAAAATGAGCTCTCCACATCTTTGATGAATAAGTTATACATGTTTGGCATCTTTTAAAGTAAAAAACCCTGTTATTTATACATGTGGATTTGTATAAGCTATTACACTTGAAAGTTTTTTTTTTTACTGGGCATAATGTCAAAACAATGTATGCATTTTAAAAATCTGGTATGGCAGTAATGAAATGACCTCAAATTTTGCAGTTAACTGCTAAATGGAACCCTGGGGTTTTTGAAGGGAGTTCAGCTTATCATAGAAGGCCAGATTCACATTTATTTGTTTAAAAGTGTTTTAACTATTAAAAAGTAAACACTCACACATGGAAATATTGAATATCAAAATCTAACATGTTAGGTTTTCAGAGCACTATTTTAATAAGTTATCATACTTTTGCCCTAACTTCAGATAAAAAGCACTTCTTGGCAAGTACTATTGCATATAGGAACACACCTGCACTTAGGAAATATTTCCATGACTAAGAAGCTGGTGGCCATGCACCCACTCTTCTTGTGTAAGTGAATTCTCATTCTACATGTTTCATTGCTTAAGTGCAACTAATATTGTTTTACCAGCTGGTCCCACACATGACATCAACATTAAACACCAGCCAAGAAGATTCTGGCTGATTAGGTAGCTAACCACAAAATAAACATGGAAGAAGATTTAGCTCAGTAAAGTGCCTTACAAACATGAGGACCAGAGTTCAAATCCCAGCACCCACGCAACAAAGTGGGCACGGTGGTGCACCTTTGCAACTCCAACTGTGGAGAGACAGAGGCAGGTGGAGCCCTGGCGCTCACTAGGAAGCCTACCTACCACGCTTAGTTAGCACCAGGCAGTGAGAGACCTTGTCTCAAAAGACAAGCTAGGCAGATCCTGAGGAATGACAATCAAGGTTAGCCTTTAGCTTCACATATCAGCATACACAAGTACACCTGCGTGTTCGCGCACACGCACACAAACTGATTATATAACACTTTATAAGTGTTATATAATGTATACATTCCTTCTTTGTTTAGGTCTTTTTTTTTTTTCCTTTAACCTCAGAATTCCTTTTTCAGTGTAAGCTGGAGTTGGATCTGTTTGCTCAGGACCAGATTTTAGGACCTGTATTCTGAGAGTGAGACACCCAGGGAGAAGAAGTCAGTGCAATGTGTTCTATGGAACCACAGAAGAGCAGTGAGTGAGGAAAGCAGGATAAGCAGAGAGCAGCTGAGCTGGGCTGCACTTGCCACAGAGCTCTTGCATGCACCAGCTGGAAGCAGGAAGTAGGGATGGTCTCGCCCAGTTGTCTTGAGTTTGGGCAAACGGCCAGGCCTTTGTTCTCTAGAAGTGAGCATTCTCAACTGTAAGGCATTAGCAGATATCACTTCCAGGAACAGGATTAAGGATAAGATAACCAGGCATCTACTAGAGTGTGAAATTAGTCTTGAAACTAATTTAAAAAGTAGACATCCAAAAATTATGTTATCTGTGGGAAAGAGGTAAAGAGTGACTCTCACATTTTAAAATACTCCTTTTGGTGTTTTCACTACACATTTCCTTAAATGTGTAGTGAAAGATTACAGAAACACTGTAGATATGACCTCATATCTGTGCTATATCATAATTACACGCGTTGAATCATCTCTGTACTTTCTCAAAGACAAGGCGTTTAAGTGAAAGGCATGCTAGAAGTTCCTTACTTCATTATGTCATAGACTTCCAACTCTTTTTCTGAAAGTTCTTTTTTCGAAGTTCCCAAATGAAACGGATTTGGAAGTGTTGACTTCTTTCTAGCAAGCTGGAAGATAAGTACGTCAGTTTATATCTAAGAATAGGATCACACAGCAGAAATGTTTCAAAAATTTAAAGCCTAAGAGCACTGCTTTTGTGCCGCTCCCTTTAAATATTTTCAGTGCAAATCTGCATCTCTTATTCTTTGCTAAGGAGGTTTCCAAGGTTAACCACAGTGAAACTCCCCACCAGTTCCATCATTGAACACACACACACACACACACACACACACACACACACACACACACGTACTTGTCTCTCTTGTGCTGTCTGAACTCCTCAAGGTCACATGGTCCGAGTCTTATTCAGGGCAGCTGATTAGAGTTTGGCTATACATAAATTACTTAAATCCTCCTGATCTCTGTCTCCTACTGACTTTACCAAGTGAGATAACAGGCTACAACTAGAATGCAAACATACGTGGAACAAACACATTCGGTTCTGGCTCCAACAGCATCCCACTGTTTTCGTACGGGAGAGGGGAGAGCTAGGCTTGTGCACGTCACAGCACTCAGAAGCATTGCAGCCCATTCAGACTCAGCCTTTTTTCTGCCTTGTCTAGCATCACCTCCATCCTCCTGACGGCAAGTTTCAAAACTGTGTGGAGAGACATCCGCAGCCTGGGAGTAAGTGCAACGCTCCCAAGGCTGGCGATGACTTTGACAAATGTGGAGGTATCTTATAGTGTGTGTGTGTGTGGGGGGGGAGGTCAAGGGAAGTCACAACCGCAAAGATAGACACTCTCTGCTTCACATTCACATCTTTAATGTTTGTGGTGTTCATAAATGCAGATTAAGAATCTTATTACAAATAGGCATCTCCTCTTCCCCATTCTGATCTGTTTCTGTTAAATGTCTTACTGACTACTGACACCGTCAGTCAGTTAGTCAGACTGACACCGAGACTGCCCCACAGCTAGGGCCCTCTGTCACCCTTATCAATGCAGAAGAAAGGCCAATGTATGTCAATGTATGTGGCTGAAGCTTCTCTACCTGGAAGCATTGTCAAAAAAATGTCCTAGATGCCACAGGGCTTATTATGTCTTGGCACTCGATATTTCTTTCTCTTTTCAATTCTAAGTCTTTGTTTTTTCATTAATGGAAAGCACCCATCATTTCAAATAAGGAATGTTCTCCCAATTAAAAAAAAAATCTCTGAGTTATTTCTCACAATGCAGACATGTCAAATGAACACATACCTTAAGCAAGGCCACATTGTCGTCCGAGCCTTCGGATTCTCTTTGCTTCCGTACTGCATCTGGGGTAGCATGTGGGCTCAGACCAGCACTTTCTTCCCCTTCAGTGGGTTCACGTCCTCCACCGATCCTGGAGGGACTGGGCTTCCGTGCCTTGAAGGAATAGTCACTGAAAAAGGTTCTCCTGCATGTTGGAGAGGCTGCTGTTTTGGAAGGCCCCTGCAGCCGACTGAGGATAGGTGAAGTAGTCAAACTATCTGCCTTTTCACGTGGAGCAGCAAGGAACCAGTCAGCACAAGACAAGCAGGGCCCCGGGGATGTGGCTAGCTGTTCCTCTATGCGGGAGTCTACTCCTTCCAGCTGATGAAGGGTCGCTCTGACCTGATCTACATAGATACAATCGGGACCAGGGTTCCCAGTAGCTTTAGATGCACAGCCTCCAGCTTCTAACAGCACGCACAACAAATAATGTCGCTGTAAAGGAAGATTGGTACATGTTCAGTTGAAACTATTTAATACTGTCTGCATGTATATGCTTGTAAATACTAAAGACATGGGTATTTGCAAATACTCGTGAGTTCTGAAAATCTCTCAATCATTTCTCTTAGTCCAGAGAAGTCCTAAGACAACTTTCAAATAGCCTCCGTTATCACCGCCCTCACTCAGACAGGTCTTATGTTCAGCCTAGGCTGCCTTCAAACTCAAACTCGCAACCCTCTTGCCTCAACCGTCCAAGTGCTAGGATCACAGGGATCATTAGCATGCCCGGCTCGGCTCTGTATTGTTTCATGAAAGGATAAAACCACTTTAGGAAGGGAACAAAACATCTTCAGATATCTGCTAAAAGCCTACACTGGATTTTACTAATATTGCTTCATGAGTATTAAATAGATACAGAAGGAAGATAATAGAGAAGCATTTGGCATTTTCTTGACTATAAGTAATTAACATATTCATAAGTGAGCATGTTTGTGTTCTTCAGCAAGTAGGTTTAAAAAATATAAAATGAAATTCAAGAAAGAAGTGCATAGCTCACCAATCCGACAACTAGTAAGAAATATCTCCCTTCAGGTTCCTGGAAGGCCTCGGGGTCTGAGTCTGAAGGGGGCTGGAGGTGGTGTCTTGGGAACACCTCTCTCCATATTATCAGCTGGCCAATCCTTTGCTTTGCTGCTAAAGGCAGCAGGCAGTGCTGGCGACAGTATGCAGCGATCTCAATAACATCATCCTTAGGCAGATGGCTGCACACCATGTAACCCTGGGATTTAATCACAGAGAGCCAAAGTCAGCTTGGGACAATCACCTCATATTTCTAAACGTCGCATAAACACCTCAATATAAGCTTAACATAATGCAGTTTTCAACCAGCTAAGCTAAGACTCATCAGAAGTCCAAGCTATTGATCTGAGTCAAGCTATTGATCTACAGATCAAGTTTGACAGCTGAAGGGCCTTAGCAGACAGATTACTGCACAAAGCGAGATCACCTCAAGGAGGATTGATTATCTTGAATGTTTGGTTAGACCAGGACTAGAAAGAGAAGCGGGGTCAAGGTCAGCAGAGACATTCTTTTCCGTGTGCCTCCTGGATCATCCGACTCTGTTAAATATGTTGTATACTGTTTTTCATGATATTTTTAAGTGAAATACTTAACTGGCTTAGATTCCTTTAATGGAAGTAGTTACTCAATGCTACAAGATGCAATGTATTTCACTTCTGAAGAAGAGGTTAAAAAGAGCAAGAACACTACTGCAAAAGGACATTAACAATATATTGCTGGAGACAGCTCGGCAGGAACTGTCCACCAAACCTGACAACCCAAGTTTGATCCCAGGAGTCCCACACAGTAGAAGGAGAGAACAATTTCTTCAAGTTGCCCTTGGCCTTCACATGTGTCTGTGGCTCACATGTACACACACACACACACTAAATGTCATTTTTAAAATTCTGAAGAAAAGAACATTCTACTCTTCTGTTTTATATATCTTCTTCTTTTAAGTGCCCTTTCACTTCTGCACACTTGGAAATGCCTTAGCATACAGTAAAACATGAAAAGTTACTGAATTTCTATATCTCTGGGGTTTTATTTCCAGATCACAGTCTTGCCTGCAAAGTGGCAATATTTCTTCCATGCGTATAAAAGTTTAAGAAAATCTACTTTAGGTCTATGTATATAGCTGTTGGATATTGATAAATCTTTTAAGCGTCAACTTACCTTGTAAAACAGAGAAGAACCCAAAATTGTATACAGCCGTCTCATGTCATAATAATCCTCAGACTGGGGGGAAATCCACAGTTGATTTATAATTAGTACTTATTTATTCATTTTATGCAGAAGATAAAAAATATTCTATTTGAGCTACAATAGTTGAAGTAAAGATTATATTCATTAGAAACAACTTGATACGGTACCTTTCATCAGAGGTGAAGGGCCTGTGTGTTTACTTGTCCGACAGTTTTATCTGTGGTCCCACAACATAGTAGAACACACAGCATTTGCTATTTCATGAGGGACTTTGAAAATAATTCTGTTGTGACAGGAAAGCTCCTATTATAACCCACAATGTCTGATATTACCATGCACTACTTTTGAAAGCACAAATTAGCACACTCTGTTTGTGAGGGAGTGAGTGGTATTCAAAAAAAAAGTCTGAACACACATACTACTTGAGTAATCCCTCTTCCGGGGATCTACAAGATGACCGAGCGAATCATGACATTTTTGTGAAGATCGAAAGTGAATTATTTGGAATACAGAGAAATTACAGCTAACACTACCTTCAATGGCGGAGGGATGACCAGCTCAGTGTGACGTCATGCCAGAGAATGGCACAGGCCTTAGAACAGTGCAGGCATACAAGTAACAGGCTGTGGAAAATGGAAGTTCCAGAGCAGCTGAATGCTCTGCACCTTCCCACAGCTACACGCAACATGCATGACTATACGTGCAGGGTTTTGTGTAGGAATGTAAGGATATAGAAAAGTCTAGAAATGTCCATCCCAGACTCTGAGAGGAGTTACGCCTGGGATGCCAGTGGAAAAGGATGAAGAGAAATATTTGTCTTTGTCTCTTCCTGTAACGTGCATCTTCTAATTTTATACTGAATGAAGAGAGAATGAAAAAAATCAGAAACAACCTAAGTATCTTTGAAACTGTTACATCCATATGCACTGATATATAGCAGTAAGAGGACTGAGCAGAGCAGGGCATGGTGGCACATGTCTGTAAGCAGAGCTCAGGAGGCTGATGCAGGGACACTGCAAGTTGGATGATAGAGAACAGCGTCATCAGCCCCTTCGTGTCTGTCACTGCTTGAGCTTGACTAGGTAAGTGTAGGCTCATATTGTTTCCTCATATCTTGCTCTTTCCCCATCTCTTATTAAATTATTTCTAACTAATTCCAGACACTTGTTCTGTAAGCAACTTCAGAGTGTACTCTAAGGGGCTGGAGATATGGCTCAGTGGTCAAGAGAGCTTACTGCTCTTGTAGAGGACCCAGGTTCAGTTCTCAACACAACTGGAGCACAACCACCTACAACCCCAGTTCCAGGGGATCCTATGCCCTTTTTTGGTCTCTATGGGATCAAATATGTACATGGTACACAGATATATACTCAGAAACATGCATACACATAAAATAATTTAAAAATTATGTACTTGGCTGAGCAATAGTAGCACACACCTTTAATATCAGCACTTGGGAGGCTGAGACAGGAAAATATCTCTGAATTTGAGGCTAGCCTGGTCTACAGAGTAAGTTATAGTACAGCCAGAGCTACACAGAGAAACAGAAACCCTGTCTTAAAAAACCAAAAGAAAAGTGCTCAAAAATAGAATATATATATATATATATATATATATATATATATAGATTTATTCTTGTCTTATATACAGCCATTAGCATTACATTTCCTTAACTGTCTCACAGATGTCTACTTATATATTTATTACTTAGAAACAGGGCTCACTGTGTAACCCAGGTCAGTCTTGAACTTGAGATTCAACTGTCTCTGCCTCCTTAGTGCTGGGATTAAAAAGGCACCATGCCCTACCTCATGGATATTTTTAACAAACTTGTTTGATGAGAAGCCAAGGAGGACTACACACTGAAGTTGGGTCACATGGTTGTCTCTTTCAGGATCTTTTTCTGCTTGCCTCTGCCTCCCTCCATCTTCCTCTGATTTATTTGTTATAGAGAGAAACTCTCCCATGTTCCCCAGTCTGGGTTTGACTGATTATCCCTTCCCTTCCACTGACAGTCTTGATCTGCCCTTTACTTAATTCTGTTAGATGAGCTAATGCCTCATCCAAGCATGTCATGGGTGGTTTCTGCACATCCACACTGTGAACAGTGTTCACTGTCGACTTAGGCATCTAAATCGTGTGGAGCTGAACTTCCAGGCATGTTTGGGGGGATTTTCTGGAGTATCTAAACTGACATATGGAGACCCATCATAACAGGACCACTCCCTTTGAAGGGTTGGAGGACCACATAAATAGAGATCGGGCTGAGTCCTGCATGCATACATGTTCTACTTGGCCATCTGACTGGGTCACGGTGCAGCCAGTCCCCAAGGCTCCTGCTGTTGGGACTCCCCTCCATGACAGGCTGCAACCTGATCCCTGAGCTAGAATAAACTCTTTCTTGTCAGAGTATTTCATCATAGCAACAGATAAAGAAGCCAAGGCAAGTACAGGCAATGTGCCGCCTGTTGTCTTTCTGTCATCTCTATGTGGTGTGGTCACCTTGAAGAACTTAGCCCCTTTTGGTGGCTGTTGTTTATGTGGCTTGAGTATCACTGATAACTACTGTTTATTGATAACTTACCTGCTGGTCTTTTCACTGGGGGGCCAAGGAACTAGAGATTTAAAAAGTCCTTCCAGGGCTAAGTTAAGTTCATACCTACAGAGCACTCAAGTCATCAAACCATCTCCATCTCTGTCCTCATGAAGCCCCAGCACTTGTTAGGCAGTCACCGTGCAGCCAATGTCTGCAGCTGAATGCAAAGCCCTGGGGCAAGCAGGCATTTGCTATGGTCAGGCCAGAGGCTGCATTCTCTAAGTCCACTTGTCAATCACTCAGATGACTGACTACAAACTGGAGTTCAAAGCTGTGCCTCAGTGGAAATCCTCTTCCTCTTACCAGTTCTTCGAAGTCAGCGGCCTCAAGGTCACTCAGTGCTGTGTCCAGTTCCACCTATGAGAACACAAGAAGGGGCCCTGAACTGCCTGAAGGATGAAGCAAGTATTCTTCTCTGTCACAATACTTAAGAAACATCTCAAAAGGCAACGTGCTATTTTTAAGCTCTGCAATATAAAATAGTAACTTATTTAACATATGTGTATTTTTTATTAAAAGTTACTGCAAAATGTTAAAAACCTAATGATCAACACAAAATAATTAATGAGATTGAAAAACCACTTTTTTATTTTAAGTTAATTTTTTTTAAACTTGTTAAACTTCTTAAAGCAAAATGAAAAACTGCTATTATCGTGGCTAACCTATTTTAGGTCGCTTTTCCATTTCCTGTGTATTTTTCGATTCTTGGAAAATACCAACGTTCTTCCCCATCTCTCTCCTGGAAACAACGCTCTGAATAAAGGCATTGCCAATCGTTATTCAGATTAAAACACCAAGGCAGGAGTTCTCCTGGGATCTGGCAGGGTTGACCTTCCCCACAGAGTTATTAGACAAAAATCTTTACAGAGAATTTGGCTTTTGTTTCTGTGGAAATTGCTGGAACTTTTCCTTAAAGCATCCACAACTTAAAAGCAGAGTAAAATTAACCTGTAATGCATAAATGTGTATACATACAAAAAGAGTTACTTAAATACGTGCATATACACGATGTGCAAATAAGGATCCCCTGTTTTCTGCCCCCACCCGAGCTCCCTCCTAGGCTAAGGCATTCTCTGTGGGGCTGTCTCACACTGCGTTGTTCTGACAGCCTAAAGCTCCTGAGCGATTAGTCATGCCTTTCAACACGTTCACACAGTGTGACTTACTACTCATTTGTGACCCGCGTCTTCCTGCATCTAGCAAGTACTTTGTGTTCTCTTGTTTGGTGAGAACCCTGCACCTTGAGAAAAACTTTCAGACAAAGAGACGAAATACTGTGATCTTTGAATTTTGCTCTACCTGGTCTCTGGGCTGATATGAGACTAATAAACTGTTTCTATTAAAATAGGTGAAATACTGTCCCTCTAACAATGCCAATGTGCCCAAGAAAAGCATGACTGAAATTTCTCAAACACCTGGGGAAGAAAACCAAAGGGAGACCCCATCAAATACTAAACACAAAACAAATTGTTTCCAAATTAAAACCAAATACTTCCACTGAACATTCGCCAATCTGCCTCACAACTACTTTTTGAACCTGTGTTTTTTGATGGGATTAAATTCCTTACTATTTTCACTAGAAGATAGATTGTGAATAAAAGCTACTAATCTAAGACTGAAAAATCTCAAAGAAAAGAAGAAAAAATTCTCTGAGCTTTTTGGTAAAACACAAAAGCTTTGAAGCTTCTGGTTCCTGGTCACACGTGCAGAAAGCCTGCCGTAGGCGCTCAGCCCAAACAGGTCAAAGGTTCAACAGAATAAACAAGCAACTCTTCTGTGTCTGGAAGATGGGCAAGAATGCAGCAAACTGCTGTCTCCAAGACCAGACAGACAGACACTCACAGCTGCAGTCAGGGCTTAGGAAAACCTGCACAGTAGCTGGCAAGCTGCCAGAGGCTCCTTGTGGGTGGGTAATTTCCATAGTTGAAAACTCATAGAAACCCAGGCCATTGGGTCCCCCAAGCTTTTGTGAGTTTTCTCACCAGGAGCCTAACCAGGTTGCCATAGTGAATGCCCTTCTGACTCTAGGAAACACTAGGAAAGAAAGGGAACCAGGGAGCCATACTCTAGAGCACTGGGCTTTCTATAACTAAGCCTGTCCCATGGAGAAGCTAGTTAACTATAGAACAACCCCATGGGATGTGGCAGAACTGGGGGTGAACACAGTCAGCAATAGCCATCCTCAGTGCAGAAGAGGACCATGTAACCTCCTATGTAGGAGAAGGGAAGTGCCCAACTCCAGCTCATGCTAGCTAGTTGGCCTGTCCCAGCTGAGGGGAGAGGTAAGCCGAGATGGAGTTCCTAAGGAAGAACCAATTATGAGACAGGGGCAAGAGTCTGGGGTGACTCGTAGCCAGAAGGTCAGCTCTCACTGGTACCTTCCCATTATAAAGGGATCTGGGGGGCTTGTACCTCTCCTGGGTTAAAAGACTCACAGTGGGCGTGAGATAGGCTTTGGAGTCAGGGTCCTTCTACCTTAAAGGCAACATTATCTAGTCACTTCCCATGTCACAAAGTGTGTTTTCTCATGAAAGCACTGCCGAGGCCAGCCATTGAGGTCTGGTCTGTTGCTGTGTATTGCAATGCTAAGTTCTGTAGGAAGTCTGGGCCTAGAGTCACTTCTCACATTTACATGCAAACCTTGCTCCTAGATTTAAAACTACTGGTTAAATAAAATTGGCTACACCCAATTACTGGAGGGATTAGAGGCTGGTTAGGGAGGAGGGACAGGGACAGGGAGTGACAGATGAGAAGAGAGAAAAGAAAGAATGAAGGGAGAGGAAGAAGCTGCCTGAGGGGAGATAAACCATGAGCACGAGGCCAGGAGAAAGAGCAAGTGGCTGGGGCACATCACAGGGAGGTAGCCAGGTCAGCAGTTAGAAAAGTCATTGTCAAAGCCAAGTAAAACAACCCTAGTCTGGGTCTCATATGCTGGAAAGCTAGTCGGGGGTCAGCTTAAAGTGGCTGTACTACAGCCAAGTGGCATGCCTGATGCTTTTAAGTTTGATGTGATTTAAGAAAATGAGGTTAGGGTTATAGCTCAGTGGCAGAACGCTTGGCCAGCAGGTATGGACGCCTAGGATCAGGTTCTAGGACAAGAAAAAGAAAAGAAGATGGCCATTTTAGTCTGAGACTGTCAACTCACAAAACTAAGGACAAAATAAAAGGCCAGCAGGTAAAGTGTCCTGTATATATGAGCTGACACCCCAACTTCAACTAAGAGCCATGTAATGGAGCCTCACAGCTGAGACTGTGGTCCCAGTGAGCCCTTTCCCACTTCACCGTCGAGTGCTTTCCCATCTCCACACATGACTTAAGTGATTAATAGTGAACTGTTAGTCACTTGGGTATATGCTGAGGGACTTCATAAAGAATAGAATCTTGGGTGTTTTCATAGCCAGAGATGTGACCATACAATGTCACCTCATTTAATATTGATATATGTAAATGCTATAAGTAAAGGGATTAAATGGTAGGCCACACTAAAGGTTTCTGAAATGGTCTTGTCAGTGGTATAAAGTTACATGTGGTAGATAGTCATGAAGTCATACTGAAAACACCTAAACATCGTGAAGCCCTGTTGGTTAGCTGCATATGGGACAGACCAAAACCTAATCATGTATGTTCATAGCGAGGAACTAGAGATGTGGCTCAATGGTGGGGGCATGATTTCTGGATGTAAGAGGCTGAGGGTTCAACTCTCAGAGTCAAAAACAAAACAAAGACTTAATTGCTCTCTCAGCCCTTGTTTTGTTTTGTTTTTTAAATCTTCTTTTTTTTTTAAATTTATTTTATTTTTATTATATGTAAGTACACTGTAGCTGTCTTCAGACACTCCAGAAGAGGGAGTCAGATCTCATTAAGGATGGTTGTGAGCCACCATGTGGTTGCTGGGATTTGAACTCAGGACCTTCGGAAGAGCAGTTGGGTGCTCTTACCCACCGAGCCATCTCTCCAGCCCTGGCCCTTGTGTTCTTAAGGGTTATGTTAAGGCGGTGACTGCAGATCACCACAGGGTTTGGCTAGTCACAGTCTTTTACTAGTATCAAGGAAGGGAACACTCCACAGCTTCCATCTGGACAGAAACAAAAGATGACCTTGAATTATAACATCAGAGCCACAAAATTGCCAAGTAAGCTGTTCAGCTTAGACTTCTGACAAGAATTCTGAGTTTGGAAAGCATAAATATAAAATAGGATGAAAGAACCAATTTCTATTTTTAAGGATCATTTGTTTATGTCACTGGACCTCCTACTTCAGCAGGTTCTTCAGTTATCACCTATAATCCTGAAATACACGAGCGCGTGCGCGCGCGCGCGCGCACACACACACACACACACACACACACACACACACACACACACACAAAAGAGAAAGGGAGAAGAGGGCCAGCTCAGTCCTGGAACCTAGTCAGAGGTAGGGGGAAGTAACCGAGCACACTACCCTATCCTCTGACCTGCACATACCATGGTGGTTGGGCTGCCCCAGTATAAGTTTAAAAAATTATTTTACAAAGGAAAACAGAATGCTCTAAGCTTAGGAGAAGGTGGGTGGCTCTGATGCTTATTTGGGACCCCTAAGATTACCTTGAGTTCCTGTGGAAGCACGAGCCAACGGACTCCCGGGAGATTGTCCAAAAGCACGGCACTGGCTGCGGCATACTGCTGGGCGCTGGGGCTGCCGCTGAGATGCAACTTGCCGGGCCGAAGAGCTCGTTCGAAGAACAAACTGAAGAAATGATCCAGACGAGGTGCGTTCTCAACCTGGCAGAAGGCGCTGGAGAAGCAGGGGCTGGACGTGAGCCCAAGCTGGTGAGAGGTGCATGGCCTGCCCTAGCTCAGGGGACCGGCTCTGCCCCAGCACGGATGCTCTCCTCCTCCTCCTGTTCCTGTAGTTACGGCTACTGCTGTGGGGTGACTGAAGGAGGGCTACACCAGGGAAGAACTGCTGGGCTGACACACAGGGCCTTGCGCACAAGAAAAGGGGCCAAAATCCCACTTCCTTCCTTCTCTCTATCTCCCAACCATTTACAACTCCCAGTGTCTTTCAGGAAATGGGAAGTACGAAAGAGATTCTGCACTCTGCAGTACAAGAGATTTGGCTTGAATTGTTCTTACTAGGCAACTCTCATATGGCCAAAATCAACAGGCCTCTCTCTGAAGTTTGGTTTCCAAGCTAAAGCTGGGGTTAATAGGAGCCAACTCCCCTTCAAATCACCTATCGCTCACTACACACAACTTCTTATGGTGCTTGTTATGACCATAGGGGAAATACAAAATTCGGAGCTAAGTTATTTTCTCCTCAACTGAGGCCCCAGCATTGGAGGGAGGAAGGGAAGGAAAAAGGAAGGAATACAGAGAGACAGACAGAGGGGAATGGAGAGATTAAATAGCTGATTTAGCCGTGCAAGTGCAGCCCAGCGTTAAGCACGCCTCTTCCTTGGACCAGCTCGGGAGATGACACCATGGCTGCTGGCTTGTATCTTGCCGGAGAAACATTCACTGACTCATCCTGCAAATATTTAAGTGCCTACTTTGTTCCAGCCACGTTCTCTTTGCCAGGAGTACAGCAATAGAATCAGACAAAGGACAATGAACGCCCGCTGAGCACACAGGCTGACGAGGAAGGCAAGGAGGTAACGGGTGGCTGGACGGGAGGTCAGGTGTTTTATTCATGTTTTTATTTTATAGAGAGGATCTGCCTGAACTTGTGAGATTACATGTCCCTTCAGCTTCCCAAAGAGCCGCGACTTTAAGCATGTAACTTCGCACCCAGTCAGCTTGCTGTTCTAGAGTAAATGATTAAGAAACACTCTGAAAATAGGCCATTTAAGTTAACATCTCTGTATGAAGAAGACCCAGCCGAAGGGAAGAGGACAGAGTCTGTGCGGGACAAATGTCAAAGTATAAGCTGAGGGTGGGTGTGGTTTCAGATTCCACCAGACAGGCAGGTGTAGGTGGGACCCAGGTAGTAGTGCTGGTCATTCTAACTGCTTTACGGAAATTAGTAAATGGAGCAGGAATAGAGACAGAGCCCCAGAAACAGCTACTATAGTAGCATGCAGCAGCTGTTGGGCAGGAAAATGGGGACTACCATTTTCTACAGTGAACAAGGCACTGTAGACAGCTGGGGAACAGAGAAAGGAAATATAGCGTTAATTCAATCATAATGCTAAGAGGAACTTGCTCACACCTTCACAATGGTCATTAAGTCTTTGGACCTCTGAAATACCTTGTTGAAATAGTTTTATATAAAAAGCTAATTAAGAATTGTTACAAAATGACTATTAGTAACTGCTTACACCTGTGTTCTTCCTAAAGAACACAGGCATATTCCCATTTATTTTCTTAATTTCCTGTTTAAACAAGGAAAAATTAAATAAAGTTGCTGCTACTCTAGAGAAACTTTCATATTAACAGAAGGTGAAGTGCAGAGTAACTGGGTCCCTCTGCCCTTAACCTACTCCGTGGGTCCCTCTGCCCTTAACCTACTCTGTGGACCACACGACTGCTTCAGCAGTTCGCTGCATGTATGAAATCCATCGCAGAATGGTGATCCTTGATATCTCTCGGTTTGTGCAAACAGCTCAACTAGGGCACAATACAGCCAAGTTCGCTATTCTAACAGAACATTAAAAGGGCAATTAATACCACGGCCTCACTCCTCACTGATTAAATCATATTAGTCAAGGTGAAAGGCGCTGTGTTTGGATGACCGGCCTTTTGCACCTTGTTTATTTAGAAGTTCCTGGCAAGTCATCAAGTCTGGGGGTTGTGACTCCTCACAGGTTCCTCCACCAGAGAACGTGATATAAAATAATGATCTCTCCAGATTAACATGATCACAGAATTTCATCCCTAATACCTTGAGCACTGCCCCACTAAACTCTCCTCATAGATGACCAGAGAGAGATATCACCATGTTTGGAAAAATGCATAAGTTATCTTTCAGTTTCTGTACAGGTATACTCTGGTATTCAGAGCAGAGGTATCACTTCGTCCCCAGAGGCACTAGAATCTGCAGAGATCCCACTGGAGAAAAATGTTTGCTAGGCACAGTTCTGTACATTCAAACGGTTACCGGTTACCTCAAATTTCCCCTTCAAATCAAGAAATATGTATCATATTATAAGGCTAAAAATCAAAAGCACAACAACAGGCCACAGCACCAAGAATGAGCAACCGTGAGCACTTGACCCTATAGGACATCTACATCATCCCCTCCATGGCTCAGGAGAAGGTGTCTTGCCTTCTTCAGAGGTGGAGGGGGGCAGGCAGCACTGAGGTGTCCTCTGGATCAGCAGGGCCTCTGCACGATGAACTCACTACAGCTAAGGTCATCTGCACAAGGCCGGTACAAGATTGCACCTATAGGCATTTCGTCATGGATGGGGCGGGGCCCCGAGGGACCACGGCAGGCGATGGCTGCCTCAGTGGGGGCAGTCACTGCTCTAGTTGCCAGGGCTCTGGTAAATACTTCCTGACAACACTTGAGCTTGAGTGAACAACCCTAAATAAACTCAGTGGGTCACAGGAAAGACATCTAAGTAGGAGGGGCTTGCTGGGAGGGAAGAGGGTTTCGGTGGTAGCAGTGGTAGGGGGAGGTGACAGAGGGTCATGAAGATTGAACATGACTACAAACTTACAACAAAAGAGAAGCAGAACGTGAGCATGAAATGGAACACGTGTTCATGTTTTACAGAGAATACATGAAGGAATGCACACAGCACCTTAACATTCTATACTGTGCGTCTGATTCCTGTTAACTGTGCTTTGTTCATTTTGTTTTTTGAGACAAGGTCTATAACTTAGACTGGCCAGAAAACTACTTATGTAGCCTAGGTCAGCCATGAACTTAGTCATCCTCCTGCCTCAGACTCACAAATGCTGAGTTTACAGATGTGAGCCACTATGCCTAGCTAAATGCACATTGTTGATTCAATTTTTTGAATAAAGAAACATTTTGGGGCAGTACGATAGCAAAGAAAACACAAATATTTACTTAAAATCTTACTCTTGTCTATATGCTACACAGACATGCACAGCATGTCTATTTGCCTCTAAACGACAGGACCAGTATGTACTGGTTACTATACAGCGTAACATAGGACTTGCTGTAATCACTAGATCCTGCACTAACTAGCAGTTTATATGCGTTTCCACGTGGTACATGACGAGATATAATGTGGAAGGAGAAAGAGCATCCCGGGTTCACTAAGATCCAGGTGTGGCTGTTCACACCTGCAGCCCCAGCCCCTGAAGGCTCAGACAGCAGCCATAAGCTCTGACCACCCCAGGCTACAGAGCAAGGCTCAGGCCAGTCTGAGCCACACAGAAAGATCCTGTTTCAAAAATTAATTTGTAGTTGAATTAAATAAAAATTTAAAAAGAAAGAAAACCTGAGGAAACTGTCACAGGCAAGGAGTAAACCAAAATGCCTGCTTCTCAAGCAACAAGCACTGCCTGACACAGAGGAAGACACAGGAGACACCGAACATGACATAGATTCCAGAGAAACACTCACCTGTCTAAAGAACCATACATGAACTTTAGGGTTTGGGCCACATCTTCTATCATGTTCCTTAACTGAGGAAGAGGAACTCTTAAAAAAACAAAACAAAACAAAAAACAAAAAAAGAGTTAACTCATTTGTGAAATGACACCAAACTGCAAAGAAGCAAGATGTCTTTCTGCATATATATTTGTAGGGTTTAGTCAGCTGCGGGCAGGGCTGTAAAGGGTGCTTACCCCACTAGTAAGGTCACCCAGAGGTAGGCAGCCACTTTGGCATTGCAGAGTCACTGTTTTACCAAAGATATCGAACATCTGGGAAAAGTACCCTGTGCCGAGCCTTGACCCCCATATTCTCCAGCGTGAATAAAATGGCAGCTCACTAAATTCAAAGCAAATTCTTGTGAAGTCTGAGTGGAAGAATACACCCCAACCCCTGTGTTGTCAATACTGACAGCCCCACAGATACGGGTAATAACACAGCCCCAGGGCAGTGCCTTGGGATCATGAACCCATCACAAGAAGTTTGCTTTTTGACAAAAGGCCATGATTGTAATGAGGCAAACCTTGTTTCCATTATTTTACTTTTTTTGTTGTTGCCATAGTTTCAGAAATGTTGTTTAAAGGGAAACAAAAAGATCCCAACTCACTCTTCAGCAGGCAGGCCAATTAACAGCAACTTGTCAGACTCTTTCAAGTAAGCAACATGAATTTGTTTCCCATTTAGATGGAGGGATGAGCTAAGAAAAAACACAAATTCAAATTCAAGATGCGGTTAGAATATCTTTAACTGTTACGGAGTTATAAAAATATCCTTAAAAGGTTACACATGATATAATTTAAGAACTGAATTGCTTAATAAGCAAATTTCTTGCCACATACCTAACTGCCACACAGAAAAGGCAGGGGTTTGTAACACCAAGAATACATTTGGGATTATCTCCAAACCTCCAAAACACACAAAGGGAGAATCATTACATGTCTACAATCCTGGCTTTCAGGAGGTTTCGGCTGAAGGATTGCTATGAGTTTGAAGTGACATAGTTTGAGTGACATAGTGAGTCCCAGGCCAGCAGGGCTACAGAGTGAGACCCTGTCTGAAACTTGGGTATGTGTGAAATGTTTTGTTGACACGAAGTGGCGACACACAGTTTATACTCAGACCCTTTGGGATTGCCCATGTATGGGCACAATCACTAAGGAGATTACACAGAGACCAGAACAGTGATTGCACCTGGAGGATGACAGCCCAGTATGAGATACGGGTTAGAAGCAGTGATGGAACTTGAGTCCTGTGCACATAGGTGCTCACAGAAACTGGACAGAGCACCTGTACACTATGTGATGACTACCGAGGGAGCTGCCAGAAGCTGATGGTATGCACAGTTCATGCATGGGCAATGTATTCTTAATTATTCTTCACACAGCTACAAACACTTAGATAACTTCTCAAAAGAAATACAATAACCAACTCTGGAACCATAGAGAACACATGTGTGTGCTACCTGAAATATGAACCATTGAAAAGATTTTTTTTTCAAACAGACCATTGTTTTATGTTAAAGTGTAAAGGTGCATACACTTTTAGGCAAACATTAGCCTCTTTTATATCACACTAATCTTATTACAATTTTCTAAAAAAGAATGTGCAACAAGAAACATGTATTGTTAAAGAACCCTGAAGAGAATATTTCACATTTATTGTTTCCTCAAAAAGGCTTTGCCTACCCATCCTTATTGCTTGCACAGGTTACCTCGTGCCTTATCATTACTGACAAGATCTAACTATTAATGGAAATAGCACCCATCCTACACAGCAGAGAAAGAGTAAGAACAAATATTCATGAAAACCCTTCCATTTTGTTTAAGAGCATTACTCTAGAGCCGGAGAGATGGCTGGCTAGGTAAGAGCACTTGTGGCTCCCAGCACTCATGCTAGGTTTCCATGGGTGCTTGTAACTCCAGCTTCAGGGAATCTGATACTTCTGGTTTCTGTAGGTACCTACACTCATATTTGCAGAGGCACGTGCATGCGTGCACACATACACACACACACACACACACACACACACACACACACACTCATGCACACACAATTTAAAAAGCATTTTTAAGAAACAAATGAGCACTCATTTTATGATTCCAGGCATTTCAAATGTCTACTGTAGACATCTCTCCCAAACAAGGCTAGCAAGCCAGCGGGTACTGGGGCTTGGGCTGTGATGTCCAGGGTGACAAGGGGCACGGGGTTTCTCTTTAAAGTGATAAAAATGTTCTGACATTGGCCATAGCCAATATCTCTGAATATACTTGAAACTATTACACTTAAAAACAAAACAAAAACAAACAAACAAAAAACAGACTTACTTGTTTTTATTTTATGTGTTTGATTGTTTTACCTCTGTGTTTGTCTGAGTGTCCATGTGCTCACCTGGTGCCCCCAGAGGCCAAAAGAGGGCACTGGATCTCTTGGAACTGGAGTGACAGATGATAGGAACCAAACCCAGATCATCTGCAACAGCAGCCGGTGTTCCTAACCTCTGAGCCATCTCTCCAGCTCTTACTTATAAACTGTAAGCCAGGGTATGATTTACGAAGTGAAGCTGAACAAAGCTGTTAAACAATAAAAAGAGAGGCTGGGGCCTACTTAGCTCAGTGGTACTCAGCCTGTGATTGGCAGATGTGAGTACCTTTTGGATCCTTGCAGTGAATGAAGAAAAACCAGACAGAAGTTTGATAAGCTGCTTCTATAACTATTCATTCACACATGAACTGAAGTTTCAAGAACCATTGTCTGTCCATATATAGAAAGTCAAGAACCACTGTCTGTCCATATATAGAAAGTAAAAAACCATTGTCTGTCCATATATAGAAAGTCAAGAACCATTGTCCATATATAGAAAGTCAGGGATTTCCCTTGCCTATTTGTGTTCATTATACTGCTTGACCTTATTACTTGCATGTAATTAAAATGGTATAAAAGCAGATTGGGAAAAAATAAACCTGCCTCAGCCTCAGAACTGGCTGGGGTCATGCTAAAAAAAAAAAAAAAAGAAAGAAAGAAAGAAAAGAAAAAGAAAAGAGAAGAAAAGAAAGTCAGAGATTTATGTCTCACTTTTACTTAGGAAAACAAGTAAATTCTTCCCATTATTTTACATAACCCACATCATCTAAAACTTTTAAGTGTAATTTTTACCAGGAGATGGGAGAACTAAATGTAAAAATCTGGAAAATCCAACTTTATATTTTATCAGTAATGTGGAAGCCCTTAAAACTTGAAATAAACTTTTTTCATGAATTTTAGATTACTTGAAATACTAAAAGTAGAAAAATTATAATATTTGATTTTATGAAAGACTAAACTCCAAAGCTCTGGGCTCTTCATCCCGAGACTTAACAGTGACAACCAAGTCAGACCTCACACTCCGTGTGGTGTTGCTATTCCTTACTGGCTGAGAAGTTTTCCCCCTCCTCTGCCCCTCTCCCTCCCGTGCCCTTCTCCCTCCCCTGCCCCTCTCCCTTCCCTGCCTCTCTCTTTCCTCCCTCCACCCCACTCTCCTTTCCTCTCTTTCCCCTAGTGCTGGACAGGGACCCAAGGCCACTTGCTGTGTGCTGACTACAGTTCCACCACTGCAGGACAATCCAACTTCTGACTTTTGTTTTTTCATCACTAAATAAAATTCACATGACACTGAATTCTGAATTCTAACGCACAGTCTGTATTTCTCTATGATTACCGTAAAGTCAGAGTATTTGCTAACCATGTGAAAAATTCAGCATATAGCTTAGAGACTTGACAAGCACAATAAAAACACAAGGAAGCCAAGATGCATAATAGAGCCATGTTTAAAAGATAAAACTTTCTTATAAAGCGATTATGATGTGTGTGTGTGTGTGTGTGTGTGTGTGTGTGTGTTTATGTGTACTATACGTTGAGTGTGGAGGTTGTAGGACAACTTTTAGAAGTCTGTTTTCTCATTCCAACATCTGGTTCCAGGGATTGACCTCGGGTTGACAGCAAGCACCTTTCCCCATAAGCCATCTTTCCAACTCAAAGACGACATTTTCATTAAGAACCGTAACTATGGGTCAACAGGCAACTCTGTTAATTAAATGATGTGGGACCATCCCAGACCTATAGCTGAATTAAAAACACACACTTGAGATAAAATCAGTTTGGCCAAAACAAATGCAGGACTATCCTCCCCACAATAGGAACAGGTTTTTCTCAGAGCTAACTAAAGATGGGGACAGGAAGGAAGAGCTAAGCGTGATTACCTAGTGACTTGTGTCCCCGTTACGCTTTCCAGCATGTCACAGAGCGTGAGAAAAATCCCCCTCACGCTCTTGAGTTTCTGAGATGCTTCAGACACTGGATAATGGTAAAGAATTTCCTGCTGTTGGGGAAAGGAGACAGATGATTAGCCTCCTGGACGCTGCACCAACATTAACCCCCAAAGTTCAGATTTTGTATTAAGAACAAAATAGGAGTCCTTTCAGCCTCAGCTTTAGTCAGAGTTTCATTCAATCACGGACAGAGTTATGCCTGGTATGTTAACACTTCAACAAGCATTTCAAATGCTACACTTGAAAGTCGGTTTAGAGACTACACAGACCAAACTCTACACAATTAATTGAAATTACTTATTTCAAATAGTGCTTTAAGCTTCAATCCCCACACAAAACCCATAGGAGTCAATATAATTTCTTTCATAATGAACCTTAAAAGAGAATCATCATTTTTTGTGATGTTATTAAATATTTGCTTAATTTACAAAGTGTGAATCCAAGACTGAAGAAGTACAACTAGGAAGGAAAAGTATCCCAGGATTATAAACTCCCTGGCTTAGGTCTGAGAGGGCTTAGCTAGCACAAATTAATCTACATGACAAGGCATGTTTATTTTAAATTACAGAAAATACTAATTTACAGGATTATTTACAAAATGCTGAAAAGTTTCCTATCTCCAAGAAACAGAGAGCTTTAACAGAAATAAAACAATGACTCTCCAAGCAGATGCCCCCGTGTGCTGACAGTCCAGAAGCAGAGATAGCAGCCAGAGCCTCACTTCCTGCTGAGACTTAGGCAACATCGATTTTTCTCACAGGAAAAGTTAAAATATCATACAAAATTAAAACTTCTAAATAGAATCCATGAAGAATTCCGAGTAACTTCCAGTTGCTCTAATCGCTACAATTGATACAGGAGGAAGGGCGCATTCCTGCCAATTACACTGGCCTAGCTTTGCTTGGCTCTCTCTAAAGATTGTTAAACATCTATAATGAGAAATAGTTACCTGGTGTGGGGTCCATGTATTCACACTTTTACATTATCACAGATATGATACACTGTGCATACCTACTGTTTATATGTATGTAAAAATGCCTAAGATATGTAAATTATTCAATATATGCTATGGGATATGTTTGCCAAATACACTGAATAATAATGTTTCCAATGTTTTTGCAATTTTCATCAGTGAAAATAGCTACAAATTATTTTCTTAAAATTGTATTATTTATTTCTATAAATTAAGTCAAATGAATTAAAATTTTCTGTGACGCAGATGTAATAAATTTAAACTACGTACAACAAATACTTCCATTCTGTTTCGTCAAAATACCAAATGCTGCTTTAAATAGTCTTTGACTAGCTTTTTACAAGTCTCCATCTTGTAACTTAAAGACAAGCTCTGTATCAATTATGTAACTCTCAGGGAACGAAATGACCCTTTGACATTTGTTGTAAAGTATCATACTAGTAAAAAAGGCCATTAAAGAAGTCTCCATAGTAGTCTTAAAAGCTTTGGCATTGAAGGGCTGGCAGGCTCTGCAGTGCCAGCCAACTTAATTAGTTGTATTTTTAAGCCCTTGTTAGGAGGCTGTTCTTACAGATGCTTCCACTCTGTGTGGTAAGAATAAAGAGCCTCTCCTAATTATGGTACTGATGCAGAACTGGCCACATCCAGGAAGCTGTTTGTTTGTGAGCAATCTGCACATTTTCCCAGGGAGAGATAGGCAATGACATGTGGGCTCAGCAGTCTTCTGACTAGCAAGGTTCAGGACAGTACCTCAAAACTTAGGGGGAAAAATAAATGCTTAAAGGTCTTATTTGTTCTAAAGATACAAGGAGCCAGCAAGGTGTAAGACATTACAATTCTTATTGCTGGGTGTCCCAGAGCACAGAAAAATACCAAGTCATACATCAACAATTAAGCTAATCTTTACCGTTTTCAATTTCTTATTAAACAGACAGGGGAAAAAAAAGCCCACAAGGAAACAGATGCACCACTTTACAAGCCACAAAAGGGCATGAAGGGAGCTTTTGGTCTTTCTCTGTTGCTTAGAATACCTGAATGGTGCATCCGATTTTCTCTAGTTTATTTGAAAACATCTATTGGATCATGTGATACATAGAGGAAGGTGATAAGGTACAGCTAAGTCCTGTAATATACAGCATAGCATAGCATACATAGCATAGCATAGCATTAGTATAGCATAGCATAGCATAGCACAGCATAGTATAGCATAGCATAGCATAGCATAGCATAGTATAGCATAGCATAGCATAGCATACATAGCATAGCATACATAGCATAGCATAGCATAGCATAGCATACATAGCATAGCATACATAGCATAGCAAAGCATAGCATAGGATAGCATAGCATAGCATGTGATTTGCAGACAGTGACAAGGCACAGGTAACTCATGTAATATGCATAGTATAACATGTGATATGCAGACAGCGACATGGCACAGCTAACTCCCTCTTGTTTCTTCTGTAAGTCTAAGTTTGCAGGATGGAAGGTCTCCCCGCTTCCTCGGCATATGTGAGCAGACACTCACCTCCTCCCTGGCTGCCTCTGACTGGAGCTGCAGTGTGAGGTACATGGAGATGTGTGGGATGCTCAGGGTACTGTGCTGGACAGCATCAGCCTCTGACCCGCAGAGGAGTTTCACCAAATCTTGGGTGCTCGACTGTGCCTTTTTCTTTTGGGGTTGAGCTGTTTCCCGTTTCACAGCATATGCGTTTTCAAATGTCAGCTTCACCTGAAAAGAAGAAAACAGAAACCTTGTTGGGTTTTTTTTTTTTCTTTTGGTTTTTCAAGGCAGGGTTTCTCTGTGTATCCCTGGCTGTCCTGGAACTCACTTTGTAGACCAGGCTGGCCTCGAACTCAGAAATCCACCTGCCTCTGCCTCCCAAATGCTGGGATTAAAAGCGTGCGCCACCACTCCTGGCATTGTTGGTATTTTTTTTAACAAGGCAAATGTCACTTTGTTTATTTATTTTAACAAAGGAAGACATGCCCTGACAGGTACAGCCAGGAGTGCACAGGATGGAGATGGCACCTCGGTACATGGGCAAAAGGTAAGGACAATGAGTTCCCCTGCACCTGTGTCTAGCTCCTCACACAGCAGTGGATGTATGTATGTATGTATGTATGTATGTGTGTATATATATATATATATATATATATATATATATATATATATATATATGTGTGTGTGTGTGTGTGTATGTATATATATGTATATGTGTGTTACACAAAGAAATACCACAGAAAAACAGAAATCCACATCATTTGAGTGTAGAGTAGTCAATGTACATCTGGAATGCTCTGACTCCTCAAATTCGGTTATGAAGGAGAGACTGGAGCTCAAGGGCAACCTCACACACTGGGAGTTGTCTTTCCTTCTAAATGCGACAGGTTTCAAATATTCTCTCCGACAGTCTCTACTGCCCTTTAAAGGGCCAAAGACAGCTGTACCCAACAACCAGCGGTGGCATGTGACACTCTGCACCACGAGAGGATTAGCTGTCACTTTTATCAGGATAGTTTTAATTTCACAGCCTGATGTCAAGATTGGTCAGAATCCAGGTGCTGCTGAGAGGCACCTTCCACTTCTCGGGTACCCCCCCCCCGAAAATAGAGACACTTACCCAGTGCCAGCTGGCCATCATCAACCCACCCAACTCAAAGATGCACCCCTGTGAGCATATGATGAACGCTGCTGATGTCATCATGAACTCAGGAGCCACACAGTGCTCTGAATGTTTACATTTAAAAACTGTCCCCTTAAAGGGAACAATTCATAAAGTTTTAGTTTAGAGCCAAATGGTATCTTTCCAAACAAGAGTAGTCTGGTGGTCATGATGTTCTCTTAAATACCTGCAAGTACAGGTGGATCTCCATGAGTTCAAGGTTAGCCTGCTCTACACAAAAAGTTTCAACAGTCAGGACTATACAGTGAGACTCTGTCTCTAATTAATCAATTAATTAATGTTTAATCAAAAATAAAGAGACGAGTTAATCCTTGAAAGCAGGTAACACTGTATTAAGGCAGCAGGTTACAATTGAGGAAAAGACTCAAAGACTAGAAACAAAACTAAATAATTACCATTTTAATAATTTATTATGTAGTACCATTCTAATTCCAAATATGTGGTAGGTACTAACACACTTTGATCACTTTTAAAAAATAACTTTTATATACTCTCATTTAAAGAATTAAATCTGTTAAAACAAGACCCCCTATAACACTAGCCAACCTATCCAACAGCTACAAGTATTATATTGTTTAAAAGAATATATATGTGTGTGTGTATATATATATATATATATATATATATATATATATGTATATATATCTTCCAAAAGAGAAAAACCTGAGGCATTCCTTCTTTTTGATAAGGAAGTAAGTGTTTGGGGCTGTTCGAATTACTTCTCTGGAGCTGGTAGTGGCTTTTACCAAATTGAAATAAGGTAGACACCCACATTTTTTTCTAAGACTCAGTATTTATTGTATAAGCAAGTTTCTTTTGTTTGAAAAGTATTCTCAAAAATTCACATGATAAGGACCTGGTCCGTGGTGTAGTGCAAGTGGTAGGCTGGAAGGTCTTCAGGCAAGTGGGGGTCTGGGGGGAGTGGTAGGAGCCAGATCCCTCTTCCTTAGTTTACTCTGGGGAGGGCTCATCCGGGATGTGGGAGGCACCATCCCATGGCGCTGATTCTGATTGAATCAGAAGGGGAAACAAGAAAAACCACCTGAGCACCTGCATCCGCACCTCCTGGACTGCCCAGAGGGAAGAGCCTCTTCCTAGGCTCCTGCTGCCATGGGCTCTGCCATGCATTTCCTGCCGACAGACTTTCTCCTTTCTAACCCAGAGTCAGCATGAACCTCCCTCCTACAGCTGCATGAGGCCTGTGTTTGGTCCCAAGTATGAGATGGGTAACAAATACAGCCCATCCCAGCCGAGAACCTCTAAAACTACAGGCCAGAGTGAACTGCTCTCTGTCACTCATTGCTTAAGATATTTACTAGTGATGATTCTCACCTACATGTATTGAAGAAAGGAGTTCAAATTGCTCCAGATGCACACATGTAGTGACGGTGAAGTGTGCTAACACTAACGGGGCCTTACATGGAAAGCAGACAGGGAAATGCCAAGTGGGAAAGCCTAGCGTTTGGAATTTTAAAGAAAGGTTTCCTGTAAACACAATGTGGAAACATGGGACCTTGTATCTGGACACGCTACCAAAAAAGTCTGAGTAGAAAATTAATGTGTGGTTAGAAAAAAACCAAACTAAACAAAAATTAAAAAAAAAAAAGCAAACCTATGGTAAGAATGATCAATTTTTTTTTCATTTTTAAACTGATAAAAATTAACCTGTAATTAAAGTGAGAGAGAGCCGAGTGTATCCAGTTTTAGGAATTATCATTTTAGACATAACCTGAATGTTTGGGGACTCTGTGGGTACGCACACTCGCCTCCATGCCTGATGACCCAAGTTTGATCTTTGAGATCCACATGACAGAGAGAACCAACTCCTGCAAGTTGTCCGCTGACCTCCAACAAATGTGCATAATAAAGAAATGTAACAAAAAACGTAACTTGGTCTGTGGTTTAGGCACAAACAGGCTACACAAGTAAGCAGTATTTAGTGTCAAAGATGATAGCTATTCTGTGGTGTGTGTGTGTGTGTGTGTGTGAGGGGCGGGTACTCATAGTGGGAAAACCCACAGAAAGGAACCTCAGAGAAACAGCCATGGCTCATACCAAGGCTAGAGGGCATCTTCTCCAGCTGAGGTTCCTGTGGGTGGGAAGGGGACAAAAGGGAAATGAGCTGGTAAACTGAAAAAAAAATTGCTAATTTATAGGAAGCAGCAATAACCTAAAATTGAATACCACTTCACTATGCTTATGAGAGTGACATGTGTGTTTTAAAACTAACATTGATAGTATATTTTGTAAACTCCATCACCTCTTTTCTGTGGTGCGAGGACCTTTACATCTTGCCATGACACCAACACGAAGAAACACACCCAATGGAATCACCCACTAAAATTCCAAACAAATCTTTCCACTTTGGTTCCACCCTCTCGGCAGGTGCTCACTGTGGGGCTGTGAAGGCCTGATGCCCACAAAGCTGGCCTGCCTCGCACCGTGAGTCAGCATGGACCCTTCTCACAGTTCCAAGGATCTCTGCTATCTTATCTATTCTCTTTCAGCTGGCGAGTGTCACTAAAACTCCTCACGAATAATGCTTGAGGAATTAGTCTAAATGGCTCTGCACGTTCTCCTCCAGCCTCTTCCCCTTTTGGGCAATCTCACTGAGGTTTTTAAGGCAACACTTGGAAACTTCCCAGGTCTCTCTAAATCTGAAATGCTGCAAAATTCCAGATGTTTTGAGCATCAATGTGGTGCTTTAAAAGTTTGGGATTTTAAGTATATATAGGAGGTTGAGCATAAAATACTTCCAAATTGAGTCAATTGTGCTTCCATGATCCTGCCCTCCCTCCCTCCCTCCCTCCCTCCCTCCCTCCCTCCCCCCTCCCTCCCCCACTCCTGATTGCAAGCATTTGGTAGGGAATACTCAGCATGTACTAGTATTTAGTACATCAGTGCAGGCATACACTGTTCAGTCTGTCTTCGTGTGAAGTAGTTCTCAGGCCTCTTTTTCAAGATGCTGTGTGTGTGTGCTGAGCTTTCTAAGCCTTGCACACACTAAGCACACGTTCTATCATCTTACAACACAACACCCTCATGCTAGCAACACTTTGGAAGCACCTAGGGGGAACAATACCCAGCTAGTTTTGAAATGTTAAAATGGGGTTCTGTGTACCTCTGGATCTCACACCAGCACACACCAGTAGAGCTGGAACTAGATTCGCAGACATGCCTTTACACCCCCTCTGATTATAGTTGAGAGAACTGTAGATCTGATCTGGAGCCTCTATGAGGTGTTACATGGAGGTCTGATGTGTTCTCCCAGGGCCTTTCTGCCCATTACACTGTCTGCTGGAAGACAAGAAGCTGCAGAACACTCCATACTCTGAGGGCATGTTTAATATGTCACTGCCCGGTATGTTTGGGTTCAAATCTCTAGTGGGATTATTTGTAAGCCTGCATTCCTTCTCCCTTTTGCTGTCACCCATGTCACAGTCACAAGCTAAAACCTCAGGCAGGTCTATCTCAGTCAGGTCTGGAACTAAGACATCAGGATCCACACAGGTTAAAATAAAAGGAAGGAGCACGCTTTGAGTTAGTTTGAAAAAAAAAAATCTTGTACTTTGCATAATTGATTCTACAACTTAGGGAAAACCATTAAGCAGTTTCTAAATTCTCTCTCTTTCTTAGGATCTCATTAAACAGAGTAGTATAGCTCACAATCCTCCTGCCTCAGCCTGCTGGGTGCTCCAGATTCCTTTAGGTATAAAATAGGAAGACTAACCATTGGAATCTTACAAGAGTCTTATGGTTAGAACCTTAGATGTGAGAAAATCTGATGAAGTGGGGACACACCCAGGAGCACTGCAGAAGAGGTGGCAGGCAGCAAGGCTGCAAGAACCAAGGGTCTGCAACTGAGTGTCTTCTGATGAGAAACTGCACTCTGGAACTCATGGCAACTGTGGCTGCCTGCACAAGACCTGCAGAGGATCAAGCCAATCTGCACTGCAGCGTGGAGGGGTGAGGAGCAAAAGGCCCCACTCCTCCCTGAGCAGCTGACGGCCACTGAGGGAGGAGGGTCATCTTTCTTTATTGGTGTCATGGTGGGTTGACCATGTTCCATACCCATGCACATGCAAGCAGCTCTGATTGGACTGGAGGGGGCTTGGGGGCAGGAGGGGGAATCCTGGGAGGGAGTCCAGGAAGACTGGAGCGGGAGGAGATGGGGGGGAGGTGAAAAGCACTGAGTTTATCCATGAACTTCTTAAAGAATAGGTTTTTTTAATTAAGCAACTTTAGCGAGAAGTAGTCTGTTGCTGTGACATCTGTACCTGATGTGGTTCAGGGGCCTGGGGAGTTGGTTTGCAGGAAAAGGAACAGGATAGAGAAGCCTGGGTTTTTCTAAACAGTTTGATGGGCAGTTCAGCTAAGGACTCAGAAAACCAGAAGCCTGACAGAAATGGAAAATGCAGGCAGCAAAGCCCAGGCTCATTAGGTTTCAGGCATAAATTAAGAGTCTATTGGTAACTTTGTGACAGCGCAACCGTTTTACATGGCAGGAAAGAGCGTGAATGCATTTTACCAATGCACCCCCAACTCTGTGAGAGGCTGAGGTAAAGGGGACAGACTAATTAATCTAACAGGAAATCTAAAGGCCACACAACATCCAGGCATGGGTGTTGATTGCTGATTTTAGACAGATTAACAGTGGGAGGTGTGAGCGAGAAACAGAACAGAAACATTTGAAAAACTTGTATTTTTGCCAGAAACTGAGTATGTTTAAAGTTGCTGCCAATAAATATGGAGAGATTGGCACTATTAAAAAGAGGCCAAGGACTTTGCACTGGGACAATAGGAAAAATATTCTGCAGGCATCTCAGAATTGACCAGGACCCCTTCCCAGCTCCACACTCACCCCTTAGCTCAAAAGTGTGAAAGTAGAACTCCTTTCAAGAGGACAGCTCTGAAAACACAGCCTGCACAGGTATGCTCAGGGTGCCACTTGTCTGGAATTCTTTATCTTTTTAGCTGGTAAGGCTATGGGAGCCAAGTGGGCCTACCAAGATTTTGACAAATGGCAGACCATGTGATGATAGTTTTGCAGGCACACAGAATGCTGGAGTCATAGGGCCCGGGGAGGCTTCAACCAAAATCTCATACAGTGTTAGCAGGTTTGTAGTCTCGGTAGGCAGCTCCTGACAGTGAGTTGGGCATGAAGTTATAAGAGTGAACCTGAAGCTGAGATGGAAAACCTAGAGAGTCAAAAACACCAGGAACATGGAGCCCTGACTAAGGGAAGCCAGACGGTAAGCAGAGCCAGCCTAAGGTGGTTGCCATATGGGTTTCAGCCAGCACGGCCACAGGGGCAGGCCTGCCAAGGCTTCTGGAGTACATCGTTCCACTGTATGTCCCAGGTGGCAGACCTGGCTGCTTGGCTTTAGTCTTGCTTAGGTCTGACTCTGTCTTACTCCTTCCCTGTTTCTTCCTGTATAATGAGAGTGTTTATGGCATCACCTGGGAAGTATGCAGTTTATTTTCATGTTGATGGATGTTCACACTGCATTTCACTAGGTCTTGAGCAACCTGTGGACTCATGCTTTTCAGCAATGAGGACCTGTTACAGCTTTGAAGATTCCTATGGAGGAACTAAATACACGTTGGTTGTGATACAGGCACACGCCTGTGAATGCAGGACGTGATGCTATGTATGGATCTAAATGCCAGCCGAGTGCCCGCATGCTGAAGACTTGGTTGCCAGCATGCGATACCACTGGGGGTTAGTGGAGCCTTGAAGAGCATGGAGAGAAGTGGGGTCACTGGAAGAATGCTCTTGAGGAAGACATTTGGACCCAGCATCGACCTCATTCTCTCTCTCCCTCTCTCTCTCTCTCTCTCTCTCTCTCCCTCACTTCCTCTTGGCTATAAGGAAGTAAGCCACTTTGTTCTATAGCTATCACAATAAGTCTCTGCCTGTCTCACAGCAGCCTCTCCCCAGTGCTCTCCTCAACAAAACACAGAGCCAGATGGCTGTGGACTGAAACCTCTGACACCATGAACCAAAATAACCCTCTCTACCTTCAAAATTGCCTTTATCAGGCACTGTGTCACAGTGGTAGAAAGCTTAAGGGAAGTGGTATTAGCAGTACACATGGTTGGCTGACTGCCTCAGGACAGCACAAGCTCCTTCTAACTCTCCTGCCTGCCATAAACTCCAGTTTACAAGGCCAAAGAGAGAATACTAGTTAGGTTTTGTGGTGGTTTGAGTAAGTATGGCCCCCAGACTTGTATGTTTGAATGCTTGGCCCATGGGGAGTGGCACTATTAGAAGTGTGGTCTTATTGGAGTAGGTGTGGCCTTGTTGGAGGAAGTGTGTCACTGCAGGGGTGGGCTTTGAGGTCTCCTACGCTCAAGCTCTGCCCACTGTGAACACAGTCTCCTTTTGCTGCCTGTGGATCAAGATATAGAACTCTTGGCTCCTCCAGCACTAAGTCTGCCTGCATGTTGTCATGCTTTCTGCTATGATGATAATGGATTAGACTTCTGAACCTGTAAGCCAGCCCTAATTAAACATTTTCCTTTATAAGGGCTGCCCTGGTCATGCTGTCTCTTCACAGTAATGGAACCCCTAACTGAGATAGGTTTCAAAACAACCAAAGCCATATTAAGAAACAACAGAAACACTTCTAGCTGGGTACGGTGACACCCACACTTACTCTCGGTACTTGAGAGGCAGAGACAGGCAGATCTCAGTGAGTCCCAGCACAGCTACATAGCGTCTATGTACTTCCATAACTTAAGGGATAAACTTGTAAAATATGAGAGAATTTAAGGTGGAGAATATGAAGTCCACAGCTTACTTATTTATTTACTTTTTCTAAAAAAAATTTTTTTTGATACAGGGTTTCTACATAGTCCTGGCTGTCCTGGAACTTGCTAGGTAGACCAGGCTGGCCTCAAACTCAAGTACCTGCCTTTGCCTTCCACCACCATACCTGGCCCATGGCTTTCAAGGGATTCTTCTCAGAGCTGTGCTGTCACTGGCAAACACAGGTGCTCTAAGGCTAAGCTCACAGTCATGTTTACTTTCATCACTGCTGCTGCTTTGTTTACTTAGGATGTGTTTTATTTGTAGCCAGCCCTCTCCTTTTAAACCAATGCCCCAAAGGCAAGTGTTAGCAAAAGGCGAAGCTGCCCTTGCTGCTCAAGCATGAGTGGGACTCACCCATTACATGGGAGGAAAACGTCAGCATCTTACAAAGGAGACAGCACAGAACGCATGCATTTTAAACAACACTGTACACAGTATAGGAAGGGATGTCCACACCTGCATTGGCCCAGGGATGCAGGACAGAACTCTTTCTATGTTTTCAGAAGTCACATCTACATCATTCACAGCAACAAGGACATCGCCTAAAAACAGAAAAACAAAAGACGACTGTGTGAATATTCCAAATCAAAAAAGCTCCAGAACTGCAACATGAGAAAACAGCTACCCAGACTTCCTCAAGGGTATCATGGAAAGTGTGGTGCATTCGGGGACTTATCCAAGGTTAGACCAAACATTAGCAACACAGCCAATCTCCCAACTCATCTATTGTGCTGCCCAACACTGCACCAGAACTCACTGCAACCCATGAATATTTAAAGATATGAATACGTCTAGTCTTGGGATAACTGGGCGAGTTATGTGAACCTAAAGGACAAATGGAAATTTTGTTAAGTATTGAAATTAACAAAATTAAATCTAACTACTTAATAATTTGGAAAAAAAGTGTGGAAGAGACCCTCACTTCCATAATTAAAAAAAAATCCAGCTGAAATTTTAATTAAGTCCATGTGGTACATCTCTATGCACTGTGATGCTTGCTGCCATCACTCTCTGGTGTTCACACAACAGCTTCTGACAGTATCAACACGGCCAGCACATGCCAATCAAAATCTTCTTTCCCGTGACTGTTCTCCAAATGCTTGTATTTATCCCATTTCAAAATCAAGATCACTTCTAAGATGAAACTTTACTTTCAAACTATTGACTCAAAACACAGCTCTCACCCAAATGAGAGTAGGAACAGTAAGAGAGTAAGAGTCAACATATTCTTGAGTTAAATGAGTGATCAGAGCCCAGGGAACAGAGATTTGGGGAGCCTCAAACATGTTCTCCTGTGGAAATGGTTACACGACCCAGAATAAAAGGAATTTGTAAATCAGCACAGATGCCACATTGAATGGTGAGGATCCCAGGTAGGTGGGCTAGCACACCATGGGAAACTTCTGTAAGTATCAGATGTCTTTCTGGGAATAGTCTGAACTGTGGGGTTGGTAGAAGTTCATGCTTTGTTAAGAATATATTTCAAAAGTCTTACCTGATTGTCAAAAGGATTTAAGTGGGAAGTCATGCGAGCCTGAAAGACAGACATGGGGTGGGGGATGACCAGGGCTAATGACAGTCTAAGATAACTTAGGTCTGTGTATCGTAAACAAATGACACTCATAGTCTCATGTGTTTAATGCTTGGACCACAGGGAGTGACACCATTAAGAGGTGTGTCCTTGTTGGAGGAAGTGTGTCATTGTGAGGGTGGGCTTTGAGCTCCTATGCTCAAGGTCCACCCAGTGTGAAAGAGACCCTCCTGCTGGCTGCCATATATCAAGATGTAGACTCTCAGCTCCTTCTCCAGCAACAAGTCTGCCTGGATGATGCCATGCTTGCCAACATGATGATAACAGACTGAACCTCTGAAACTGTAAGCCAGCCCCAATGAAATGTTTTCCTTTATAAGAGTTGCCTTGGTCATGGTGTCTCTTTAGAGCAATAAAACCCTAATAAGGTTTTATAAACAGACAGGCTGCATCTGCAACACCCCAAATCAGCTCAGTTATGAAGTTCTAACCAATCGCTAGGCCTTGGGCCTTGTAGACTCTTCAGCCAAGGGTCTAGCTCTTTTCCTGGGTCCTTCGGTTTATAAGAACATAATTAAAAAGCACTATCAAAACCATGGTGAGCTGTGTTAACATGAATATATCTAGGGTACTTTCTCATAACTTCAAACTATATAAGGCACATCTTGTTCTAAACCACTGCAGTAGAGAATCAAGGAAAGGTTTAAGGAAGACCAACTGTCTACTCTCTGAGCGAGAGTAGTTGGCATGCATGTGTGTAAACACATGGCACATGCATTTCCATAGGTTGCTCAGGTTTCTGCATGTCTTATGAACCAAGGCGCTGGGTCCACTCTCTGCTGTCTCTTCAAGAATATCTGTACAGTGAACAGCGTCAACGTCAGAGAAAATGTCTGTCTTGAGCACAGGTCAAGCCTGCTTACTGTACAGTGACAAGGACACACATATAAAATGTTAAAAAGAAAGCCTCCAGTGTGGAAAACTGAGAAGATGCTTGCATGAAATCTGTGGTCTGTCAGTGCACAACTCTACTACACAGTAGGCTAGGAGAATACTGCAT
Organism: Mus musculus; assembly: GCF_000001635.26. Taxonomy (NCBI): domain Eukaryota; kingdom Metazoa; phylum Chordata; class Mammalia; order Rodentia; family Muridae; genus Mus; species Mus musculus. Next base: position 56,801 of record NW_019168505.1, on the reverse strand, counting down.
AAATGCTCAGAAACCGCTCAGTACTACAGCTACGACTACTTCTGAACACTAAGTCTAGTCCTTGCTATGTTCACCAGAGTGAAGAATAAATCATTTTTATTCTTTTAGGCCTCTCAGGTAGCAGAAATGTTTGTGCTGGTACAAGTTTATAGAATCGTAATCTTATTGGTCAAATGACATAACTTATAATGTAAATATCCATACACTCGTTTGACATTTTATAATACTTTAAATACTTAAGACACTGATTTGTAAATGTCTGGATAAACTGTTTTATGCTCATAGTTTTTCTTCCTCCATTTGTGTGTGTGTCCTATATCCACACATGTATGTTGGTCTGTGTATCCATGTGAACAAGAGGACAGGGGAAGGAATCAGATGTCCTGCCCGATCTCTCTCTGCCATAGTTCCTTGTTCCTCTTTTTACTGCACCTGGAACCAGCAAACCCCTTAGATCCTCCTGTCTCTGTCCCATAACAATGGGGTTATAAGTGGATGTGGGATCACTCCTGGACACACACACATACACACACACACACACACACAAATGTGGATACTGGATATTTGAACTCAGGTGTTCATGCCCCCAACTCCCTCCGTCCTCTTTTATTTCCCATTTTGATCTGTGCTTAGCAAACCTTTTCTGTTAAGGATCACCCAGAAACTTCATGCTTTGGTGGATAAATGCCTTGTTCAAGTGCTCAGCTCTCCCCACCAGGTCCATCTTGAACTCGGCAAGACAACAGATAAACAGGTGGGGGCTGTGTACAATAATATTTTACTTCGGTTCTAAATACTTTTCCTATGCTATAAATTATTTAAGCCCTTTAGACAGGCTATATAAACCCTGGTAGTAAGCCTGATGTGACCTGCCAACTCTAATTTGCCTATCTGTTCTGGATGGTTTTTCTGAATAAACATCGAAAAATGAATTGATTGGGTTAAGTTATACACTGCTGCAGAGTGATACTTATATCTAAATTATATTTTGAATAGAGTAAATAAATAATTTCTTTTTCTCTTCTTTTTATTTTCCCATCAATGTGAAATAAATCCTTTGGTCTGTCTCTATCTACTGAAGTAACCCACACAGCAGGTCAGAGTCTTGAGTGAGAATTAGAACACACGGACCCAGGTCTATCGGTGATGAGCAATTTGGCCCTAAGTAGTTACTTGTGATGCCTCTGTTCACTTCTGCAGAAGGAAATAACTGCCCAGCGGCTTCCCAGAGAAGAAGCTCTGAAATTCTGTCCTTCCAACAAACCCTGAGTTCCAGCGTCCTTCTGACAGCAGAAAAGCATGAGAAGGAGGGCTCTGGCAGAGACACTGTCCGTGAGGAAATCAGGAAGGCACAAGGAATACAAACAGGGAAATGAAAATGTATCCCGAAAAAGAAGTAGAAATGCACAGAGAACAATATATTAGGTGTTCATAAAAAAAAAAACATCTTTTAAAAACGCATTTCAAATATTTTATTTGTAAAAAAAAAAAAAGTTCAACAACAATAATGGAATGAAAAAATGGTCTATATAAGATAGACTATTAGCCAAGCATGGTGGACATGCCTGTAATCACAGCACTTGAGGGCAGGGGGATTGTAGGTTTGAGATTAGCCTGTGCTATAGAGTGAATTCTAGGTTAGCTTGAGCTACACAAGAGAACTGTCTCAAGGAAACCCCAGAACTAAACTGAAGAAACAACACAAGTCTATATAGCAGCCACATGGAACTTCCCTTTTCTCTCCTTTTAAAAATGACATCTTTGTGTGTGTGCGGGAAGGGGGAGTAGGGGGGTAGCATACAAAGCCACAGTATAAACATGAAGGCCACAGGACAACATCTGGGTATTGGTCCCAGCCTTCTGCATTGCTTGAGACAGGGCCTCTTGTTCAGCCCTGGCCCATGAGCTTCCAGGGATTCCATCTCACCGCACCCCTTCTTTGCACATGAGCACTAAGATTGCCCATGCATACTGCTGCATCTGGGTTTACATGGGTGCTGGGGATCTGAACACAGGACCTCATGCAGCAGGAGCTTTAGTCACTAAGTCCCCTCCCTAGCCCAATAGGAATATTTCTCATAGACATAGTTTGAGTTGAAGAAAAGATTATATATATATGTATATGTATATATATATATATACACACACACATATATATGTACATATATATATACACACATATATATACACATATGTGTGTGTATATATATATATATATATATATATATAGAGAGAGAGAGAGAGAGAGAGAGAGAGAGAGAGAGAGGAGATTATACACATATGTACACACACACACATGCACACAGTTACTCCCATTCACACAAAGTTGACTAATAAGCTAAAGCAATTCTGTTTGAAGAAGGCTCAAGGTTGCTTGCTGATTGATTGTGGATATGTAGCAGAGCCTTCTGGGTCCTGAAAATGTTGATTTTTGATCCACGGAGGCTGTTAAACAGGACAACACACACATAGAAACGGTCAATGTACACTTAAGAATGGATGTAATGCCTCAAAAAACATTTCTGAAAAGTGAGCACACATCTTCAAACATTTTAAAGGAAAATGTAAAAAAAAAACACATTATGTAAAAAAAAATAAATCTATATTTGAGGATGTAAGAAACTATACAAAATAGCATGGAATTAAAATCTTCATTCTTTATCAGAAATAGTCTGCAGATGGGTAATCTGGAGAAATAACATACGACCTGGGATTGATGGTGTATATAATCCCAACACTTGAAAGGCAGAGGCAAGAAAATCAAAAGCTTGAGACCAACCTGTGGACTATATTGTGAAATAGTTTCTAAAAAAAAAACCCCAAATAAACAAACAAGCAATGAAAAGATAAACATTATTTATAGTTAACTAGATAATGTATGATTTCCTTCTTCCTTCTTAATCTTAAAAAAAAAAAAATCCAGTTATCTACCCTTGACCCAGCAGCCAGCAGGATGGTAGAAGTAGAACAAGGAGAAAACATCCTATGAGTAGCTGGTACGGTTGGACAGCACCGAGCAGCTGGTACGGTTGGACAGCACCCACCAGAGGCAGGACCTGAATCATACCTTGTATTGGAAGCAGCACTCACTACTCAAACACCTGAGAAAAGTCAAGAAGGAGGCACCACTGATGAAGGAGCCCCAAGTGGTGAAGACCCACTTGAAGGACTTGCTCATCCTGCTCAGGATGGTGGCAGTATGATGTGGGTGTGTACAACAGCAAGACTTTCATCCAGGTGGAAATCAAGCTACACATGACTGACCACTACCTGGGTGAGTTCTCCAACACCTACAAGTCCATGAGAACAGCATCAATGCTCCACACTCCTCCTGCTTCATCCCCTTCGTATGAGCTGCTTTTTTTGAAACAAGCTAGAGACAGCAGAGAGGTAGGAGCCTCAGTTGAGGAAACGAGCCTATATGATCCAGCTCAGTGATCAATGGGAGAGGGCTGGCCATCAATGGTGGGTGGTGCCATTCCTGGGTTCTATAAGAGAGAGCAGGTGAACAAACCATGGTGATGCACCACAGTAAACAGCATCCCTCCATGGTTTCTGTATCACCTCCTGCTTCCAGGTCACAGCCCTGTTTGACTTCCTTCAAAGATGGGTGACAATGTGGAAGTGTAAGCTGAATAAACCTTTTCTTCCCCAATTTGCTTTTGGTCATAGTGTTTCATCAAAGCAAATAGAAACCCTAACTATAATAAGTTGGTACTAGTATCATGGGGTATTGCTGTGACAGACCTGACGATGTTTTTAGAAGCATCAAGGAAGAACTTTGGAACTATGGGCTAGAAGAACCATTGAGTGTCGTGATCTCAGTGGGATGCCCTCGAGGAACTTGGGAGATATGAATGTTGAGAGCAATGCAGAAGATGGAGGTCTGGTTTATGAAGTTTCACAGAGAAGTGGTGTATACTTGATCAGGAGCAGGTCCTGAAGGCACAGGCAAGATACATGAAGAAGTTCCCCAAATGCCTATGGTTTCCACTTCTGCTACAATTACAGTGCCATCTTCTGCCAAGTGTGTACCTATAGCCTCATGGGGTGTTCCTTATGATCGGTTGACTGAGGAAGAGAAGACTAGGGCCTGGTTTATTGATATTTCTATACGTTATGCAGGCAGAAGTGGACAGCTGCAGCATTACAACCCCTTCCTGTCACAACCCTGAAACACAATGGCAAAGGGAAATGTTCACAGTGGAAAGAGCTTCAGGCAGTACACACAGTATTGCAGTTTGCTCGGCAGGGGAAATGGCCAGATATGCAGCTTCTCATTGATTCCTGGGCTGTAGCCAATTGATTGGCTGAATGGTCAGGGGCTTGAAAAGATAATAGGAATATTGGTGAGAAAGACATCTGGGTAGGAGCGAGCTCTCCAAACGGATGAAGAACGTAAAGATACTTGTGTCCCGGGCAAATGCTCATCAAAAACATGACATCAATAATCAAGTGGATAAGATGAACCGTTCTGTGGACAGTAAGCTTCTTTCCCCAGCCATCGCTGTCATTGCTCAAAGGCCATATGAACAAAGTGGCCATGATGATAAAGATGGGGGTTAAGCATGGGTTCAATAGCATGGCCTTCTACTCACCAAGGCTGACCTGGCTACAGCTGCTGCTGAATGCCAGATCTGCCAACAGCAGAGACCAACACTGAGACCCAGATATGGTACCATTCCCTGGGGTGATCAGCCAGTGACCTGGTGGCAGGTTGAATACATTGGATCACTTTCTTCATGGAAAGAACAACCCTTCATCCTTACTGGAATAGATACTTATGCTGGTTATGGATTTGCCTTCCCTGCTTCAGATAAAGCCACCATCTATGGATATAGCACACCTTTGCTATGGTCATGATATTCCATGCAGAATTGCTTCTGACCAGGGAACTCATTTCATAAACAAAGAAGTGTGACAGTGGGCCCATGATCATAGAATCCACTGGCGTTACCATGTTCCATACTATCCTGAAGCAGTTAACTTGACAGGAAGATAGAATGGCCTTTTGAAGACACATAACTTTATCCAGATCTACAGGTGAAGACACACCTTCAATCTGGGCCACACCTTCTGCTGGAAGTCTGAAAAAGGGCATGGAGGAGAAAAGCTTTTGTCTCTGCCTGCCTGCTCTTGCCTTGCTAACACTGGCACTGGAGCCTACTCTGCAGGATTCCAGCATGAGATGCCTAGCCTGTGGGACTGAGCAACTACTAGATTCTTGCACTTTTCATTTACAGCCCTTGTTGGATTAGCTGGACTGCAGCCTGCAAGTCATTCCAATAAATTCCCCTTTTACGTACTATATACATACAGAGACTCATTTCTTAAGTTCTGTGACTCTAGAGAACCCTAACTAATACATCCTTCAAGTAGCTATGGCCCAATAGACTCATGTTTAGTCTCCGGAAAAATATCCAATTATGATGACCAAAAATGAAAAATACTGAAGAAAAAAAGCCCCACCAAGGCACTAGGCACCTTCTACTATGTATGGAAGAGAGTAAACTATTTGCTCTGGGAAGAAGATGCCAGCTGGGTACTGCTTTCAGCTGACTGTCAATCTTTAAGGAAATACTCAGAAACCGAAATGTATGGGAGCAGCCAAAACTGGCACCACCCCCAAGAGCAGCAAGTCTCCGAGATATGAGCAAGAAAACGTAGGATGGGCTCTGTTGTTATAAAAGGATGTACATCACTGGCCTGACTGTCCTGTTAACAGCAGGCACAGTTCTAACAGCTGTGAGCAGACAAGTCACACTCAGAAAGAGAGATGTCCACAGGCATATCGCTATAGTCGGTAGCTGTGTAGTGTCCTAACTGTGCTCATACTGAAATACTGAGACCAACAGCCTGTGATTGATAGAACTGAGATCTTGAGAAATCTCAAGTCATCAAATGCTGGCATTGGAAAAAGATAGCTTTTTATCTGTTAAGGAAAAATTGAGCCAGGTTTTATGGCACATGCCTGTAATTCTAACTTTCAGAATGCGGAGGCAGGAGAGTCAGGAGATCAAGGCCAGCACTTGGGTACATATGCAACGAACCCCATAGTTTGAGTGACAAGCTAACTTAGTAAGAGTTCATTGCCTTAGAGACTAATCTGAAAATTATTAAAAAAATAAAATGAATTGAAACTTTGTAAGAGGTTTTAAATAAATTATACATCCAGTATTAGAGATGATAGATAAGTGTATATAGGGGGAACACACACATACACACACACACTACACACACAAAAGCCAACCCAATAAATCATACAAAACACTATTGATACTTTAAAACAGTAGAGGAAAAAATAATCTAAAGATTGAAAAACAAAACACCCCCAAAGCTAAAAAGAATGTCTGGCACGTAAAGAAGTGTACTTACGACATGGACCGATCACGCACCATAGCTTGGCAGCTGGCCCTCTCTTGTGATCACAAGCTATCTGAAGGTTTTGAGTCACGATGAATAGCGGCTTATTTTAGGGCACAACCCTTGGAGCTCACATACTGTCTCTGCATGGGGCTGCCTTTCTGACGCTCCTCTATTCTGTATATACCAACACGAACATTCCGCATTAACCGTTCCCATCCGCAGCTCTCCCTTGGGTATGTGGAAAGCCATTCCACATGCACTTGCATCCAGACCACACGTCTGGCAGAAACAGCAATGATGATGGAATGGCACTATTGTTTCTTTGTATACTATTGTATCTTTATATACTGCCATGCACTTCACAAGCAGTCAGTAACTTTGCTGGCTTCCTTAAGCAAGGAGGCTTTCATACGACAAAAGCTCCCGGAGCTGCACCAGCTAGATGAGCAACGCCAGGGCAAAGGAAACACTGGAAGGCAAATCCTTTCCCCAGAATTCAGCGTTCTGCCTTTCTTATGTGGCCTTTTTCCCATGAGAAGTGTGAGTACAAGCATGCGTGTGTGACATGCACAAGTGTGTGGGTGTGGTTTCTATGTATACGCAGAGACCAGAACAAGGAGTTGGCTGTCTTCCTCCATCACCCTCTGCCTTCCTGCCCTGAGACAGGGTCTCCCACTGGATCGGACACCTGCTGCTTTGGCTAGACCACATCTCACTGCACACCAATGTGGAGATGCATTTTGGAGCCCATGCTCTGACAGATACCCTTCAGACTGTCTCCTGAGAGTGGTCTGTGTGATGCTCTGTCATGGAGGCCGTCACGCTGTGGAACTGCCTGTTTCTGATGTGCCTCCTCCACTCTTACATAAGCTCCTTTACATGAACTGTTGTGTTGTCACTTGCCTGCCTGGCACTTAGCATGTGCTCAGACACAAATGAATAAATCACTACAAGAAAGAATATATTTTCACATTTGACTATCTCTTACCTTTATAAAGTAGAATAAAGTCGCTAACTGGCTTATACATTGTGTCACATAGCTTAAAATCACAATGCAAAAATACTCAAAATGTTCAAAATAACTTGTATTTTTCTGCTCAAAACTGGTGGGATAGTTTAGACAAGTGCCTTTACAAAGGGACTTCTGTATAAAAGCACTGTCCTTGAGAGGGTCAACTGGAACAGTCTACAGCCACTCCAAGAACTTGGTGTTCTCAAGTGCAAACATGCAATTTAAAAGTATTTTTATTCATAAATTACATATTTTGTATCGTGTTATTGGATACAGCTGTTACAGCCTCAATGATCACTGTATAATCAACTTACTTCCTTCTTGTAGCAAACAAGCAAGATGAAATAAAATTATATTATTCGAGACTTGAAGATTAACTGGATTGCTTGCCAGTCTGAACTAGCGGCATGTGTCCTTGGTGCCTGGAAGCCTCTTCTTCTAAGACCAGGGCATGTGGGACACCACAGTACTGACTTTACTTGGAGCCTGAAACTTCTGTCTTCTACCCCATGGCTCACAGGCTCTGCCCTTAACCATGTACCTCAGCAAACAAGGACGGGAGCTGGCTGCAGCACTTACCAACCAGGACCTGACCGCTCTTCATAGCCGAGCCTCCTGGCAACAGGCCATGCACCACGAGCCTCTCTCCGTCTGCCTGCTTCGCGCTCCTTTTCCAGCTCCTCTTGGTCTGATGGATGATCCCCACCAGTACTTCCAGGAGTTTGACCTGCTCCCTGGCCTTGATGGCCGTCAGCTTTCTGGGGTTGATGTAGACGGTCACATCCTTGTACCGCTGCTGCACGGTGACTCCCGTCTTCTGGGAGGACTGATGTTTCAGAATGGACACGGGCCCATTGTTGCTGCTGCTCTTTTTGTGGTGACGCCTGGGTAAAAGGCTTTTGCTTTTCAAGATCTTGGTGAAGCGCCTGAGCTTGGGCTCGGACTTCTTCCTCTCTCTGGAATCGTCCTCTTCGATGATGACCTCCTTGTCGCTGAACCTCACGTGGTTCACGTGGTTCGCTGTCTGGGTCTCCGGAAGGAGGCTCTCCTCCTCGTCCTCACTCAGCTCCAGGTAGAACAGTTCTCCGTTCTTCTGCACACTGTCCAGCCACTCAGGCTCCACATCACTGTGGGAGAGAGAAAAGGCCACCTGAACGGTCATCCAGCGTGAGAAAGACAGCGTCACCTTCCTGTGTAGGAGGGGCAGCAGCCTTGACAGCAGAAATGGAGGCGGGGTGTAGAATTTTAAAGAATGGGGAGGGAAGCAAACAGGCAGAGTAATATACCAAAGAAACCAATAAAGGGGTGGGGGAGGGAGCAACTTTTTTATAATATATTGGGCTGTATTAAAAAAAAAAAGAAACCAATTCAGGCTCATACCTGCAATTCTAGCACTTGGGAAACTAAGGCAGGAGGACTGTCATGAATTCAAGGCCAGCCTGGGCTACACAGTGAGTTCCAGGGTACAGAGTGAGGCTGTCTCAAAAGACAAAAGTAAAGCAAAACCACAACCACAAGACTGCGTCAGAGGCTGGGAAGATGCTTGCTGCATCCGGAGGTGGGAGCCTGCTTGCTGCACCAGGCAGACATGGGTTCATATCCGCACGCAGCACCCCAGGAAAGCCATGCTGAGTGAGGACGCTGGCTAGCCATGCCCCCAGAACTGAAATGTTCCCTCTAATCTCTCTCTCACCAGAGATAAAGGAAATGCCACACGTCTGGGGAAGTAAAAACCTGAAACTTCTAGAAGGGCCAGCTTTACAGAAAAGGCAGGAGCTGCTAGGGCGAGACCCTAATCAGCAGCTGCAGAGAGCAGACACGTGGGCATGTGGAAATGCCCACAAGCTGTCCGAGGGCTCTAAGGCTTCCAAGCGTCACCAGTGCTGGTGTGACACACTTTTGAGTTGTCCCTGCCCCTTGTAGTTAACCCCTTCCTAACTCCTGTTAGTGACCCCAACAAAGTCTCATTGATTTACCAAGCCACACACTACTGTCCAGTCTACCATGGGTTTCCCCTCTAGGGTGAGTAGATGTAAGTGCCTCACACGACAACATGGTAGCACAGGTCTAGCTCAAAGGGTGGGCTCCAGGCTCAGTGAAAGATGCTGACTCACAAAATAAGGTAGAGCACAATAAAGGCCAATCCTGTTACTAACCTCTAGCCTCCCCTGTGCACACCTACATTCACAAGCATGCACATCGCTCCCACTCCCCGCTCTCATACCATAAATCCATCCCGTGTGTAGTTATAGCTCACTTTGGATATCTCAGAACTCACGTTAGCCATTCAAAGTGTGATCGCATGCATAGTAGCCAGCTGTGTGGAAAACGTCCTATTGCACGGTGGGTACTTAGGGCGGCTTCAGGCTACAATGAACCTAAGCATCACATGCTTTGTCCAGATAACAATTTTCAGAAAAGCAGCCGTCATCTTTCCATAAACTGCAACCATGGCTGAACCAAACCAGCTATAATCACAGCTCATAATGAGCCTGGCTGTAACCTATAATTTCTGTACAACTCCTCATTAGCAGTAATAGTAAGAAAAGTAAAGCCAACACTTTACATAACTCGTCCTGTGGCCGTAGAAGAGGGCAGATGGGAAGCTGGCTATTAAAAACCCCAAATTATTGCCATTAGAACTATTGAAACAGCACTAAAGAGCAGCAGCATCCATCCTGGATAATAACTGATCACACTCTGTCCTATTTGGAGTTACAGTCTGCCTCCTGTAAAGTGACACTTGTCTCCTCGGGAAGCCCCCATGTGGGGAGAGCCTTCAGATGACCACTCCGGTGGGACAGGGTGTACTCCAGCAGTTCTCAACCTTCCTAATACCTGGGTCTTTTAATGCAGCTCCTCATGTGGTGAACCCCCACCTCAACCATAAAATTACTTTCATTGTTACTTCATGACTGTAATTTTGCTACTGTTCTGAATTATAATGCAAATATCTGTAGGTTTCAATGTTTTGAAACCCCCTGTGAAAGGATCATGAGCCACAGGTTGAGAACGGCTATGAATCTGTGTTCTAATCGTTCAACCAAACAGAAAAGTTTTCTCTGCTTTCTCAAGTGTTTATTACCAACTCTGGATCCTTAACTCCAATTTTTGTCAAATACTGATTTCTGAATTCCATAAATATGATCCTATTACTGCCCTAGTCTACGCAGCTGGTTACTAACACAAAATTTTCATGTGTATAAATGAGTCTTTAAAAAAAAAAGGCACAAGTGTCTCAGAACACCACAACTAACCCTTCACTGGTCTAGCTGCTTCCCCAAATGTGGCATCCTTTAAGATGCCCAGTATCACCGACCACAGGTCACCAACCACTTACACCAGCCACTTCACTCTCACCTTCTATCCTCACACAAGTCAGTGTTCAACCACTCTGAAGCTCTGTTCTCGAGATTCCAAATAACTGTGTGCCTACTGTAAGCCTCTAGGTGACAAGTGATCAACAGTCCTCACTAGTACTCTGTGGACAGAAGGATCCTCACTGGCACCCTGTGGACAGTAGGATCCTCACTGGCACACTGTGGACAGTAGGATCCTCACTGGCACACTGTTGACAGTAGGATCCTCACTGGCACACTGAGGACAGTAGATCCTCACTGGCACACTGTGGACAGTACGATCCTCACTGGTACTCTGTGGACAGTAGGATCCTCACTGGCACCCTGTGGACAGCAGATCCTCACTTTCACCCTGTGGACAGTAGGATCCTCACTGGCACACTGTGGACAGTAGATCCTCACTGGCACACTGAGGACAGTAGGATCCTCACTGGCACACTGTGGACAGTAGGATCCTCACTGGCACACTGTGGACAGTAGGATCCTCACTGGCACACTGTTGACAGTAGGATCCTCACTGGCACACTGAGGACAGTAGATCCTCACTGGCACACTGAGGACAGTAGGATCCTCACTGGCACACTGTGGACAGTAGATCCTCACTGGCACACTGAGGACAGTAGGATCCTCACTGGCACCCTGTGGACAGCAGATCCTCACTTTCACCCTGTGGACAGTAGGATCCTCACTGGCACACTGTGGACAGTAGATCCTCACTGGCACACTGAGGACAGTAGGATCCTCACTGGCACACTGTGGACAGTAGGATCCTCACTGGCACACTGTGGACAGTAGGATCCTCACTGGCACACTGTTGACAGTAGGATCCTCACTGGCACACTGAGGACAGTAGATCCTCACTGGCACACTGAGGACAGTAGGATCCTCACTGGCACACTGTGGACAGTAGATCCTCACTGGCACACTGAGGACAGTAGGATCCTCACTGGTACACTGTGGACAGTAGATCCTCACTGGCACACTGTAGACAGTAGATCCTCACTGGCACACTGTGGACAGTAGGATCCTCACTGGCACACTGTGGACAGTAGGATCCTCACTGGCACACTGTGGACAGTAGGATCCTCACTGGCACACTGTGGACAGTAGATCCTCACTGGCACACTGTGGACAGTAGATCCTCACTGGCACACTGTGGACAGTAAGATCCTCACTGGCACACTGTGGACAGTAGGATCCTCACTGGCACACTGTGGACAGTAGGATCCTCACTGGCACACTGTGGACAGTAGATCCTCACTGGCACACTGTGGACAGTAGGATCCTCACTGGCACACTGTGGACAGTAGGATCCTCACTCGCACACTGTGGACAGTACGATCCTCACTGGCACACTGAGGACAGTAGGATCCTCACTGGCACACTGTGGACAGTAGATCCTCACTGGCACACTATGGACAGTAGGATCCTCACTGGCACACTGTGGACAGTAGATCCTCACTGGCACACTGTGGACAGTAGATCCTCACTGGCACACTGTGGACAGTAGGATCCTCACTGGCACACTGTGGACAGTAGGATCCTCACTGGCACACTGTGGACAGTAGGATCCTCACTGGCACACTGTGGACAGTAGGATCCTCACTGGCACACTGCAGACAGTAGGATCAGGTTTCACTGTGACTTGCCTATGACATGTTCCCAAAACACTGATGTGCTAATGTTTGTTGCCAGGCAGTGAGCTAGAGAGAGGAAAGAGACTGTGAGGGTACCATCCGCTGATGGACTCAGATGGCAGGCTTTGAGGAGCATGGGGTCGCTAGGAGCATGCTTTCTACTATGTTCTGTCCCCTCTTGTTCCAGCTGCCACGAGGTGAGCAGCCTCCTCTGCCATCTGCACTGTTTCCCCCGCAGCCCAGAAACAGGGCCAAGAAACAATGTCTTTGAAATCGGGAGCGGAAATAAACCCTTTCTCACTTAACTAACCTGTCACAGTACTGAAAAGTGACTGGTTCCTAATAACAGAGATTCAAATCAACTTCAACAGTCGTGGCTTGTCTGTGTTAACATCTTATCCTTGCAGTTTGCCAAGCTCTCAATATTAGATTCAAGAACACGTTTTCATTTGCCAAATATACGGCTGGTTCATCTGAATTGTTTATATTTATAAAGTATGAATTCACCTTTTGGTTATGCTTTAAAGATACATGTGGCAAATACACAAGACCAGCCACTGTGGCAAATGAAAGCACATCTCTGTGACATCAAGATGGCCCAGCAGATTAAAGTGCTTGCTGCCAAGCCAGACAATTTGAGTTCAATTCCTGGCACCCACAATGTGGAAGGAGAGAACAGACTCTACAAAGTTGTTCTTCATTCTCCATGTATGCTACATGGCACATATGCAGTTGTATACACACACTTGCAAATACAGTACTGAGAAGCAAAACAAAATCAAAGTTAAAAAAAAATACCTTTGCTTTGTGAGGAGAAGCTGAGAAAGAACCCAGGATGATGCACATGGTAGGTAAAAGACAGAGGCATACAGAGTAAGTGGCAGGAGAGTGTTAGGGAGCAAAAGAAAAGCAGGACTTCATAATTGTCATTCACAGAACAGAGTACAGGGCAGACATCGCCTTAACCCAGAGACGGATGCTAGGAGACCAGGCATGGGCTGAGAAACTGTCGAGAACCACAGGAGATTAAGACAAACTGATGACGGGTGGCAACATGATACGCCGGGTGGAATCCTGGAACCAAAACACAACAGTAATAGAGGAGCGGTAACATCCAAACCAAGTCTGGAGTCAGCTCAGACCAACCTTAACTTCTTCCTGGCGAGAGAGCGAGTAACAGCTGCGTAGGATGTTAACATTAGAGAGAGCAGGTTTTATGGGAGTACAAGGGACACCTTTGCAACTTTCTGCAAGTCAAAACTTAACTCAAATTAAAAAAAAAATCTTTTAGAAAAGGAATGAGGCCTAGCTGTTTCAATTCACACTTTTGTAGCACGTGGATCTCAAGAGTCAGCAGCACTCGTGTACTTTTAACACCTCTGGGACTTCCGTCGTACAAGCCAGGAAGTTCCCACTGTGTAATGTTTTCCGTGAAAGTCGCCGTTGTTTATTTTACTTTGTTTCTAGTCAGAAACAACCTTAGGTTTGCAAGCTGCTTGCTGAAGGTGCTTTGATTGGTCTCCAAGCCCCTCGGTGATAATGTATACAGGAGCAGCATCCTGCCCAGAGGCAGATTTGCCAATGTGAAAATCAGCACATTTACTTACAGTTGTACCATAACATGTCAAAGGAAAAGGACTTAAGATAATGTCAGTGGCTCTAAACTCTTAATGTATTCCAAAATCCTTAGGTTTAGAGAGAACCTTTTATTTTCTCTTTCTGAAAGTTATATGACTCTCTTAGGTCTTCATTGGCATTAATGCCAGAATTATTTTTTTGTATCACTTGAAACAGCACAGCAATTTTCTTAACCACTGCAAGAAGAGCCATGCAGTAGCCTGACCATCACATTTCCTCATTTAAGGAAAAGAGACATTTGTACTACCCCAAATAATTATATCCTCCTTCTCTGGAAAAAAGTACCATGCATTTTACCAAAGTGGTCACCATGTAGTTATGTGACACTAACAGGTATAACAGCAGGACGATTTTAGGCACAAAAAAACCCTACACACAGTAGAAAACAAAAAGTGACAGGGTGGTATGGGGTGATGGCTAATGGGATGGCTAGTGGATGATGGATGGCTAATGAGTGATGGCTAATCTCAGCTGTCAGTTTGATGCAGGTTAGTCCTAGATTCAGTCTGTTAAGGGAGAAAGGCCACAGTTCCAGAGGGACAGCGTCCATCAGACTGGGATGACATGGCAACAGGAAAGAAGGCATGGAGGCAGGAGCAGGGAGCTGGTTGATCATACTTCATTTGCACACAGGAAGCAGATAGAGAGCAGCAAACAGGGTCATGCCATAAACTCTCAGGATCCCACCTACAATGAGGTACTTCCTCCAACAAGGCTCCGTCTCCTAAAGGTTTTGTAACCACCCCAGATAGCATCACCAGCGGGGGACCAAGTGTTTAAAGACATGAGCCTGTAGGGGACATCTCATATCCAAAACACAACAGGAGCTAGAGTCACCTAGGGGACAAGTCTCTGTCATAGCTGTGACTGATTATCTATACTGGACTAACCTCTGGGAATACCTCTGATGGTTTATGTTAGATTAGTCTCTAGGCATGCTTATGAGTGATTGTCTGAATTAGGTTAATTGATGTAAAACGACCCACTGTAAATGTGGGTGACACCATTCCATGAGCTGGAGTCTTGGACTGAACAAAGAGGAGGAAGTTAGCTGAACATTCATTGGTCTCTGATCCTTAGCCCTGTGTGCAATGAGACCAGCTGCCCCAAGTGTATGCTACTGTGTTCATGACAGACTGCACCCTCAAACTATAAACCAAACACACCCTTCCTTCTTTAAGTTATCAGGTATTCTGTTGCAGTAGTGGGACAAGTAACTACTACATCATGAAGTTAGTGTGAAGACCGTCTGGGATCTAGAAAAGCAGAGCATTTGAGTGAGACTCTTGAGTGATTTTGACAAGTAGAGAAAGAAAAAAGGTTTCAAACCCAAGGAACAAAATGTAAAGCTGCAGGTATGAAAGAACGTGTAGACATTTCAGTGCAGTAGGAACACAAGTAGCTTAGAAAATGAAGCTGTTACTGGGGGCAGAGATGGTTCAGTGAGGCCCTGAATTGAATCCCCAGGGTTGTGGGGGAGATGGTATGGCCACTCAGGCTTCCAACCTGCCTTAGTTAGGGTTTTATTGCTGAGAAGAGACACCATGGCCATGGCAACTCTTATGAAGGAGAACATTTAGTTGGGGTTGGCTTTTGGTTGAAGCACGAGTGCAGGCAGACCTGGTGCTGTAGAAGGAACTGAGAGTTCTAGATCTGGATCTGTGGGCAGCAGAAGGGGACTGTACCACTGTAGCAGGAACCATGGGGCCACCTCTAGGTAAACATGCTGGGGAAGAGGGGAGAATGCAGCTGCAAAAGCATCGCCTGCAGGACCTAATTGAGGACTGCCTGGGAGACCAAGGATCTTTGAAGTAGACAATGCCAGCCAATCGGGAACTGCTGTTTGGAGAAGAGACACGGGTGGAGGGTATTAAAGGCGCTTACAGCAGTGCTCAGATGAGCTTGCTGCGGCATTTCTCACCTGCTCCTGCAGTCTGTGTTGTTGATTCCACGCCACCTCACCTCCAACCCCCAAGGGTGGGTAGGGTCAGGCAGGGAGTAGTCTAGGGCACAGGCAGCATGCCACAATGGGCACAGCTTGGCCACAGGGGAACTCAAAGCCCACCCCACACTGACACACTTCCTCCAACAATGCCACATCTCCCTATGGGCAAAGCGTTCAAACACATGAGTCTATGGGACCATACCTATTCAAACCACCACATTCCACTCCTTGGCCCCCGTAGACTTGTAGTCATAACATAATGCAAAATGCATTTGGTCCAACTTAAAAACTCCCCATAGTCTATCACAGTCTCAACAATGTTTAAAAGTCCAAAGTTCAAAGTCTCTTCTGAGATTCACATAATCTCTTAACTGTAAAATCAAAATCAAAAAGCAGATCACATACTTGCTATATACAGTGGCACAGAATATACATTACTGTTCTAAAAGAAAGCATAGTGAAGAAATAGTTGACCAAAGCAAGACCGAAAACCATCTGGGCAAACTCCAAACTCTGCCTCTCTGTGTCTGATGTCTTTAGATCTCCAACTCTTTTAGCTTTGTTTCTTTCTCTTGGGCTGGTTCCACTCCCTGTTAGCAGCTTTTGTAGGTGGGAATCCCACAGCTCTGACATCTCCAACCTCTTGGTGTCTACAAAGGCAATCCAGGCTTCCCCTTCAGAGATTCACACCATGATCTCTCTGGGCCACACACCTGGCCTCAGCAACTTTCCTTCGTCATGGAGATTCCATAGACCTTTCTTCTATCCTTGACTCTAAAGCCAGAACTACGTGGCCGAAGCTGCCAGTTCTGCTGCTTGCTGGGACTGGAACATGGCCTCCTTGTTCAATTACACCTTCACCAGCTTTCTGGATTTGGTGGTTTCCTGTACCACTTAAGCTTGGCTGTCCTGGAACTAGCCCTGTAAACCAGGCTGGGCTTGAACTCAGAAATCTGCATGCCTCTGTCTTCTGAAGTGCTGAGATCAAAGGTGTGGACTACCAACCCGAATCTAAGCTTTTCTTTAATTCCTTTTCACTAGTTGGAAGCTTAGCTAGGTGGAGTCTGAGGTCACACACCTATATACATCTACCACACACATAACAAAGATGAACTAAGCCAGGAACTTTCAAAGCTATCCTAGGGAATCTAAGGCTGGGGAGCTACTGTGCTTTTGAGTAGAGCAGGAAACATGGTCTAGAACTGTGTTGTCTTTTTAAAGACTTATTTTAAATACTTTTGTTATTCTTTGATAATTTCACATAACTGAATTTTGATCATATTCACCCCAACTTCTCCCACTAACTACTCCCAGATCAATCCTCGCCTGCATCCCCACAATTTTTTCTTCTTATAATTATTTAAAGAACTCATCAAGACCAGTAGTGCTACTATGCATTCCTGGATATGGGGCCATACAATGGAGCCCAGTACACTTGTTAGGGACCACACCCTTTCACAGAAACCATCAACCATCCATAGTACCTCAGTTAGGGGTGGAAATTCATGAACCTCTTACCCTCCAGGCTGGAATGTTAACTGGCTTGATCTTATGGATCTTAGTGACAAATCTTAAATCTGTCTGCTTAATTTGGAGTGACCATAGAATCCAGAAACCCAGGAAGAGATCACTGATGGGGAGGAGAAGTAAGTGTGTGTGTGTGTGTGTGTGTGTGTGTGTGTGTTCTTGTGTACTAGAAATCAAACTCCAGTGTTCCCCTAGAATAGTACATGCCATGCTCTTAATTACTGAACCATTCCTTCAATATTTTTTGTCATTGTTTTTGGTTTTTCAAGACAAGGTCTCCCTGTGTAGCATTGCTGTCCCGGAACTCACTTTGTAGACCAGGCTGGCCTCAAACTCACAGAGAGCCTATCTCTGACTTCTAAGTGCAGGGATCCAAGGTGTGTGCCACCATAGCTGGCTCATCTCTCCAATCTTTAGAACTGCGTTTGAGAAAGTAAGTTCTTATAGACGGATGACGGGAAATAGAGGCAGAGCTTCAGATCTATTAGAGGTGACATCCACGGAGTGTGTGAGAGAGGAGTGGCAAGCCCTGGTAGTAAGGCAGTATGTCGAGAGGAGACAAGTGAGGGCTGGGGTACAGCCCAGGGTGTGCGCACAGCAATCAAGTCTAAGGATGTAAACCGAGACTGTGGCGAGAAGATGGAGGAAAGGCAAGGGAGACAATTCCCTTTATAACACGCTGAACTGTGTGAGGTGGCAGTTGGGAATTATACAGCATTAACCCACTTTCATGTTCCTTATCTTATTAAACTATGTTAGTTTATAAAAGAACTAATTAAAAGAAAAACCAGGGCTCAGAACAGGAGAAAAAAAGAGAACTTCAAACAGAAGTATATGGCATCCTATAAGTCACTCCTGTCCATGTCAAAACCCAAGACAAAGGTAAGTACTTATCTAGACAGGCAGCAGAATTGTACTCAGAAGAGAGAGAGAGAGAAAGGAGAGAGAGAGAGAGAGGGAGAAAGAGAGGGAGAAAGAGAGGGAGAAAGAGAAGGAAAGGGAGAGAGAGAGGGAGGAGAGGGAGAGGGAGAAAGAGGAGAGGGAGAGGGAGAGGATCTACCATAGTAACAAAATTAAAAAAAAAAAGATAAAACAGAGACTAAACACCGCACTTTTTCAAAACTCTGGAAAATACAAAGCCACCTGCAGTGGCAGAAAGCGAGTGGTCCCAGAGAGAGAGGGAACGCATGGTCTCAGACACGTGGAGAAACATCTGGGTGAGCCATAATGTGCCCTGCTGATGGATGGAAGTGCAGGCTTGCACATATGCCTCAGTAAAGTGACTTGAAAATCTCAGGCATGCAAAGGAAGTATTTGCTTTCTTCTCTAGCCAATCTTACTTTAGGTAGAAGTTTCTCAGGCAGAATCTATTTCACAGTCACCCCTCTTCTTGCCCCTCAGCCCTAGTTATAAAACTAACAATGACAAACAAACAAAACAAAAAACAACAACAAAAAAACCCAAAACCAAAACACTTTAAAAAAATCAAAGATTGATGTCATAAAATTGTCATCTCTGGCCATCATGAACTAATCACTGTTGCTTCAATGAACTGGGAACTGCACAGCAAAGCAGAGAAGCCTGGCTTCACTGCTAAGGAAAGGCGTTTATTATCTTAGTCCTGAAGCCATCAGTGGGTCCCTTAACCCTATCCTCTCCCCTGTTTGGTCTCTGAAGCCCCCTGAGGTCATGCCCATGTGCCAGGTTTAGACACAATGGCATCTTCTATCTAAAGCCTCCCTCGACCATAACAAGCCTAAAATAAATCTACTAAAAGAACAACTTGGGGCCAGAGGAATGCCGCGGCAAGTGAGGACACTTGCACTTGGATGACCTACGTGTGATGCCCTGAATCCACATGGTAGGGGGAGAGAATCAACTCTTTCAAGTTGTCTTCTGACCTCCATACTTTCGTTATGGCAACTGTGAGCAAGCACACACACATGGGCACACACACATGTAAACACACACAGGCTCACACAAATACAGGCACTTACACACACAGCCACACCTAGACACACATTAAATATTTTTAAAACCCTACCAGAATATTATCCTAAGGCAGTTTCATCTCACAAATAATAAACTAACATGATCATATGTAGGTCAAACTGCATTTCGATTGCAAACACGCATGAAATAATAGCTTGCAAAAAGAAGAGTCAGTCAGTAACGGGAATCTTAAAAGTCTAGGATATGGAATATGCCTCTCTCTGTGTGCTTCATGGAGTCCACAGGGGTAACCGGCAAGTCTTATCTCTCTGATTTGAAAGGTTCGGATTCATGATCCTAAGCCTTCCATCAGAGTGGTTCTTCCCAAAGCAGGGTGGCCCAGCTTGCACAATACTGTAGCTTATGGCAGTAAATACGTAATATAATAAAATATTTGAACAAAACCTTCCCAAGGCAGGTCAGCAATTTTCTCTTCATGTTACACATACCAACAAAGGACAGACCAAAAAAAAAAATCTTAATTTTGGAACAACCAGCCAAACACTTTGCAGTAAGAGTGTATTATCAGGACAAGGACACTGGAATATTTGGAGTGACTGGTAAATGACTGATAAAGACATCGACTTTTCCTACAAGGTTCTCAAGAAAATCCCACTGTATGCTGGATGCCCCTTCAGGAGTTAGGTCAGTGTTTCTGTGTTCATGGTAACAGTGCAAATATTTCTAGGATAAAAGTGTGTGACTAAGATGTGGGGAAATCACGTAAACTAGGTAAGAAAGCATGCAAGGCATAAGCTTGCCCGCCCGCCTGCCAGCCAGCAGTGCCCTCCATGCTTTCTGCCTTGCAGCTTTGGCCGTGAAGGGAGTTCTCAGATTGGAGGTACTGCTATGTAGAATGGCAACCCAGGCCTGCTTCAAGGTCCTGCCTTGAAGCCCTTCACTCATAACGGACCCTGACCTGGGGTCTAAGTTGCCTTTGGTCATAATTTCTTACCACAGCAACCAACCACAAAGTTTTAAATCATTTTTTAAGATGACAACAACAGCTTACAAAGTTGATATTTTTACATCTGTGTGAAGTTTTAAGACTACAATCTCTCTGTAGTAAGCTTCTAGAGTGGATTTGAGCAGGTTTTCCCCTTACTTTTAGTGACAAAAAAGAATGTGTTACATACTGTTGATTGAAGATGATCAGTTATTCATAACTGCTAGTTCCAACTGCACATAGGATGTTCCCCTAAAAGTATGGACAGCCTTTGGGCACACAGTGACCTGAATCCTTTCACTAATAATCATTCTAAGTTATCAGTAGTTATTCCAAGAAGTCCTTAATCCATAGCAACAGGGATAGATTCCTTAAGAATTGAAATACTGTGACTCAAAATAACTTACTTATGATATTACCAAGAATTCTGACTTGAAATAAAAGAAACCCTGGGGTTGAACAGAAAAATACAGCCTGACTATCCTAAAGCCAGAGAGAATGTCTTGATAGTGAGGCTCCTCTTTATGCTATCATTTCCACAAGAGGAAAAAAACACCTCCCTAATATTAAATAGTTGCCTCACAAAGTGTGTGTACGGTGTCTCTCCCCAGCAAATACTCAGGAGTCTGAGGGTGCAGAGGGACTTCATAAGTTAGGTGTGTTTGCTGCTCTTGGAGAAGACTGGAGTTCAGTTCCAAGCACCAACATGCTTGCTCACAACCCGGGAAAACACTAGTTCCAGGGATTCAATGCCCTCTTCTGGCCTCTGTGGGCACCTGCACTTATGTGCAGATACCCACACAAAGACACACAGGTACATGTAATAAAAAAATAATAAAAATAAATGTTAAAGAATGCTCTAAGACACAGTGAGGTAAGAAGGCAGTGCTACAGAGCACAACAATGATCCTTCACAGACACAGAACCCACCAGAGGCAGGGACCCCCACCCCCACCCCCACCCCTTATCCAGAAACCGGAGCAAGCCCGCCAGCGAACTGCTCCCCGCTCCCCGTGCGTGCGAGCAAGGGCAGGGGACCCGCAGTCTCCAGGAGCCTTACGTGTCACTGCTGGCTGAGGAGTAGGAGCCCAAGCTGCTGGCCCCGGCGTCGGAGTCGCCTTCCTCCTCTTCCTCTTCCTGTGAGGACAGGTCTCCAGGGAGCTCGGGCGGGCGCCCACGCGAGTCTCCCCTCGCAAGGCCCGCCATCCTCTGGGTCGCGAGAGCTCCGGGGCAGAAGCTCAGACGCCAGAGCCCGCCAGCCGCGCCTCCAGCAGCGCCGCCATTTTGCCAGGTCGGGCCACGTGACCCCGATACTCAGTTGCGATTGGCTGAGGCGCCGGTTGCCTGGGAGACGGGGAAGCTTCCCGGTACAGACGCTGAGCATTTTTGGGGGGGGGGGGGCTGTGCAAACTTCTTTGCTGTTTGGCATTTCCCCACGCTCTTCCACGCGACGAGCCAGGCTGAGACTCGTTTTTCCCTTTTCCTTTTTTTCTTTTCATATTGACAGTTTGCACACTGTCTTGTTTTCTTTTTTCTATTATGTTTTAAAATTGTGATCCAAAAGATTCCGTTTGGCTAGTTTTGGGGCGGTTTTTGTTTGTCTTATTTTGATAAACAGTACCTTAGAGGTAAAGACCCTCTTCCATGCACCTCTAGGTGCTAATGCAAATCTCTCAATTCTTTTTTTTTTTAATTTATTTGTGATTTGTGAATAGTTACATCAACTATGTTTAGGTACATAATCGCTATCTTTGTGTCATCCATTGCTGACTCAATTACATTCTGTCTCTATTCATAGCCATTCTAAATATTTGCATACAATGAAGTAAATATTTTTCTGTAATTAAATTTAAAAACAGGGCTTAATGAATTAAGAATGAGTATACAGCTAGCAGGCAACAAAGCCAACCAAGAAATGAACTTTAAGCATTAATTACAACACGCTACATTTTCTCCTCAGGAGTCAATTCTCCAGGTCCCCTTTTCTGTGGTTTCATCTTCCAAGATCAGACAAAGTGTGAAAGTATTAGGTGATAAGTTCCAGAATGGAACGAGTTCTAGATTGTGCATCACTCTGGGTTATGTGGGGAAATCTCACAGTCTTGCTCCATCCCACTTGGTAGTAAACTTCCTTTTGTTGGGTGTATGTACATTGTCTATGTAACGCACCTGTTAGTCACTTATAGTCGCTGACTAGTTAGAAGACAAGCCACCAAAGCATCACACCACACTGACTGTATTTAAGTAGGACTATCAACAGTAGGTTACAGTGCCTAAATGATGCACATAATATCACTCTGTGTCTAGGAAAAAAATCACCAAAGAAATGCCTGTGACCTCAAAAGGTATGGAGACTTCTTCCCAGAAGCAAGCAAGCAGTGGACATCAACAGCATCAACCTAATCCAGTGAACATCAGCAGAGTCTATGAAAGCCAGTGAACCCTAATCCAGAAATTTTGAAGCTCAAACCCTACATGTTGAGGATCACTCCCCAAGACTGCTCCTCTTTACTGCCCTGCGCTTTAAGATGGCAGTCAGGAGACCCAGCTTGTTTTTACTTGTCCACTGCCTGCAAAATGAGGTTTCCATAGCTCTCTCCTTGCGCTTGACTAATCTATTTGAGCAGCTTACAGATTCAGGAAAATTCTTATAGTTACCCTTTTACTGTACATCATTACAAAGAATATAGACCAAAAGATTCACAGGGGAGGTATGGGAGAAGGGATGGTGTCTCAGTGGCTTTTGTCAGTGGTCTCTCTCCAAGTCCCTCCATGTACTCATAGATCTGGAGGCTCTCTGAACCTTTTAGAAACGGAGTCACATAGGCCAGACTGCTAACAGGCTGAGTGGGAAGACTCAATAATGCCTGTGTGTATCTATTCTTTTGCATTTCTTTCTCCTGGGGATGAGGCATGACCCCTCTGAGATGACAAGTGCCTTATAGCCTACTGTCAGACGGGGGGGGGGGGGGGGTGTCACTGTAATAAGGGGACTTTCCATAATAGTTACGTTAAATTTTGATAAAATGTGTATACCTTTTACTTCTGTTATCTCAAACAATAACATTTAGCCAAGATTTTATTTCCAAATAAAAGGGCTTTAAGGCACCTTTTTGATAAGTTAGCCATTTGTTTGTTTGCTTGCTTGTTTAATGATTTGCTTGGGACAGGGTTTCATTGTGTAGCCCTGGGTGGCCTGGAACTTTAGACCAGGATAGCTGGGTAGCTCTCTCTCTCTCTCTCTCTCTCTCTCTCTCTCTCTCTCGATTTATTTATTTATTTTATGTTTAGAATTGCTCTGTTTTCATATACACTAGAAGAGGGAATCAGATTCCATTACAGATGGTTGTGAGGCACCATGTGAGTGCTGGGAATTGAACTCAGGATCTTTGGAAGAGTAGCTCGTATCTGCTGAGCCATCTCACCACCACCACCACCACCACCCCGCCCCCAGGCTGGCTTTATATTCACAGAGATTGTCCTGCCTCTGCTTCCCAAGTGCTTGGAAGTAAAGATGTACACTGCTGTGCTTGGTTGCATTTCTTCACTTTTAAAGCAACCTATTAGATATTTAAAAAGTAAAAGATTTTAAAATATTTTATCTTATGTATATAAGTTTTTGCCTGCAGGTATATCTCTGTACTCTGTGCATTCCTGGTGTTCTTAGAGGCCAGAAGAGGGCTGCAGACCCCCTAGAATGTGAGTTCCAGACAGTTGTGAGCTTCCATGTAGGTTCTGGGACTTGATCTAATCCAGGTCCTCTAGAAGGGCAGCAAACACTCTCAACTACCATCTCTCCAGCCCTGTAAAAGACATTTTCAATAGCAAAATGTCCAGTGTTCTTCCCACAAGCAATAGTCTATAACTTATTTCTATGCACATCTATTAACTTTACACTATGCTCATCAACCCCCAATGTGGCTTCACGAGAGCATAGAGCCCATGTTCGGTTTAGCCTTTACAATGTTTGTCGGAGTTCAGCAGGGGGATGCCCTTCAGTTGGTAGAGTTCTTATGTGGCATACTGGCAGCCCTGAGTTCTGCCCTAGCATTACATAAATCAGTTATGGTGGTGCATGTCTGTAACCCCAGCCCCAGGGAGACATGGGTAGGAGGAGCAGGGCCATCCTTGACTATAGAGAGAGGTGGAGGCCAGCCTGGGATTTATGAGATCCAGCCTCATAAAACGGTTTTCCCCAAATCAAAAAGCTGAGGATCAGCTAGGATCCTATTTAATTTAACTCCTATTATACATGAATCAAATTAAACAAATGTTTGATCAAACAGAATCGCCGAGGGCTTACCAAACATAGAGATTTGAGACCTCGCCCCATATCAACAGGATCAGAATCCACAGAGAGGCTTAGAAATCCCGGGGTGGGGGTGGGGCGTTGTTTGTTTGTTTCTTAAGATTTGTTTTTCCTTATGGGTATAGATATGTTGCTTGCATGTATGCATATGCACCCTTGCATGCCTGGTACCTGAGGAGGTCAGAAGAGAGTGTTGGATCCCCTAGAACTGGAGTTACAGATGGTGTGAGCCACCATGTGGGTGCTGGGAATCAAACTTGGTCCTCGGCAAATATCCTAAACCTCAAGCCATCCCTCCAGCCCCTAAGTCTCTGTTTTAAATGAGGGCCCCCGCTACTTCTTCACCCTTGAGAAACAATGCCCGAAGCTTTGCCTAAGCTGTCTGCTTTTTGGGGGGACTGGAAGGCTGGCGCTTTTGAGCACTCTGCCGTTGCTCCCAGTTGGTGAATTTGAACCTGGTTGGCCTCTCTCTGAATCTCTCCACAGAATCCCATCTGTACCACCCTCCAGCACATTAGTTTCTACATATGTCACTTTCCCGTTCTCTAAATTCAGAGCAGTCCCTACTGCACAGGACTGTTTGGAGTCTGGGGTTTGCACTAATGCATGTAAAACAACTAGTGTAAGCATCGTCTGCAGACTGAGCCACTCTTGTAGACTTACAGAATTCTCTTGATGCCTCTACATAATGCATTTGTTCAAATACAACTTTTCTCTTTAAGATACAGTAGCTGTCTATTCAAAGCCTTCCAGACATATCTCTACCTTCTATCTGTATCTTCTATCTTTCTTCAATGCAATATCCCATGAAATTCTCACTAGAGGATAGCTGTCTCTCATATACATATTGTGTATATGTATGTATATGCTTATATGTATGTATGTGCATATGCATATGTATCACCAAATGACAGATAAAAAGTCTCCTGGAGATATGAGATGACTGGCTGTTTCTTCTTTAAACTTCTCTTCTTTCACAAACTTGAATCACAGATAAAAGGAAAAAAAAAAACCCCATAAAAGAATATTATATCTAAGATAGATTTCTTGCACTAGCTACTCAGAGTATCAGCTTCCTTGGCTAAGCAAGTTCCACCTGTTAGCTCATTGGGAAGAAAGTAGGGGAGAGAGAGATAAAGGGAGAGAGAGAGAGAGAAAGAGCAAGAGAGAGAAACTACCCTGTTTGATCTTTTGTACATAACCACATACATCATAACCACAATGATTTTTATTATTAATTTAATTTTACAGGGGTGTGGTATCAGCAAATTGTACTTCTAACTTTGCTAATATTTCATATCCTTATTTGTGTTGGCAAAGGGTGAAGAAGGAACATTGAGGTGGCATTTTCAGGGCTTTGTGAAGATACTTTGTTAGTCTAAGAGCTGAATACATGGAAACCACAAGAAAACTTTAAAGATTTAGTCTGGGGCTATAATCTCATTTTCTATTTTTGACTGTATAAAAACAGAAGCCCAAAAATGTTTAGTTGAATTTGTAGGAGATTCAAAGTCTTTATTTCCATTGATTACCATCTCAATTAGACAAACAATACAATTCAGACATAAAATACACCAGATAAGAACTCCAGTAATTAAATATTTACTACAGTAGCAGGCTGAAGGCTCTTTATTTAGTAGCAGGAGAAGCTAGCAATGAGGGATAAACAGAGCCACAGAGATGGTATTCCTTTAAACCACAGGAAAAAATATATGTAATAGAGTTTTGTCAGGAACTAATCAATATTGCCTTAAATGTGAACACAGGAACAATATCCTATGAATTAAGCATAATAATTTTTTAAAAATTATTTTAAGGTAATTATTTTCTAAAATGGTGTTAGATCAAAATATATACATATATTATTTAAAACATTGTGACTTTCTAACTTTCTAAATTTTGTAATTTTCCAAAATTTAAGATAGAATCATAATATACAAAAGACACGTCTGCGATGCCAAATTTATGTAATGAACTTACAGTCTGAAAATTTAATTTTCTCTTACGAAAGTGGAATCCCTTTCTGTACAAAACTTAACTGTTGTAAGATCATTCAAATGAGATAAGAACACAGAGGAGGCTCCAGAAGCAGGCCCAGTCTGAGGTAGTCAGGGAAAAGTGCTTCTTTAACATGCATAAAACTATAGGCTTGGTCCCCACTTCTGCAAAAACCAACAAGGGGTTTAGATCATTTCCACTGGATGTAGGAAACCCAGTTACTAGAGCAGATGACACGCCATTCAAGCACCTAGCCTGATTTATCTATTTTTTTGGTCTTCATTCTCTATCTCTACTTACAAATTATAATGTATTTGGTGAACTGTTTTGCCAGCCAGAAGGAAAGGAGGCCTCTACCGTAGGAGTACACAGCCTGGAGAATTACTGATGGCCCACAGTCTACTGGTGAAGAGAAAAGGAAGAAACAAAGAACAGACAGGAGAGTCAGGAAAGATAACAGCATACAGGACAGCAAAGCTAGCACCACTTAAAACCTGTGGTGGTGTGAGCCCTGCAGTCACCTGAAGTCATCTGCAGTCACCTGTAGTCACCTGCAGTCACCTGCAGTCACCCATAGTCACCTGTAGTCACCCACAGTCACCTGCAGTCACCTGCAGTCACCCATAGTCACCTGTAGTCACCCATAGTCACCTGCAGTCACCCATAGTCACCTGTAGTCACCCATAGTCACCTGCAGTCACCCATAGTCACCTGTAGTCACCTGCAGTCACCTGCAGTCACCCATAGTCACCTGCAGTCACCCATAGTCACCTGTAGTCACCTGCAGTCACCTGCAGTCAGAGATGGTCACATGCTGGACAGTGCAAAAGCACCATGCTTTCCTTGGTCAGAGATCTGTGCTCTCTGAGTCTAGAACTAAGGACAAATTGAATGTGGACAAAGTAAGCTTTCTTGTGTGAAGACAGTAATAATAATTTACCTACCACATGGCGGTGTTAAAATTCAAATGCCTCAGAGCTTAAAAAAAAAAAAAAAAAAAACAAAAACAAAAAAACACCAGTATACATTTACATTGTATTTTCCTAAGCTTTAGATTTTACTTCTTTGGTTTAAAAAGATATCTTTTACTGTGTTACTACTGTCAGTCAATAGGGCATATGTTTACTTTATAGTTTTGGGTACTTGATACATTTTGAATATACATATTTTTGCTGTTAACAAGAGTATGAACTTTAGATCATCCAGTCTTTTCATCTGTCTGCTGGCTTAGGTATCCACAGAACCCTTGCTCATTGGCAGACTGTAAGTTCATTACATAATTGTGTTATTATTAACCATGAGACAAAACTGACTTTGCTGAGTTTCTGAACGTCTCTAAGAATAGCCATCCACCTGTGCTTTGTTTTACAGCTCAGGGGACAGTGACTAACACCATCCCTTATGTTTGAAAGGACTTTATGTTCATAAACCTTATGTTCATTGCCAAGTCGTCAGAAATTCACAGTACCGTTCTGATGTGGGTGTCACTCATGTTATGGAAGAAGTTACTATGTTGCCAAGTTACATGGCTCTACACCAGAAATACCACTCCGAGAAAGAGGTTAAATTCACAAAGCATATGCAAAAGCTGCTCAGAAATGTTTGGGAAATATTCATGAGTAGCATGGATAATCAAGACAACACAAAAACATTAGCTTGCCTAAGTAAAATGAATTGGCCAATACCATCCGGAAGCCTTTCTCCTGACAGACCAGAACAGACTAGGCGAAGTCCCCACTCACTGCTGAGTGACTGTCACATCAGGACTGGCACGTTCCTTCTAGTATCTTTCTCAACCGTAAAGCAATCCAGCGCTGTGGGTTTTGAAAACCATATTTGCAATGGGAAACACACAAGTCATTAACAAACACCTGGAAGGCCTAGCTTTTACGTTTAAATGTAAAAATAAAACGAAACACTGTATTCTTTCCTTCAATCTGAGCTTCCTATGGGCTCTTTAAGGCAGTTGCCAAAACTTAGTGGATGATTTACAAGGTATTTATTTCTTTTTATTCTTCACCAGTTTCATATGCATATAATGAATTTTAGTTTGTTTCACTCCCTATTGTCCTGCCTTGTCTCCTCTCTGCTAAGACCCCTTTCTCTTCCTTTAAGTAGAGTTACCCACTCTCCTACTTTCAAGTTTTTGGATGTGTTTGCAGCCCACTGGGTTGCCTGCACATGCAAGAGATGTTTCTAAAAGGAAAACATAAAAAAAAAAAATGATGCCAAAACAACTTTAAAACACAGATTATGCACTGACGTAGTTCATGAGAATTCGGATAGATGGATAAATATGATCTAAAGGTTTTTGTATTATATCCTTACTAAACTTTATATATGCAAGCAAAGGATATTTAAAAGGATGAATATGTTGGAAAATATACCTTCGCCAAGGGGGAGAGAAACTGACACGTGGCAAGTTTTTAAACAGTGTTTTGGAAACACAAAATGACAATAAAATACAGAATAATAGGACACACACAATGCAATGCAAAGCTGAAAATGATTTTCATACTCTGTTAAGATGAAATCACTGTTAGCCACGGTACTGACAAACTGAGCTTCAGAGTCCATGCCCCGGCAAAGGGGAGCTGTTATTTGTAATTCAGATGGAGTGGCTTTTCAGTCTAATGTTGAGCAGGTGCATTCCAGAAATACTTATTCTGAAATGAGCACCTCAGTGTGAGGATTAGAGTATAAACTCTCCCTTCCCCGTCACTCAGGCAGGCTTGTGCTCTCCATTTGAAGTCCAGTGGTGTTAATAAGTTTGGATTTTTTTTCCTACTAGACATTTCAAACAAGAAAAATATGAAGAAATTCTGTTGCAGTGGAGTCAGGTGCTTAAAACAGATTTCCTTCCCAGGCTGGCCAGCCTCACAGCGTGAGCGTGAATGCTGCCTTACAGAGACTACTACCCGGGGTCGCTCCTGAACTGTATGCAATGTTATCAAACGCAAGGAGGAATCATCCTTGGGAATTTACCTCCTGGTTTGACAATATTTCATTCTACATGGCAACAGCTGTTTTGTGGGGTGGAGAGTGGGGTCCAGAGAACTTCAAGTTTCTCAAGTGGAAGAAATCCAACTTTAAAACCCCTTGCATGAAGCGGCCTCCTCCCTCACGCTTCCTACAGCTCATATGGTTTTGTACAAAGACTTAAAAGGGTCACTTGAAACGTTTACAGATGACAGAACTCACGTAAACCTTCTCTCCCTTACCACAAACGTGTTCACCAGAAGCTCATTTACGTCTGAGTCCCCCTCCCATCATGTCTCATTAAGGCCAGGCCTTACGAGTTAACATCATTCACTGTTATGCTTGCATTCAGTCCATTCACTCTGCAAGTCAAATTTGTTCTCTTGGATTCCTTTCTCATCAACAAACCCATCGCCTGCGATAGGCGTGGGTTTTAATCTTTGTTCGTCAATTTTGCATAAATGATAGGGTTGGATAAGCTAATGGAAAGTTGGGGTTCTCTTCCTTAGGAGAACTCCTTTGCTGTGCGGTTAATGTTCCGCGGTGCTAAGAGGGTGGGGCGAAATTCGATTTATTAAAAAAGAAATTCTTTCTAATCCCTCTCACAAAGTCCAGGCAAAGCTCCCAGTTTCCTCCCCAAATCCCTGCAGAAAGTGCAGAGCAGCGTGACAGAGACAGCTTAGGTTCTTATAGTCCAGAGCATTGGCACTGGTCTAGAGTCTCTGCGAGTCCCCAGAACCCACTCTGGGATAGGAGCCCTGCACCTAGCCGAACCCCGCCGCTGCGCCCAGCCTGGTTGCATCCCCGGAGCCACACTGACCTGTGTAGCAGGACGCGCTGCACCGAGTCCAGGTCCTCCAGGTTGCGGGGCGCAGGCTTGGGGATGCTGGTCCTTCCGCCCCCCTGAAACATTCCTGTAGGGAGCCGCCTCGAGGGCGAGCCTCGGGTCGGCGGTGGGTGTCAGCGGGTCCCCAGCTCGGCTGAGGTTCTGATGGAGGACACAAATGTCCGAGTGTCACCGTGGGTCCGTATGCCCTGGGATCGCCCGCGGGAGCGATCGCTCAGTCCTGGCAGGTGGACGCTCTGGGAGCGCAGCCCAGGTCCCCAAGGGCCAGGGTGACCCGCGGCTCCTCTCTGTGCTGGACGTCCCCGAGACCGCTCTGGGAACCACGCTCCAGGGGCACTCTCTCGCCGCCTAGTGCGCGCTCCGCGCCTCACCCAGAGTTTGCCGACCTTAGGCGGCCCCAGCTTTGGACACCGGTGTCCAGGCGCCGCCCCAGGGAAGGACACTGTCACCTGAGGCCACCAAGGAGCCTGAAGAGGAGGAGGTGCTTGCGGGACAGATGCGCCTGCCCTGGGGCTGTGTTGCGGACTGAGTTGAGAAGAGAAGCCAGATGCCCCTGTGGGTGGGAATTTAAGCACTTTAACCATTTGCGTGCCGTTCTGGTGGCGCTCTCCTTTCTTTCCCCTGACTCAGAGGCTGAGGCAGAGGATAGTTAACAGTTGGAGGCCGGCCTGCTTTATGTAGGGAGTGCCAGGCCAGTCAGGGCTACATAACAAGGCACTGTCCCAAAACAAACAAGCAAAAATCAAAACAAGTAATCATGTACATTACATGGGTACGGTGTGAAAAGTGACTTCAAGCCTGATTGACACGAGCCTTTTATCCTCCGTGGGTGATAGGGTTGAAATATACTTGACCTCAGTTGTCCCTTGGTTCCAAAGCAGCATGTACCCTTGCACCCTGTGGTCAGGAGACAGAGAAGGGAAAGAGGAAGAAAAAACGGAAGCTTAGCTCAATGTACGGGGGGGGGGGGGGGGGGGGATGACCCACAAGTGACTTCAAGTTCTGTCCCGAACCGGAGTCAGCATCAGACAGAATGATTGTGAGAAGTAGGAAGGTGTTTTCAAATGTGGCATATCACTGATGTCAGAGATACAGACTAATAATTGATCATAGGTTAATTTTAATCCCAAGTAGATGGGGCTTGACCTGCGTTGTAGCCAAGTCATCCCACGTAAGTCTTTTCTCCTGCAGAGAGGTTTTATCACAATGTATCTAAACCTTTGCTCACCTCTCCTTCCTGCAGTGTTTCCTTGGCTGTTCTACATACTCTTTCGTCTGGTGGTCTTCTTCAACTGAGTTTCCCGGAAGCTGAAGTGTTTGTCTTTTGATTCAGAAACTGATCCAAGGAAACAAAGAATGAGATGCTTATCAAAGTATAATTTTTATAGCAAAAGTGTGAAGGGTAAGTATTAATAATTAATAAACAGTATAACAAATATTAAAAATAAAAAATAAATAAGCATAATTGATCATTGTTTGATGGCAATAAAATAATGATTCAAGTTTACGTACATAGGCAAGATGCAGACTTTCATATATTCAGCTAGGTGTCTCGTTGCTATGACAAAAATACCTGACAAGGGCAATTTAAAAAGGAAGGATTTGTTCTGGGTCATAGTTGGAGGCGCGATGCTTTTTGAGGAGCAAGGCAGGGCAGATTGAGCAGGAGGCAGCTGCTCATGTCACATCTGTAGGAGCGGTGAGCCATGGACCTTGATGCTCAACTCACACTCTCCTTTTCATTAGCCTTGGTATCCCAGATTATGACATGGAGCTGCCCCCAATCAGGACGGGCCTCCCCTTCTCAGTTAAACCTTCCAGGAAACACTCCTTAGACACACCCATAGTCGTGTTTCCACAGCTATTCGAAATGGAGTCAAGTTGTCCGTGCAGATTATACACCACGCAGTCTTTTAGTAGCTGTGGAAGCAAAGGTCTTCTGGCACTATCATAGTTGATTGTGTGTCCCTAAGGGTATGTGGAGTTCTTAACTCCTCCCACCCAAATGGGTCCTAATTTGGAAATAGTCTTTGACTTGTAACAAAGATGAGATTATATTGAATTGGGGTTGTTCCTTAATTTGTTGGGGGAGCCTTTACAAGAAGAGAGAAAAGGGGCTGGGGAGATGGTTCATTAGTTAGGGTTCTCGCTGTTCTTGTAGAGGGACTGGGTATGGCTCCCAGCACCCAGTAACAGCCACCGGTAACTCCAGTTGTAGGCGATCTGATGCCCTCCTCTGCCCTCTGCTGGCACCAGGCACACACGTGGTGCACAGACATGCATTCAGGCAAAACACTTGTGCATAGATACACATGCAAACAAAACCACATATACACATAAAATATAAATAAATATAAAGGACACAGGAAAAAGAAGGACATGGAAGGGCATGTCAGTAAATAGAGAGGGGACAGTGTTGGACAGCAGTTATGGAGTGGTGGGTCTGTACATGTGTCAGTTTCCAGAACTAGCGTGAAATACCTGTGAGAATCCACTTATAGAGCAAGAAAGTTTATTTTGGCTTATGGTCCCAGCTGATGAGCAGGCAGACCTTTAGGGATGTCAAATGACAGTAGCAGCAGACACTTGGAAAAGCAAATTACTTGCTTCACCTCCAGGGAGAAGAAAAGAAAGAGAAAGAGACCCAGGTCCCAGAGTCCCTTAAAAGAGCCCCCAACCACATAAAGAGTCTCGTGGGTTCAAGGTTTCCCAATAGTGCCACTTTGGGGGCCAAGCCTGAAACATATGAGCCTCTTGGGACAGTCAGTGACCACACTGAAGCAGCTAGCAGAACCAAAGCACCAGAAGCCAGGCGTGGAGCCAAGTGTCCTCTGGAATTCCCCAGGGGAACTCCGTCCTTCGTACACCTTCATTTGAGGCTTCTAGTCTCCAGAGTGATGGAAAGGCACATTTCTGGTGTTTTAAGTGTCCAGTGTGCAGGGGTTTGGTATAAGCGCACGGAGCTAGCTAGTACAGCTAGCTTCCTCCATATGTGAAATGAGAGACAAGGTCATCTGCTAGCAATGGCAGGAGGCTGAAGTAGAGGTCTGAGAAAAGCCACAGAAGAGGTGAACTGTATGGGCCAGAGGAAGAGAAGGCTGACTGGAGTCACTAATGTAAAGAGCTTGCTAAGCCATTTGAGAGTTGTGATAAGCAGGACTTCTCAGCCTCTTCCCAGAGATACCACACTGTAATCCACAGGGTCTGGAAACCCTATGGGGGTATCACCCCTGTGTTATGCTAATCCTCACCGCGCAGCAGGGGATGCAGTGTGGAGACTAGCCTATGAGAGAGACCTAGTTGCAGGAGTCCTGAAAGGTAGAGAGCTCTGTGATGGCCAGGGAAAGCGAAAGCGGAGAGGGCTGGATAGATGTCTAATTGATAAAAATGCTTGCCTTGCCGGTATAGGGTTGAGTATTAGACAGCCAGAAACGGTCAAAATAGCTAGGTGTTATCAGTAGTCCTGTTTGTAGTTCTAGCCCTGGAGAGGCAGAGATAAGTGGGTCCCTGGGGTCTGCTGGTTAGCCAGCAGGGTTGGAGAATGTGTGGAAATCTCCATCTTAGCAGCTTCTCAAAGGGTCTGACTGCCTTTGTATTTTAATAGTAAATGTGCTCATTGTAACCTCGGGAGATAGATTGATTTGACGAATCTATTCTGCGTGACAGCCTTTTGGAACTTTGTCAGAAGTTGCTATGTGAACTGAGTAGAACATTATGGAGCCTGGATGACCTGGAGGGAGAGCCTTGAGAACAGCTTAACAGTGGAGAGTGAGAGAGCTGGCTGAGTGCCAGCCTGCAAATGGGGACTTTCACAATCACAAAACAACTACATTCTGCCAATGTGTGTAAACTTGGAAGATGTTTTCCCCTTTACCCACCTTTAACCCCAGGGA
Source organism: Mus musculus (assembly GCF_000001635.26). NCBI lineage: Eukaryota > Metazoa > Chordata > Mammalia > Rodentia > Muridae > Mus > Mus musculus. The sequence goes on along the minus strand of NW_019168505.1, from coordinate 22,353 downwards.
AGCCTTGACTTTGTTCTCTTTGAGATCCTAAGCAGAGAGCCCCTGATTTCACTAGATTTCAGAACCAGTTGTCTGGGTTGTGCCTTTTCTATGGATCAAGAGAAAATGGACACAGGGTGTTTCCAGGGGTGTAGATGGCGAGCTGCCCACGGAGCAGACCCCCCCCCCCCCACGAGTTGGGTCTGCTTGGCAGCTGCAGCCCAGACATGGGCTTCTCTACCTCGAGCTCGCCTGAGTTTCTTGCTTTTGTATATTTCTGGCTCTTTTCTTTTTTCTAAGCCATAAAACTTGGGACTCTCACTCCCAAACACACACAACTTCCTACAAAGTTCCAAAGGACTCCCACGTAGAATAGATTCATCAAATCAACCTATCTCCCAAGGTTACAATCAGCACATTTACTATTAAAAAACAAAGGCATTCGGACCCTTTGAGAAGCTGCTGAGATGGAGATTTCCACGCGTGAAGTTTATTGGGGGATGCAGGGGGTGGAGGAGGGGAATGAAGGAGTCACATGGGCAGGAGGAACACTTCAACTGCAATAGAGTCTCAGCAAATCTTCAGCCAATTCCGTGTCCTTAGCATGGGGTGGTGTCGCGGAGTTGTCCTGTACTAAAGCAAGTGGGAGAGATCCTCGCATCCAGTAAAGACATTTGCTTACGTTATTCTTTCCAGTGAAGGCGGTTACTAGGGACTCAGCAGAGGACCTACGCTGTCAGTGTCCTCAGCAGGATGAGGAATGGATGGGTTCTGAGAGAAAGGGCAAAGGAGTGGGAGGGGGTTAAAGACAGGCTCCACAGCATCTAAGGAACAAACGGAAGCTCAGTAGCCCGTATGTGGTGGTGCACACCAGCCTGTCATCCCCTCACTCAAGATGAGGCAGGCAGGTCATTCGAGGGCAGGCTGGGGTAGAGAGAGACAATTTGTCTTAAACAACAGAAGGGGATATAGAGGAAAGACGGAAGGAGGGGAGAAGTAAGAGGGGGTGGTGAAGGAGGGGGCCAGGCTTGCTCGCCTGACATGGGCTTCTTTATTAGAGGGTTATCAATAGACATTACTGCAACATCTGGATGTTGTACCGTGGGGTCCAAAGCTGGACCAAAGCAACAAGGACAGATGGAGTCTGGGTGCTTTACGACTTCCAAGACCCTTCTCCAGCCTCGCTGGTTGTCTCTGGAGTCCAAGCCACCGCTGGCTCACCCACGCAGCCTTACTGCAGTGGCCATCTGTGCTTTCTGTGCCTTAGAGAGAACATGCAGCCCAGGACAGTGAATGGCCAGCAGCTCAGTGGGCCAGTACTTGCCTAACTCATGCCGAGCTCTGGGTTCTATCCATAGCACTGTCAAAGAAAATCAAAGTCCTAATCACTGGCTTCTCTCTATGTTGTGCCCTTCTGCTGCAAGGACAACACATACCTAGCAAGTCTAGATCTTAATTGTCTAAGTAGCCAGGGCAATGTATTCACGTAACTAAGAAGTGAAGAAATGAGAGGAGATATACACTGACATAAGGCAGTGGCTGCACGGGACGCAGGTGTCTTCATGGTTACATTAAAATCATGCCATAAAATTTAAAAACTGTGCCACTTCCAAAGCCAAAGCCAAAGCCAAAGCCAAAACCAAAGCCAAAGCCAAAACCAAAACCAAAACCAAAACCAAAACCAAAACCAAAACCAAAACCAAAACCAAAACCAAAACCAAAACCAAAACCAAAACCCCACAGTATTTCAACTGATGAAAACCAAACCCTTTCTTCACAGGGTAAAACAAATCAACTGAATGATGTAAATATTAGCAAGAAACACCAGCCTGGAAGTAAATGGCTATGGACTGTTCACATGATCTAACACGTGGATTAATGCTAACCTCCAGAGACAAGGTTCCTGGACAGCCGTTTCTGGGTATCGGGAAGCCATTCTTTCAAAGGTGTTTTCTCTCTGAGTTGTATGTGTTGTTTAATTTTAAGGAAGTTATGATTGTTCAAGTCCATACTACACTTAAAAGTGCAGGCTATAATAACTTGAAAAGACCCTTCAGGTCGAAATACAAGGTGATGTCACGATGCTTTGAAGCAAGTAGGAGTCTTCCCAGTGTGCCATCGACTGTGCAGCGCAGGTCTCCTGGACCTACAGAGCACAGGGGTCTTGAACCACCCAAGCATAGAGCAAAAGTTGGACTCGCTACTTTTGAAATCTCCTGACTAGAAAGGTATTGGGGAAATTAGTGATTGGCTTTTTCAGAAACCGAAATATTGAAATCTCACTTTCTTTTAATATAGTAATTCATTTAAGGGTATGAGGGTAATAGGGTATTACACCTAGAGGAGAAAGTCTCAAAATTTTTAAAATGAGCTAGTGTGAAAAACTCATTGGCACTGAATATGGATCCTGTATCCCAATATTATTATTGTTTTAATTATATATATATATATATATATGGGCATTTTGCCTACATATCGGTTCACCATGTGCATGCAGTACCTGAAGCGACCAGAAGAGGGCATCCGGTCCCTGGAACTGGAGTTCCAGATGCTTGTGAGCCATCATCATGTGTCTTAAACGCTGAGCCATCTCCCCACCCATAATGGATAACAAAAATCAAATGAATCTTGTCAAATCTGTTTATCTTGCTTGGATATTCCTGATTTTTCAACATGTTGTTCCTTTGGATAGTGAGCACTCATAAGTTAGCTATTGCATCTGTTTAACTCACAGCATGGAGTTTTTCCATGGTTCTTGGAGGAAACGAAGACTTCTTAGTTTTGTTGGAAGACCTTCGGCAACTCGGTTCTCACAAACTCCTCTGATCTTTTATGATCACTGTCTTGATTATTTTTTGGCAATTTCATACTACCTAGCGTTACCTTGGAAGAGGAACCTCAACTGAGAAATAACTTCCATCAGATTGGCCTGTATGCATGTCTGTAGGGTATTTTCTTGGTTACAGATGGATGTGGGAGGGCCCACCGGGAGGACCCATCCCACTGTGGGTGACGTCATCCCTGGGTAATGAGCCTGGGTAGTAAGAGAAGGCAGGCTGAGCCAACCTAGGAAAGCAAGCTAGTAAGCGGTGTGTCTGTGGTTTCTACTTCAGCTCTTGCCTCCAGGTTCCTGTCCCGAGTTCGACTTACCTGGATGACAGACTGAAACCTGCAAGCCAAATAAACCCTTTCCAAGTTGCTCCTGTTCGTAGTGTTCCTCACAGAGCAGAGAGCAGACTACGTTATTCACCTTTCCCCTAGCTAGGCTGAAAACACAACGTTTAGAATTTGACATCCTCTCTCACCTGCCATTCTCTGTAAAAGCAAACTCCTCCTTAAAACCTTGTTTTAAAATTTTAATTTAATTTTAATTTTGTTCCACACTCCCCTTCTGTGGCGTCTCGGGTCAGGTGGAGTGTAGCTTCATGGCAGGGTCTTTTCTATCTCCTAGACTGCATCAGCTGTTAGATTCTCTTGCTGAGGCTCCCGAGACCCTTCCTTCCCTAGTTCATCCCGTCAGTACTCTGTCTCAGCGACAAGAAACAGATGAGGACACGCATGCATCATCTCACACTGTGTCCCGTGGTCTGTGCAATCATTAAATACCAGCTGAAAGTAAAAACTGGATTTCTAACTCCATCCTTAGCAGGTCTCTCACTGGTGTCACTGATTTTATTCTTATATTTAGGCATTTTTATTACAATATTCTTTTAAAGATCTTTCCCTGGGATCATAATGAAAGCGCCGTAAAGCACAGCACAAACCATCCTCCTCCTAACACATTCCTTCTCCTGGTCCAGGCCATGGGCTGCAGTGTGTGTTTTGTGTGCTGCCTTCTTTGGGGAGTGGGCACAGAAAGGTTGTTAAGAATACTGTTTTTGGGCTGGGGAGACAATGCAATTGAAAAAGTGCCTCCCTTAAAAAGCTTGAAGATCTGAAACCCACCACTTTTCATGCCAACCTAAAAATTTAATTTAAAAAGCAATTTATCTTTGACTTTATTTTAGTGATTTAATTGTTTATTTTGTCTTGGTGGCTTTTTTAAAAAATAGCATTGCAATTTGATCAGTCTGTGATAACTGGGAGAAAAATCAGGTTTACAAGTAGTTTGTAAATACGATGTGAAATCATTCAGGTGATTTTAAAAGATGATTTAAGAGATTTCAAACAATCAGCATAACCCATGTTAAATTAAGAAAGGACGAAAGGAAGGAAGGAAGGAAGGAAGGAAGGAAGAAAGAAAGAAAGAAAGAAAGAAAGAAAGAAAGAAAGAAAGAAAGAAAGAAAGAAAGAAAAATCCCCTTTTAGGTTTAAAAAAAGCAAAAGAGCGCCACCTTGTGGTTTTCAGAAGTAATGTCCAATTTGTATTTGCTGATTTGGAATCCTCTACAGCAAAGCTGTTGATGCAGCTCCTGAATCATATGGAATTAGTCCATCTTACGATTATCTATTTTTTTGGGGGGGGGGAAGTGTCTTGTTTTAATACTGGAAGGTTCTAGAGACTTCTCTTTCACACCTTCCCTGCACACTGCGTGTGATGGGGAAATTACACCGGACGGACAGTAGGGGTGAAATCCCTACTTTCTTTGGCTCCTGGTGAGGTCACGCCTCCCCTAGGCTGCTGACCTAGCACAGGAGGGCTGAGATAGACCGCACCCTGGGGGAAAGATGGACTCTGTCCACTTAGGACAGCTGTCCTGGACTTTTAGTTCCTTCTTTTCATGCAAACATTTCCCTTTACAGAATCCTTGTATATTCGACTCTGCTTTGGTGCCTGCTTCTCTAAGACTATCTTGAGATCCCATCTGAAAGTCTCATGGAAAGTGAGGATGTGGAGACAGGAGACTTAGATTCTAGGATTTGGACTACCTTGTTATCAGTACCTAGTGCTGAAAGGGCAGGTGTTCTAGAATACCGGTGGGCTCAGAAGCTCCAAGATCACAGGCAGTACTTCTGACGTAGCCTCTGCCTTACGTCACTGCAGCCACGATGGCTTTTGTATAACCCTGACGGTGCGATGCGTCAAGTCAAATCCCCTTCTAGAATCACACTTCTGTGAAGAGCCATGGGTGTCATCTCCGTAAACGCACAACGCATCATGTTGATTGTTACGTTTAAGCATAAGGGCCAGTTCCTCTAGGGAGACAGATTCGTTGGACTTTTATCACTGAAATGGGAAGCATGCTATTGTACCGCCACTGAGGACTGTCCGTGTTGTGCCGGGGCAGAAGAAGGTTTATGGTTCTTGACAGAAAAGCCACGGTAGTTACAGCTTTAAAAACTGCAGAACGGTCTACCGCACTCTTGCTTGTCCCCTGACACCACATGGTGCCAGGACCCTAGGAAAATAAGGTCGAGAGGCAGAGGCAGAAAGGAAACAAACAACACAGCAAGGGGGTGGAGAGTTCAGAGAGAGCCTCTGCCTTGCTGCTGGGTGACCTCAAACCTGGGTGAGTCACATGCCTTCTTTAGCTTGTTTCTGTATCTGGCAGAGAAACAAATATCCATCTTAGATTGAAGGCAAAACAAAACATCCCCTTCCCCCCAAAACCCACTTGAGAACATTTAAAACGAAGCACATTTGTCTACTGAGGTTTTATTATTATTGCTAACTTTATTTTTATGAAATTATCTGCTAAAGAAAACAATTAGGCATCTTAATCTTTTATTAGGAATTATTTGCACCCCACTCCCTCACACCTCCACCCCTCACCCCAATACCCCCACCCCATCCCCCACCTCTGCAGGCAACACTGGCTTTGAACTTGCTACATAGCTGGGCTTGACCTCCTATTCCTTCTGTTTCTACCCCTAGGTGTTGGGCTTACAGGTATGAGCCTGACTCAGAGATGTCTTTGAAATATTCTGAATCAATTATTTAAATAGAAATATTGACTTTCCTTTCCTCCTGCTCTGTAAATTATGTGGATTATTTACTAATAAAAATCATGTTATTTAATTACACTTCAAAGGTTAAGACAGAATAACTATGAGTTAATTTGAGTGCCTGACCTGTAGGAAGCAGAAAAACAGGGGTAAAGGAAGGTCATTTGGTACTGCCTGACTGCGGAAGCAGGGGATGAAAGCGGACATCTTTGTAGACAAGCAATAAATAACATTTTTTTCTCCAATAGAATTTTTGGTGTTCTTTCAGTCCTTTTTTTTTTTTTAAAAAAACCTGTTAATTTGTCTCTACAAATTATATTTTAAGACTATAATCTTGATATTATATCCTGCCTGACTTATTCATTTGTAATTAAAACATAAAATGATAGCGCCCAACTCTTCTTTATGTCTTATGCAATCCTGAAACATATGACGTTACTATGAAATACTTGATATTGCACTCTGCTTAATCTAAGCAAGAAGAGAGTGACAATCTGAGACGCTCAGGAATGCACAGGGCTTGGGTGGGTACAGGGAGTCAGCTCAGGTCATCTGAGGAACACCATTCCCCCCCCCCCCCCCCGTTTGGTCCAAGCTTCGTATTCCTGGGTTAGAGTCTGGCCAAGGTTGTCTTCTGTGCCCATTCCTTGGTCCTCAGATTGTGGAGTGTCAGTTCTACAGAAGATGAACAGCCGGATGGTTCTTATTCTTTCCACGACTTCTTGGAATGATTGCTGGTATGTAGAGAGTTACGGCAGACACACTGGAGCACTGCAGTTTGGCACCTTCCCAGGTAAATTATATCCGTTTCCTGTTTTCTTTCTCCAGAAGGGCCATTACCAACAAGGGCACTCACTCCTCAGGGGCACTGGATGCATGTGCAAATGGAGTTTATATTGTAGAAATAGAAGCTCTTTGTAGGCACACACAGGAGTGGCTCTTGAGACAAATTGTATGTTGCGTCTTTGAGAATGACTCTTGCAACTGCTTTAGGGTGTTATTAGCTGGAAAGGAGGCCACATGGGCACACTATGTATATCCAAAAAATTTACAGGTACTTCTCTGATCTTCACCACTTTGATCTTCACCTCTCTGATCATATAATACTGTGATATCTATTATTTAAGCAATATACTATAATGTGTAAAACACTTTAGTTATTCAAATTTTATTATGTATGAGTTATCTACTTATTTTTTTGCTTTTGAGACAGCCTCACTTCATAGCCTATGCCCTCTTGTAACTCATTAGCCCAGGCTAGCCTTCTACTGCTGATCCTCCTGCCTCAGCCTCCCATGCACTGGGATTAAAGGTGTGAGTCTGGCAATTTTTAAGTCCTTTTGAACTCTTATTTTAACAGACAATTTATCTTTCTCTTCTTCAAACATGTATTCCAACAAACACTAGAGGGCATTCATCGCTCTTCTCAAAAACCTAAAATGCCATGGCTTAACAAAGCTGAGGAAATGATGGTTTTCTTCATATTTTTATCCCTAAATTTTTGTGCTTTTACATACATTTTTTTCTCTAAGTTGGGTAGCTATGATATGAACATATCCTTCCCGGCCTTCGGAAACTAATTTTTCACATTAGGTGAAAATCTAATGGAAGTCAGGTAAATTTCAAGACAGGCTGTGTAACTCAAGAAATTGTCATCTGGGTATTTGAGTTCTGTCAGCGAGTGCTTTCATTTCTGAGGACAGGTACAGCTCATTCGACAGCTCCCCACTTTGAGGTGAGCGCTCTCCTGAGGAATGCCAGTCTGGCTGGTGCAGAGGGTGGAGGCCACAGAGAGCCCCAAGAGAAAGGCAAGGAGGATTCTCTCTGACAAGGATCTGGAGAACAGTGGACATGAACCCTTCGGTTTTATCTGATGGGACATCTCAGGCTAATGGTTGAAAGGACAGTACTATGAAGCGTTCACGGCTCTTGGGTTCCATGCTTTTGTGTATGGGATATCTGTTTACAGATCATCTACCACACATCCACTGCGTTCCTCACTTGGCTGCGTTATAACCTGTTTCCTAACTCTGTAGACACAGCACCATGATAGGGCTAAGGGTAGACATAAATGGAGGTCAACCTGCTAGCATTCCAAACCAGGTCAAAAGAACGTCACTTGGGTTGTTCAGGAGAACATGTCGGGAATCTGCTGTCCTATTCGGCTGAGGCAGGAGGATGATTTGAGACTGGACTGGGCAACAGAACAAGTCTCCATCTTAAAGCAAAACCAAAACTTTCCAAACCAAAAGTTGGAGGTGCATAAATTGAGGTTTTTCTTTGAGGGAGTGAGCGTGGGGGGTGGGGGTGGTGGTGGGAGGTGGTAGTGGGAGGTGGGGTCGCCAAACTGATGTTTACTGACTATGCTATGTCTTCCACACACTGAAACATGCCTCCTGGCTTAATGCTGACATCAGCAACATTCCAGATCAGTGTTGTGGACCCACCCAGCCCCCTGTGTATGGTAGGGCATTCATTTAGACCGCTTCATCTGTGTCTCCTCTGGTCTCTTGGATCACTACACTGCTACTGATGTTTCTAACATATTACTTATGTTAAAATTCTAAGAAAAAAATATATGTAAGCTTCCTGTAGCAGGAAAATCAATGTTCTAAAATTGCTGGCTATAAATTCAAAAGCATTATGCCGGGCCATGGAACTTTTAGTTCTATGAAGCCATCTAATCTTCAGATTGTGTTTGCCAGCCAGTTTGTAAAGCCATCCAAGTCCCTTGCATTCTTGAGTCATGCCAATATCAGGAATTAAGGCAGGGATCTGGAACTAGCCTGATGCCCTTTTAAGGAAGAACAAAGGTCTTGGATTTACAGGGATTCTTTTATGTAAAGATAATAACTTCTCAGCCTAATTTACTTATTTTATACTGAAGTAACACAAAAGCTCTAAGACACCATAACAGAAAATTACTCCTGCATACCCTTTATTAGAATTTCCAGAGTCTGTAGACTGGATTTTGGAATTGCGGATGAGATTGCACAGAGAAGTTGTGTGCACCACTTTAGGATAGTTCCAAGTTCACTGCTGAGTGATAAATTCACAGCAAATACTGTATATTTTTTGTTAACTCAATCATGCATACAACCTGCATGTTTGTGTGTTTGTAACAACATTTTCATGCAGGTTACAGGTTATGTGTATTTAATGAGCATCCTGTGTTTCTAAACACTTTATACTACTATTATTTAATCATACAAAGTACTTTAAATATTAAATAATTACATAACTTAAACACAGACAGACAGGAAGCTGGCAGGTAGGCATGCACATGGGCAGGTGTAAACGTATGTGTGTGCGTGTACACACACACACACACACACACACACACACACACACACACACACACCATACCAGGTGGTCCATGTCTGTAATTCCAATATTCAAGAAAGAGGCAGGAGTATTATCAATTCAAGACTAGTCTGGGCTGCATAGCAGGCTATGTATATGTGTGCGTGTGTGTAAATAACATGCTAGGTACACATGTAGTGTGTAAGGAGCCTCAAAAAAGCAGATGAACATGTTTGTCTTATAAGTGGATTGAAAAAAATAAATATGGGCAGGATTCTGGAGTTTTAAATAAGAACAATGGATATTAGATTTACAAGAAGGCCCTTTAGGTAGAAAACATTCAGTGCCGTGGAATGCATGGCTGATTTCCACACGCCTTGCAGGGCTGATGGGCTGGCTTGCTTCTAACAGATCACTGCTTTCTACTGCTCTGTCATTCCCTCTGTCTTGATGTTCCTCTTTTTCTCTTTAGGCTGAAAATGTTCAGCATAGACACTGGGGTGTTTCAGGTTTGCCAGTTGTTTCTCAACTCTACTTAAATTGTAGATATAAATAACATGAAGTAAACGGCCTGGTGAAACCTGTTATGTTCTTCATCATTGACAAATATAAAACAATGTCCACCATCAGAAGCATTCCTCCTTGTGACTGATGTGTTTATAAAAGTTACTTTTTACTATGTGTATATATGTGCATGTGTGTGTGCCTATGTACATACATGTATGAGTGCTCACAGAACTCAGAATTGGGTCCCCTGGAGCTGAAGATACATTGGTCATGAGTCTTATGCTGCTCTGGGGACAAAACTCAGGGTCTCTGCAAGAGCGTGCTCTTAACCGCCGAGCCATCTCTCTAGGTCCATGTAATATTTGTTCTGACGACCCAGAGCTTTACTCTTGTAGTTACTTATAGAAACAGTTGGAACACTGCTGTGTATGAGTGTGGGTACACACATTTCATGGTGCATGTGGACAGAGGACAGGACAGGCGACAATCTTGGGTGTTAGCTCTCTTTGATGTTTCTTTCTTTGCATGCAAGCCTGGCTGGCTCGTGAGTTCCCAGCGATGCTCCTGGCTCTGCCTCCATCAGTCTGCAGGGCTCCTACAGATATCTAATCCTGGGATTAGAGATGCTTGTACTATATGTTTGGTCTTTCATGTAGGTTGTAGGGATTCAAACTCAGGTCCTTAGGCGTGTACATAGAAAGTATTTTACTCACTAAACCATCCTCCCAGCTCCCAGAACAAATTCTCATCACTTTGAGGTGAGAGCTATAGTCTTACACTGACCCAGTTTTAGTACCCAGGCTGCTTGAGTTTGGGGAGATGTTCTTTTCCTTTGTTTGACCCCAAAGCCCAGGACAGTGAGCACCATACTTGGGGGGGGGGGGAACAGGCTCCAAGTCGACTGTCAGAACTGATGGGTCTTAGGCCACAAGCCAAAGCCATTATAGTCCCATTTAGTGTTCTTTATAGGATACCAGCCCACTCTTTGATCCCAACCCCCTGATCCATGTAACTGTCCAGCCCTGGCCTGCATGATGGAGTTAGGGGTGAAGAAGCCTTTCTTCCGTAGCTGGCCCTACTGCCAGGTGCTGTCTTCAGTCACAGCCAGCCATGAGTAGTTACTTGAATCTTGGTCAAGGTCAACATCACGGCTTTCCCTTGCACTGAATTATTTTGCCATATTGAGCTAGGAATGCTTCCAAATTAAACTACAAAAGATTAAGGAGAATAATTCTCTTAGTTGCTTTTTTTCCTCCCTAAGAGTTATACACTGGGGGTGAGAGAAAAGGCAGGGTGCACTTAGTGGTGGCCAGTGCAGACCACACTGTCCTGCCAGTAACCAGCCTCCTGTTAATTGTTTTCCTGTCTCCAGAGACACCACTTTAAAGAAAGTCAAGTGGGAAGGCCTATAAGTCATCATCTTTGGAGAGGAGAAATATGTGTTATCTGAGCAGAATGGCTTGAACCATCATTTACAAATGACACGATAATCAGCATAGCTAAAAAAAAAAAGCAGGTTAATAGTCTTGCATAGTTTTCTTTGAATCTTTGCTGTGTCTTTGTTTTGTTTTCCTTGTGGGAGAAGACTGCTATGTATACATCCCAAAGGATTCTAGAGAGTTCTTTCTCTGTCCACACCTGGCTAAATACTCTTTGGAACTCTACAGTTTTGGGAATACTTGAATTTATTGACCAGCAGAGTGGGGATGGCTGTGTCAGAATTTGATCTATTATTTTTTTCAGTCAATTAAATGATCTGGATGATTCCAAAGACTGTGGTATTTTATAAAACAGAGGAGGCAGAATCACGTCTAGCGATGTTTACCCAGGAAGTAACAGAACAGGTAAACAAAGCCATAGATGTCAAGCAGTCCACTGAAGAGTTGCAACACGAAAACCAGGAAATGACTCAAACATACAGGGCCATAAAAGTGATGTCAAGTTAAATTTTAATTCATTTACTTCACGGAGTACTACTCAAAACTTATGTAGATCTATATTTCCTTAGATTAAAAATTCACAGTGTGCTATGTGTATATGAAAATATGCGTAGATGTTATATATGTTTATACATTTACACAAAGTAGTTGTGATAGTTTTGGGGCAATTAAAAATAATATTTTTCTTTATGACTCTCTATGTCTTTAACTCTTCTCTATTAAAAACTTAGGTTGAAAGAGCTTTAATTGACCTGAAACCCAAGTAGTTAAAACTGTCTCCCATAGATTTCACCATTTCTTTCCATCCAAGAAACCCGACACTGTTCTGACAAAAGCCTGCACTGTAGTTTAGGATTTAAATTGTCATCTGTGCTCAGTACAGGAAACTTCTCTCTCTCTCTCTCTCTCTCTCTCTCTCTCTCTCTCTCTCTCTCTCTCTCTCTCTCTCCTTTTGCTTGTTACTTAATAAACTCACTCAAAACCACAGTGTGGTTATCTTAACCATCCTCCAATCTGTAAAGAACAAATGTCAGGTGTATCACTGACAGATAAGTACACATTCTTTTAAAATATTAGGAAGAAAAACTCAAACAAGGACTAATGACATGACCAGGGACCACACACACACACACACACACACACACACACACACACACACAGATCAATCCTACCAGCGACCAATAAAACACAAAGAGTGACAATGAGATTTTATGCCTCCTATGGCCAGGCACTGGTAAAGCAGAAACACACTGGTGATTAAAGTACAAGTTAGCACATAACCTGGAAAACCTTAAGTCATGCAGCCATGTTGAAAATTTGTAAATCTTTTTCCCCAGTGGTTACATTGCTTCCCTCAGACCTGGGGGAAGTTTGCACCTGTAGCTCAGGAGATGTGTCCAAGAATACCCACAGATGCTGTGTGTGGACCTGTGTTTGTAATCTCTTGAGTACTGTGTGGAAGCGTCACCTGCCGATAAAAAAGCCTTTGGCCTATTAGCTTAGGCAGGGGATAGGAGGTGGGAGTTCTGGCAGGGAGAGAGGATTCTGGGTAGACTCAGGTTTGGGAGGGGGTTACCCTGAATGCTGATGAAGAGGGTCGCATGAACCTGAGGAGAAGGAACTAGCTACATGGCAGAACTTAGAATAAACCAGATAATTGAATTATGAACTAATGGGACTGAGCCAAAGCTTTAAGCTTAGACATTGATTCATAAGTAATTCAGTCTCAGAGTCATTGTTTAGGGAACTTGGGTGTTGGTGGAATAGTCCATGGTTACAGTGTTTATGATAGTCCCAAACAGGAATCAAAGCCCATGTTTAGCAGGAGGAGGAGCTGTAGGGAATTCATGCTACAGAATCCCACACTTCAGGGAAGAAAAATGAGAGACAGACACACCATGAAAGCAAAACACAGAGTGGTAAAGCTAGTTCCAGAAGGCCGTGGATGAAGCTAAGCAGCATACTTTTAGAGAAATAAAGATATGCACTAAAGCATCATGAAAAGCAAGAGAGTGATGAGCAGAAGTACAGACTGATGGAGAGGGGGTTGGCAAGGGGCTGCCTGGGCACAGCCGTGGAGTGTCTGCCTGCTCTCTTGTACACTGGTGGTGATCGCTGGGGTTGCTCGTCAGAGAGGAGAATTATGGACAACACTTACGATCTTAGTCTGGGTAGTTAATAATATAAGTGTTTTCACATGTAAAAGGATTAACAAAACTGAGCAGAAATCCCAGCATTCATGAGTCTGAGACAGGAGGTTCATGTGTTCAAGGCCAGCCTGGGCTACATAGTGAGATCCAGTCTCAAACATTAAAAAAAATACTGGCTGCTCTTCTGGTTAGTCTTGTCAACTTGACACAGATCAGAGTCACAGGGAAGAGAGACCTCTACATGCAGAACGGCCTTCCTCAGCCTGGCCTGTAGGCGAGTGGGTGTGGGTAGTTTCTTGATCGATTGATGTGGGAGGGCACAGAGTACTTTGAACATAATGTTTTATGTGGTACTGGGATGTATACGAAAGCGTGCTGAACACCCCATGGCGAGCAAGTCGTCAAGTCCTGCTTGAGCTCCTGCCTTGGCTTCCTCAGGGATGGGAGTATTAAGATGAAGGAAACACCTCGCCCTGCAAGGTGCTTTTGGGCGGTGCTTTACCCCAGCAACAGAGCATCTGGGAATACGGCTCGGTGGTTACAATGCTTGCTATTCATGTCAGAGGACCAAGGTTCAGATCCCTACACAGCAATGCAGTTCCAAGTCCAGCCTGGAAAGGCAGAGATGGGAGACTTGGAGAAAGCTGGCTGTGCAGACTAGCTGTGTTAGGGACTTCCAAGTTTGAAGGAGAAAACTGTTTTTGAAAGACAAGGGTGGAGGAGCAGTTGAAGATTTCCCATATCAGCTTCTGTCCTCCACATGCACTCTGGCACACACCACAAACATGCTTTCGCGCATACACACACACACTCACACACACACACACACACACACACACACACACACACACACACACACACACATACACATACTCACACACATACATACACACACTCACACACACACAGACATATACACACACATACACGCATGTGCACACACACATACACAGACACACATACACACACACATACACACACTCACACACATACACACACACTCACACATACACACACACTCACACACATACATATACACACATACACACATGTGCATACACACATACACAGATATGCATACACACACACACACATGCACACACACACACAAGCACACACAGGAAAAGAACAACACGGGGAAAACCAGCTGCCAGTAGAGAATGTGACTCCTCATCTCAGGCCACCCTGCCCCCCCCCCCCCCCCCGCCCACTAGAAACCATGTCATCTTTGCCAAGCCACTTAGCCTCACCAGTGTCATTTTTAAATAAATGGTTTTAACAAAGCCAGCCTTACCTTTTCATAGGATTGCGTGGGGATCAAGTGTGCTTGAAAGGACTCAGTGCTTTATTAATGAAAGGCAGTGTCCACAGGCAATATAGTTTTCCACATGTGAACTCAAAAGGTTTATCTGTCCAAACTAGTGTTCAGAGCCCACATGATGAGAGGTGAAAATGATCAATTTAATCGCGCTCCTTTCTGCCCCCGCCAGCCCAGCTTTCTGTAGAGCTGCTAGCCAAAGGCTGTCTGAAGCTGTTAGCAGGAGAGGTCCAGCTGGCCTCGGGGAGTTTCAGCCTTGGAATTAGAAGAAATGGTTCTGGATCTGGCTTTGTCCCTGACTCACTGAGGTGCTGGCAACTGGCTTCCTACGTGCACGCTTGGATGTCTGAACGGAGATCTCCCTCATCCTTCATGCCCACCTAGGTGCACGGGAAGCATCAGGCACTTTCCGTGTCCAGCAAACCCTGGGTATTCACTCAAACTGATGGCTCTCTTCCAGGTAGGGGATGGCCTGCTCTGCCTTTCAGTTTTGACGTGCAGGGAGACCAGTTGTGAGGCAGAGAACATGTGCTGAGTCTCTCACTCCTCTGTGCCTCATGAACCCTGCTCAGTAGCAAGTAACCCAACCAGGGTGGTTGCTAGCGCTTTGACCATATGCTAACACGAAGTATAAGATTAGGTAAAGGCACTTGTCCCCAAGTCTGACAACTGGAATTCAGTCGCCTGAACCACATGGAGGAAGCAGAGAACCAAGGCCTGAAAGTTGTCCTCTGAGGTCACATACACATCTTAGTATGACAATTTACATATGCGTGTGTGCACGCACACACCACGTGCATGTGCACATTCACACAAATAAATTTGTTAAAACATTTTAAACGCAGAGGAATGCAAAAAGTTGACAGAGCCAATGAGTCCCAAAGATCTATGACTGTCAGGTGTTGTCTCTGCACTGGTTTTGCAATCCCAAGAGGCCTATGAAACTACCTTGATGTAGTCTTAACTCCCCTTAACTCCCTTCCTCTTCTGGCTAATTTGAACATCTTTTAAGACATTTATTAGATATATTAAAACCCATGGCATGCCTTTTGTATCTTTTATTCATCTTCTAATTGGCTTTTTAAAATTTGTTTTTTTTTTATTGTATGGATGTGCACACACATATGTATGCTTCTCTCTCTCTCTTTCTCCCCCTCTGTTTCTCTCTCTCTCTCTCTCTCTCTCTCTCTCTCTCTCTCTCTCTCTCTCTCTCTCTGTGTGTGTGTGTGTGTGTTTGTGTGTGATAGCCACTGGTGTTGGTCTGCAGGCACTATCTACTTTTTGAGACATTGGCCCAGAACTTTGCCAAGTGGCCTAGGCTAGCTGACATGTGAGCTTCCAGGAATCCACCTGCCTCCAACATCTGTCTCACTATTGAAGAGAACACAAGTGTGCACCATCACACCCAGCATTTTTAACATGGGTCTTGGGAATCTAATATTAGTTCTTCATGCTTTTGGAAGCAAGTGCATCTAACAGCTATCTCACCAGGCCCTACCAATTGATTTTTGAGAGATGTAAAATGTCTAGATGCGCATCCTTGTCTGAGTGTTGTACAGATGCCTTCTCCACATCTGCAGCTGTTGCCTCCTCTCTCTCCATATTGCATTTTGAGGAATGGGAACTTTCATGCATGATAAAGTTCAGTTTATTAAGTTCTCCTCACTTGGCAGGGTCCTTTGGCTGACTCACCTCTAATGCCTCCCTGAAACAATGTTCTGTCCTGAATTTGCCAGCTCATTTCTGTACATTCCCAGAGAATATAACTCAGTGAGACACCAACAGATTTCCCGAATGTTGCCTGGCACACAGTAGGTGTTCAGCACGCAATTTCCAGATATTCCAGCAAGTCTCACAGTGTGGGGGATCTTTGCTGGTTCTTTAGTCTTAAGAGCTCCCTTTGCAATTAGAGCCACCTTCATCCTCATCCTGTAGACAGGTCTACCCTCTTGGTTTATTTTCTACTTTGTGATGCTTGACCAGTCTTCCGTTGAGAGCATCCTTTGATGACCAAGTGTAGAAAAATGAAATTGGAGTCATATCTATCACCCTGTGCAGAAATCCACTCCATGTGAATCAAAGATCCCAATGCAAAGCCAGGACTGTTAAAACCGCTTGAAGAGAACTCAGGCAGGAACCTACAAGGACATTATAAGAAGAACTTTCAGAATAGGACTCCATTTGTTCAGGAATTAAGGACAATGACTGACAAATGGGACCTCACAACATTGAGACACGTCTGTAGAACAATGGAAACAATCTAATGAATGAAGGAGACGCTCACAGGGTGGGAGAGAACTGTGGACAGTTATACATTTGTGAGAGGACTAATGTCTAAAATGCCCACAGAGCTCACAAAGCAAAGACTCGAGCAGGCTTGTGGCTCAGCTGACAAAAACAGGCTATAGATCTGAACACAGAGGTCTCAAAAGAAATAGAAGAGAGCAAGAGTCACGGCTGAGCATGTCAGCATTCTTAGCGACATAGACACGCTAACTAAAGCAGCTTTCAGATTTCATCTCCCCACAGCCAGAATGGCTAAGATGGAGAACCTAACTGACAGCAAAAGCCGTCTGGGTGCAGGGATAATGGACAGTTGCTCAGTGATGCTGAGAATGTCCCTTAATGTGGCCACTCTGGATGTCAACGCAGCGATCCCTCAAAATGCTAAAAATAAATCTACAACATGACTCAGCTACATTGCTCCTTGGCATACGTCCAAAGCACCCGGCCTCCTACTCCACAGACACTTGCTCGGCCATGCTCTAGTCACAGTATCCAGGAAGTGGAAACAACCCACATGTCCTTCAGTTGATAAATGAAAGATGAAAATGGGGTACATAGGCCCAGAGGGATGTTATTCAGCTATGAAGAAAATAGAAATAAAACATTTGCAGGTAAATGAATAAAAGCAGAAAACCTGCTGAGTGAGGTAAGCCAAATGCAGAAAGAAAAATGACACGTTTTTAAGAATCTGTGGAGCTTAGCTCCCGATCCTCAGATGCCAGGAACGGAAAAAGGGACAGTACAGATAAGAGACGAGAGTGGGCAGGTGCCAGCAAGGATTGGCTCAAAGGTCCAAGCTTTGGTACTGGGCCTTCAAAGGCCTCTGCCCTGAAGTGCTCACCCATTTATAACTCGAACTTTATCACTCCTCTACTCAACAAGGATGAGCTTGTTAGCACACATGCACGCCCTGCTCACTCCCACCGTAAATGCAGCATGACAAGATGGGCTATGAAGGAAATCAGGAAGAGAAACACTCACCAGCCCAGCGCAGAAAAACAAGCGACTGCAAACAACCGAATGAACTCAACAGAATCGCAGAGTTTCCCGCAAATGGATTCATAAATATTGAGGACGTTGTCTTAACTTTCAGGGCAATTTCTAAATGAAACTTCAAATTTAATTTGATTTGATACACAAACACAAATATTAATGGGGTATCACGCAATGACAACGCATGCAGGCATCTCGTGCAACCCCGGAAGCAGCTCAGGAAATCCTTCTACCTTAGCGTCCTGAGTGCTTCCCCAACTCATCGTTAAATCATCCTTGCTTGCCTTATTTTGCTAGAAGAATGGTTTCATTACACTGAGCATAACCAATGCAGACACTGCGGATGATACTTGTGTACCGTGCATCTCAGAAAGCTCGAGGAGAGGATTCGAATGCTTCTGCCAGATTGACCGTTTACGTTTGCAAAAACTCCTTCAAGACTGCCGATCATCGGCCGGACAACTGGAACTTTCCATTTTGATTCTCGGGGGTTTCTCTGAAAGCCACAACAGGATATAAAACACTCAGAGTGTCTTGGGAAGGGCATTGCTTATTTTGTATGCTTCTGGGTTGATTTTGGAAGTGATCTGTGACCCAGAAACGCAAAGGACAGTGTGGGCTGCCTTTCATCAGGGAATTCACCATCTTCTCTCGGAGCTGTTGGGCTGTACCCACCAGGAATGTTTTTGAAGTGGTATCCTTATTAAAAATCTCAAACCCAGAAGACGCCATAGGAGCAGAACATTGCAAATCACTCCTGTTTACTTAGGCTGGGTAATACCACTGTGCTGGCAGGGGCTCTGTTTTTTCAGTTTGGAGTTGATCCCTTGAAACCAGAGCTAGCCTCTTCAGATGTTCAATCAGCAAGTGATTTGGTGAGTGCTCATGTGATATATTGCTGGACCTGGGAGTGTGCACGACGAACCTCAAACCTCTGCCCTAGAGTCGTGTCACACACACACACACACACACACACACACACACACACACACACACACGTCTGTGTTAGTATGTGCATGACTATGTGCATGGGCCTGTACCTCTGTGTGTGTGTGCATGTGCCTGAACCTGTGTGTGTGCATGCTTGTGTGGGTGTACATATGTGGTGGTCAAAGGACAACCTCAAATGCCTTCCCCATTTGTTTGAGATAGGGTTTCTCATTGACCTGATTGCTGCTGAGCAGGCTAGACTAGCTGGGTTAGAAAGCTTCTAAGGACTCTCCTGTTTACATCTCCCCTCATCTCTAGGACCTATCTCATAGGGCATAGCATTTCTATTTCACTTCTGGGCCCTTACACACTGAACCATCTCACAGCCCATAGCTTATGGTTTTATAGGAAAAATTAATGTGTAATCAAAATAGTTGTGTAGTCACAGAGATTTCCTTAGGGAAAGGAACCAGTGAGAACTGAGTTACTGGTGTAAAGAAATGAGAGACCCAAAGTGTATAAGACCACAATGCTCTGGCCCTGATCTAAACTTCTCTTTCCCCCTTTCCCATGTAGGTTTGGAAGGCATGTGATGTACAGGCTGAGAGCTATACGACAGAAGAACTCCAGTGAAGTGCTGATCGGTGGCTGCAGCGTTTTGCACTGAAGGAAGCAGTGCTCGATTATTAGGATTATTTTAACTAGGTTAAAAAATATATACATAGGACTGCATCCCAAGACAGCACTTACAAGACAGCATGAAGGAGTGTTAGCTTGCAACATCCATGTCTTTGCTTGGCTGTCCCTGCTTTGGAAGACCCTGCTTTCCAGGATGGAATTATTGGTACTGAGTCATCTATATGAAGATATTATAGCAGTGGTCAGAACCTTGGAGACAAACCTTCATTTCCATCCGTAGTGGGACTGTTGGAGTGTTTGCAAAACATTTTACTGCAGCTGTGAGAGGCAAAATGGAAGCGTATCTGTTGTCCAGAAGGGCACTCACTGTCTCTTGTTTAGGAAACCCATCCTAAACTTGGAGGTAAGGCAAATCGTTTGGCTCCTGCTCTAGCATTGTCTAGTCAGTCTGAGGGTGTCCTGCCTGTCTCCCAAGTGTTAAGGCACTTGGCTTCATCAATGCTTACAGTGGATTAAGGCCAATCATCTTATGGCTTGGTAAAAAGCTAGAGGATACCCTGTGGGGCTCTAGGAAGAGATTAAATTTATTAGTTTTTTTTTTCTGTATGGTAAAGAAGATAACCCAAAGTTATGTCTTTATTTCCCTGTAGGGAAGTGACCAACTTTACATTTAATCTAGTACTAATAAAGTATTCACATTTCACCATTTATATAAATACAATTCTGAAGTGCTTATAATGGTTAATATCTGCGTGGAACTTTTTATTTTTAGTTGTTTTGATGGGTTTTAATGATTTTTAAATAAGAAAAAGCAAGTTATTGCGAATATGCTTAGTTTGTTCAATCATATAAAAATCCCTACTTATATGTCTTCATGTGTTTGCATGTGTGGACACACAAGTGGGCAAATATAGAGCATCAGTATTAGTCTTGTTATCATAGGGGAAAGCCTACTAGGGAAATATACCTATTTATACTTTGCTCTCTCTCACACTTTAAGAAAAGGTTTATTTTTATTTTATGTATGTACCTGTTTTTGGTCTGCATGCATATATGTGCACCACATGCATGTCTGGTGCCTGAGAAGGTCACAAGAAGATGCTGGCTCCCCTGGAACTGGAATTGGTTGTGAGACACAGTGTGGGTCTTGGGAACTGAACCCTGGTACCTTTTAAAAGCAGCCAGTGCTCTTAACTCTAATATAACTTTCCAACCTCCATCTCCTTTGGTCATATCTATTTCATCGCTCTTATATAAAATCTATTTCTATATGGGTGCAGGTATACGTCTATAGATATAGTGTATGTTAATATAGTGCCCTATTTTGAAAATTATCCCCAAGATCGCAATCCTGTAAAGCAAGCAGTCTAAAGAAAGCATCAGAGGGATGTCTAAGATCCTTTATTCTCCCTCACACATAGATCAAGAAGCCACTTCATTGCATTTATTCCCTAGAGCTCAGGTGGTACTGCTTAAATCACACTCTAGACCTTGATGGTGGCACCAGGCAGAGATGCCACCAGTTTAAAAGACTAGATTGCAGGGAGCTTTAACCAAAGTGACTCTTAGTACTTTTGTCTCCTGCTGCCCAGGTAGTAGGGGCTCATCATGAAAACTCCATGAACTCAGACAGCAGAGCCCAGCCGAGCTCTCCTTGTACACTAGGTGGTGGTGAGCTGGTTTATATTCTTTTTGGTAAGGGCACATTAGAGTAATAGCAAAGTGGATGGGGCCTTGGGTAGTCTCCCTGACTCTTTTGTGTTACAAATCCTTCAGTAGGTAATTTGTTTTAGCTTTGACCACCTTCCTTTTGGTCTGGGTTTCTTTGAGACAGGGTCTCACTGTGTGGTCCTGGTTGGCCTGGAACTCTCTGTAGATCAGGGTAGCCTTGAACTCACAGAGATCTGCCTGCCTCTGCCTCTTGAGTGCTAAGATTAGTGTGCCGCCAGGCCTGGTGAAAACGTTTAAACTTAACCTTTGTGTGAGGTGCTAATGTATGCAGCATGCCTCCTACATGCTTGGCACAGAGCATGCATCTGCATTCAGGAGCGCCAACAGTCTTCCCGCCTTCCAGGGCAAGAGGTCACATGTTTTCAGAAAGGGTCTGTAGGAGACCCCCTATGCCCACTTGACACCCACCCACTGGGATGTTGTTTTATTACCAGTCTGTAGCTCAGAAAGCCCCTCACCATTTCATATTCAGTGATGTGTTTGCAATGGTTGCGGCCTGCTTCATTGATGGGCCACTTTCTCCCATTAGAGATGAGAAAGGCCGGAGGAACTCTGGGAAGGGGTCTGTCCTGCTGAAGCCAATGAGAACTTCACAAAGACAAGCCCACTAGGATTTGAAAGGCATGAGACTATAGTTTGGGTGGTTTAAACATGTGCCAAGAATCCCTTTTATGGGGCTCTCTGGCAGTTGTACTGGAGTAGAGAAGAGATATGGAGGTGTAAGGTAGTGTTTAGGGGGCTACTTTGGCAAAGTCATGTTTGGTGGGTTATTTTAGTTATTTCTTTTGTATGGAATGCCTGGATGATATATGGTTATTTTATTTATTTAGTTAGTATAGATGGTTATAAACCTCTTTCTCTTTTACCAGCGTACCTGAGGTGTTCATATTGTGTCGCTTAACCAAAGGCTGGGCAGTGTGAGCGGGCAACATGGAATGGCACTTGGGAAACGCAAACGTCAGGGTCTTATGCAGACTCCAACTCCTTTGATCAACTCTGAGGCATATTTGGACAAACAGGCAACGCTTAGTGAAACAATGGAAATGTTCGGTTGAGCCAATCAGATAGACATATGAGTGATGCTTGAATTCATGAAGGGCTTATTGGTTTTTCTTAAAGGACTTCCAGATGGGGTTTGCGTTATTTCATGATTTATTACAACCCATATTATAATATTTATAACTAATACAGA